>NC_141231.1:17055816-17655816 GCF_054856515.1 Filicampus tigris
TGGATGTCCGTTACTGTATCTGACGTGTTTTGCGGGGCTCCGTTCCCTGAGGCTTGTGTATAGTAAAAGCATATGTGCCCACTAAAGATAAAAGTTCCGTCTGCCGTGGTCTAATGTTGCAGCGTTATTATCATGCATGTCATTGGTTTGCACATGCTGTTATTTCAAGGATTTGGGTTACAGTCTCTCTCACATACACACATGTATCAATGAAAGTCTGGATAACATTTTCTTTCGCTCTGTCTTTCCTGCACACTTTCAGTCCCCCCGCCGTTACCTTTCAACACTCACTGCCTGCGACCTCACAGCAGCGATGTTCCCCATCTAGAGTACTTCCAAGCAGTCGCATCTTGCCTCACTGTTCCTCAACCTCATTTTGATTGCAGCATAATAGAGAGGAAAACTTAAGTGAGTGAGCTTTTGCAAGTTCGTTGCTCTTCTACGTCTAAAATGCGAGTTGCTATTGTCCAAAAAGCAGATGCTTTAAAAGAATGAATATACCATTTGCGTCTGCTCTATCAGACTGCGCCAGAATGCTTTCTGATGCAAGTGGCTCACTTTTTAAATGCATGCGCACACCTGCTTTCTGCCAAGTTAGATTATCTAATACTAAACGCATTTTCACGATTATATTATCACACTATCGATCTCTGCTGTTCCCGCCAGCTCTGTCCCACCCCTCACAATCCCTCGCAGGCACACGTTGATAGGGTTTTTTTTTTTTTTTGTTAACCTGAAAAAAAATATTTGCAGCTGGAAAGTGATGATTAAACCTGACACACGCACTCAACCACCACTCGATCCTTATGAGAGCTGAAGCATGACATGAAACCTTCCAAAACCAGAGCCAATGTTTAGATTGGTTAAGGGAACATGATTCGAAAATTGCATAAATGCCGTCAATGACAGCTGGAAACTGCTAACTTTTCCTCTTTCGTGGTTGTCTTGGACAAGAAGATGGAGGTTTTACTTTTCAGAGCAGAAAGAGGCAGAAAATATTGAGCCTGTCCGGACTTTTATTAGGTGTCGGATTTATTCTTATAGTCCTGTGGGAAGCACACAGTCTGTTTGAAAGAGCGATGATTAATCTTTACATGTATAATTTGTGGATTGAAGCAGAATAATTTCCCATTATCTGTAGAAAGGATTTAATTATTTGAGTTGGTAGAATAGTGGATGCACGGGCAGGTATCAGATCACACAGCTCATACAAGTTTTTAATTCAAAATAAATTGAAAGTAGCACTTGTAGTAGATGTTAATTTGATTGCCAGGTTCCAGCATGAATGCGGTTTACTCATCCTGCGAATCAAGTGTTGTGCTCAAGCCAATTAGAGATTTGTAGACGCCAGTTTCACCAGACAGCTGGGCGAGAATGACTTTCACACACAACATCCTCAAATGTGTTTGATAGTCGGCAATGTGATGAAGGGGAAACGCATCTATCCATTCTCCTCTGCAAGAGGTGACTGGGAGAGTGTTGAGATGGATATGGTTTATGTAAGACGGAGAAAAGGGATTGAAAAAGTGAGGTGAAAAGTACTTACGGAAAAGATGAACATTAACGGAGTGTTTGATAGAATCATACGCAGGCGTAAGAGATGACTGAGCAATGGAAAATTAGAATAAGTGCTTATTAAATTTAGAAATTGGTGATGGGAAAAGAAAATCCGCAAAAGTGAAACGGTGTTACTTGAATGATAAAACTGAAAGAGAAGTGAATTGCAAGCCAGAGAGCCTCAGACAGAAATGGGAGAAATGCGCGCAAAGGGAAGAGAGTGATAAAAAAATAAATAAAATGAAATATATTGAGGAACATGAGCCAAAAATAGATAAATAGCACAAGAGGCGACTTTGAAAGGGCGGTTTTAGAGGCCATCAGTCAGAAGGTGTTTCGCATTATGGGGTGATAAATGAATACCTCAAGTGAAGACAGATGAATGGAAGGAAGTCTGGGGAAATTTGAATCTGAAGACCAAGTCTAACCAACAGGCGTAACCCACTGTAAGGCAATCATCTAATCAATGTGCTCTCACAGTAATTTGGGAGGAGATTGTAAGAAAATGTGACGCTCTGGTTGTAAATACATAAATAAATAAGTACGACTCCATAAATATAGCTGTCATTTACTACAATTTTTCAAAATGATGTGGAAATTCAGCAAGCAAGAGTTCATGCCAATGGGCTACGTGGCGTTGTTGAGACAAAACAAAATTCCAGAACTGTTTTTCAGAACACTTTATATCTCTTGATTTTAAGCCTTCAGACTTGTAGAAATCTATATCAAAAAGCCTGCTTTCATTTACTTTATATATATATATATATATTCACTTTTTGGGGGCGCCAACCTTTGGAAACCTGACTAATTGTTAGTGCCTCACCAGCCCTGAACCTCACCGCACATCACTGCATCCACTTGCCTTTAAATGTTCAATGAATCCAGTGCCGTTTCCCATGACCTCTTTCTAATGCTCTCTTCTCTACTAAAAGTGGAGCTCAACTCTCTGAGCAATTAAAAGCAATGGACCAGTCACCGTGATGAGAACAATTTCACATTGCTCAATATTCTCTTTTCCGCTATGGTATGAAACTACATCTGCTATGCTGTAATTTCCCTTTGGGGGTGACGCTGAAGTCCAGTCGACTGAAAAAACGCACATACCCATGGAGTCAGACTTGAGCACAGAAACGTGCATGTTGACGGAGCAACAGCAAAACACACACACACACACGCGGCGTCGTATGCATATGAGTACATAAACAGAAACAGTCAAATTAGCGCATTCTTGTTGCCCTAATTAATTAGATTGGTATACATGTATGCAATGTTCTTCTGACTGAGCAAGTCATAAAGTATGATGCCAATACACAAGCGCGCGGGGATAATAACATGAGGACTAGCTATGCATAAAAGCATAACATAGCAAACCCTTATGAAAACATGTACGCCAACATAGATAGATAGATTCCATTTAATAGTTTTCATTCCATTGCATTCCTCAAATCCCTTCCAGACATGACCCTCCTTTTTTTTTTTTTTTTTTTTTTTACTTAGAGATATCGTGTCTTCCACTCTCAGCTATCACCTTGTCATCCATCCATCCAATCCGTCCATCCACGCAATAAGCCAGCTATCTAAGCATCCACCCCTTAAGGCATCCATCTGTATCTATGACTGCACATGATAAATGTCTAGACCTTGATTGGGGGAAAACATCATATCAGAAGGACACTGGCACAGACACGTCGTTTATCAGGGCCGACTATGCTATCGTGTTACAGTCATCATCATTTAGCTTGGCTCCAGAGACGCATCAAAGAATGAAAGACTTTTACGTTCATCAAAAAAAAAAAAAATACAAAAAATAGTTGGCATTTTCAACTTAAAGGTTGTTTCAAACCTCTGTTGCGTTTATTTTCTTTTGTAAAACACAGACTCATTTGGCTTCCAGCGCTTTAGCTCCTCATCATGGCTTATCTGCTAATGCTTTTATCGTGCATGTTTTTTTTGTTGTTTTTTTTTAAATCCATGACACCACCACGCCAAGATTCTCGGTTGACTATTCTGACAAAGACAGATTAATAGAAAGCAAAACAATAGGGAGAGTAAATAGAGTGAAATCATAAAACTTTACTTGTCTTTATTTTTGTTTTCGTTTTAAAAGGGAAAAAGGGCAGTCTGCTTCAGTTCTCAGTTTAAGTACAAACAAGTATGCAAATAATAATAATAATAATACCCGCAATAATAATAATAATAATAATGCATTATAGAAACATATTACAACATAGAGTACATCTAACATATTTTACCAAGTGTGTTGCATCGAATCAATGGCTGTTGTTTTTAAACACTTGTTTGAACATGTTTAGTGTTTTAAATTGCATTGCAATTGATTCGGATGTTCGTAATCAAATAGCGTTCGTTTTAGTGTACTTTATTATCTATCACTCAATCAAATGAAATTTACAGTTGCCGTATTATCAAAAGGAAGATAATTATCAGCATTCATACAATATCAAAAAAAGAAGAGAAATAAACTGCTAATCGTGTGATTGCTCGTCTTTCAACATTTTCACAATACGTAGAGGCATAACATTTGAGGCAATTGTGGACAAGTAGTGGTCGCAAAGTGGATGTTTCTAAAATGTTTATATTGCTTGATGTGCATCCGTTCTTTTTTTTTTTTTTTTTTTTTTGTGAATTTAGTTAGTTAACGTGCGTTTAAATGGCTTCTCATCCCAAGTGAACTAGAAAAGGCTCCAGCTCACCCAGGACACTGAAGTGGCAGAAAAAAGATGGATGAATGAATGTTTGTTCATCATGTGGAGTCTATTTTGTACACCTTTTCAAGATATGATATTGCCCAATAGAGGAGTAAACTTTGGTGCTGGTCTGACAGTAGCTGTTTGGAAACATGACAAAAGAACAAGTGTGATCAAAAGGTTATCACCCATAACATTTTAATACGTTACCGTTTTGAAAGTCAGATTTGATGTTGTGTCACCTTCACTGCTATACTTACAAGCTCTGCGTACAAGCTCTGAAGATGCTTTTTTCGACCTGCTGGAGTGTTTCACGCCCTCTTACAGTAATTGCCGCCTGGGTGATTTGGGGGCTTCAGGCCGAGAGAAACACCGTCTCGCGAAAGATCCCCTGAACCTGGCGTTTGTGTGTGCACACATGTGCATGTATACGCACATATATGGGAGGAGAGCACGGTGGAAAAATGGGAGCTGTCAGTCAACGTAATGAGACCAAGCTTCTCAGTGTAAGCACACACATACACCCACTGAGCGAGCGGCATCGGGCCAGTGGAAGTGCCATATAATTGGGTTTCCTTTCCAGGACAACAGACATGCTCAGTGGATTAGATCTGACCACCGACGCCAATTCGCTCTATGTCTCCCTCACTCTGCTTTCCATCTTGATTGTAACTTCTTTGCTCATTTTCTTTTTAAATAATTGATGCCTAATCTTCTGTCCTAATTTTATTTTCTTACTGTTTAGCTTATCTATTGCCCCCCCCCCAGCCCCGATCTTTACAATTCACGTCAAGCCATTACATGGATGACTACAAGTACACTGTACAATGCAACAAGGGTTAATTGGGGTCCTTATACATACATATACATACATATATATATATATATATATATGTATGTATATGTGTGTATATTATCACTAAATAGAAGATAAGAAAGGATGTGAGGAAAAAACGGACGGCGGTCACTTTCTTTCTCATAGTAGGTGTGCAATCTCGGAGGAATGTTCACATTTCCTCTGTGCCCCTTTTGTCTGGATTAGAAGCTTTTGGAGTGTGTGTACGTGCATGTGTGCCTGTGTTGTGCATCTGTGAGACATTTCTGTTTCAGTCCTTTGGACGGGACTATAGGATTTGGCTACGGCATGCTATGTCGAGGTTTACAGTAAATGTGTTCGACCAGGTAAAGTTTCAGGGATCATCTGTGTATATCTGGGCAAGAATGTTATGCTTTTTATCTAAATGAGCGCTGAATTCCAATTGCATATCTTCTTTTTTGTGTCATCTTTTCACGTATAATACCACTACCTTATATGATATTCAATGGAACCTCTGAACTCAAGAACTGCTGAGGTTTTGTCGCTTGAAATAACTTTTTCGGAAAAAAAATCTGCAGAGTACCGAAGAGATGTCATTCATGCAGTGGTTTTTTAACTTTTTGTGGCTTTATTGTGTCTGAACGAAGGGACAGCCTCAACGAGCTGTGGGTGGAAACGAGATCATTACTTGCCATTCGTAAACCACAAAATATCAGAGGGTGAGCAAAGTTAGTTAAAAAAAGTCAATGGAATAACTTAACATAAATCACTTATCTGGTGCACTGCAGCAAAACTAGATCTCGTTACTCAAACCGAATGCTCTTTACTATAGTTGTTGTTTGGGGGCTCTCTTGAGCGCGGGATTAGATAGCATTTTCCACAATTCCAGCTGCTCTGTTTGCCAAGCTAATGATATGGGCTTAACATATCGAGAAAACAATTTCTCCTACCTGTGAAAAGCAATTCCATGCAATCTATTATCGACTGTTTGACATGTCTAGTGTATAAAACTATGCATAGAGCCCATTCAGATCCGAGTGCAGCAGTCATGCACCCCAAATTCTCATTTCTTTCGGATTGAAGGGGATCACTGTGCGTGTAAAACTTTTAACAAGAGTCTACAGGTCAAGATTTTTGTGCCCTAGACAGGAAATAAAGGACAAAATCAGACAACAAAGATAAGCGAAATGTTTCTCTTCAAAAGCTATGCAATATTTATACTGCCCATCTAAAATTAGAAATACATACATTATGAGATATTTTTGTCGTTTCATTTTGATGTTTTCACATGTCTTCTTTGTGAACTGTGGGGTGATGCTGTAGCACCCTCTATTGGCCACCCACCACTGTCCAGTTGTTTGACCCTGAGACAACAAAGTATTGTGTTCCATTCCTTAATAAAGTCAAAGTGGAAAAAAGCAATACAGTTAAGGGGTGATTACATCTCCATTTTAGGGTTCAAACCGCATGATTGCCACACCCGTCGTCACGCATGATCTATAGAGGGCCATGCCCGCCCACCAAGATGCTTGCCCCCCCCCCCCTAAAAATAAACAAGCATTAATTTTATTTTTCTTTCATTGTAGTGATTTTTGTGTCGTGAAATATTAATGATGAACCGTTTCTCAGGCTAACGATAAAAAAATCAATTAAAAAAAATACGACAAAAAATCTAAAGAACATTCGTGAAGAACATTCACAATTTTTAGGCAACGGACATTAGGCGACGTACAGCAAGTGAGGCGGGACTTATACTGTACATTGGGGACAGCAACTAAAGAGCAATTTGAACCTGTTTCATAAAAGAAACCCATGGTAGCCACAAAATCTTCTGACATCTAAAATGAAGATCGATTTTGTTTTCCTTCTTTTTATTTATTTATTTTTTTTTTTTTTATTTCTTCTGCAGACACCGCCTTGAGCCGGGTGGACCGTTCGCAGTGATACGGCACATACGCCATATTGGATGTGGCCATCATATTAACCATAAAATCGGCAAATTATATTGGTAAAATTTAGCTAGAATGACAATACAATCAAAAGCAACTGTTCAATATTGATCCGCAAGGAGCAAGCAAGCGAACGAGGCATCTTCACAAATCTCTTCACTTTGCCACATCCAAAGTGGGGTCTATGTATACGTACGGTACTGTAAATGTTGTCGATGGTAATACTCGCTAGCAGTTGTCGCAAAGGGTCCCATTCAAGACTATTGACATGAAAAATAAGCGGAAAAGTAAGTACTGCCTGGAGGATATCAATAATAATCAGGCCCCTCCATGCATTTCATGTTAAGGCTGAGGTCTGGGGACGGGTTTGATAATCGCACTATTGAAATGTTGGAAAAGGTTGGACAATCCAGGTGTGCCATCATGTGTACATGAAGCACCTTTTCCTTCTTCTCAATATCTGGATATAGCCGTATCTCTCTGCTCACATATGTTGTTTACGGTGATTAAACATATGGTGTTTATGCATGGACTGAAGAAATGTCTCCAGAGTGAGAATATTTAAAAATCGCTGTCAAAACAGACCATTCGGTGGTCAATTCATTTGGGTAGATGTTTTATCATCGTAATTATCATACTCTATTGTGGGAGTAGTGAAGTGAGTCAACGTGATGTTTTATGGGTAATTTTTTTTGTTGTTCTTGGCAGGCATTGTATTTGGCCACACATGTCCAATCCCCTTTGGGTATGCACTCTTTATGATTGGTGAAAATCCAGATTTTATTACTTTGACAGTCTAATTGCTTGTTTAGTGCAATAGATCAGCCCAAGAGACATACAAACACACACAACAGAAAGCAAATAGATTTCATTTCACCAAACGCTTGGGTCTTCTTACAGGGTGAGAATTAGATATATTTATGCATTTATTTATTTTGCAAGGACAGCAAAGACTTCCCTTACCCCAAATAAGTACAGTACAATAACTATACATCTGTTTTCTGCACCGCATGTCGTCATTGGGATTGCATGTAAACCGGAGCCTATCCCAGCAGCTATGGGCGAGAGGTCAGGTACACCCTGGACTGAGCATACAGTATGTAACAAAAAACGCCAGTGGAAAATGTAATTTTCAGTTAACCTAACTTGCATGTTCTGGGAATGTTGGAGGACGTTTGAATTCAAAGGGAAACCCCAGACAAGAACTGGGAATTCATTCAAATAAATGAGTAAATCAATAACGTTTCCAAGGAGGGTGATATTTTCAAAGGGTGGATCATGACTTTTGTTGCCTGTGGAATTTTCTCAAATGGGACATATTGTGAAAAAAAATATGTTTTCCTTGTTTTAAATAACAAGTAGTTGGGGCTCTGAAATAACCGCACAAAATTTTGAAATTACACAACCAAGTAGTAAATATTTTTCCCTCTGCCCATTACTAAAAATGCATCTGTGAAAAGGCTGTTTTGCCCTACTAACTACATTTATATGCAGCCAATATTCGGGTTAACGTCAGAATTCAGATTTCTGAAACATTTGGAATAACCCATTCACATGTGTGTGAGCGGACGGACTTACTCCCGCATTTGAATAACCCGATTTAAGCAGCAAAGCGCGGACGCGGTGACGCATATAGACGTCATTTCCACTTGGTACTTGCTACCGCCAATAAAACACATTATATCCATGTCACTCGCCGCACGAATGAAGCAGAGGGTTTCCTCCTCGCTCCAAAAGTGTGGTGTCGTACTTACGCTAGGTTTCGCCATGTTTTATTTATCACTAATTGTGTATTTCCCATGTGTTGCGCGCCAAATACCGACATACAAGCACTTCTTGTACTACAAGGACCAAGATTCCTTCCGGTTGAGCATGCGCAGAGTTTTCCGTGAAATTGTCATATACTGATCGGTGTATACATATTCTGGTTAGAAAAGCAGTAACCAGGCATGATATTCGGAATTTTAAAAACCCGAACAAGGGCATGTTCGGATTAATTCAGACATTTACATGGCTTTTAAAAACCTGAATACTGCCAATATTCGGGTTTTAAAAGGGTTATTGACTGCATGTAAACGTAGAGACTGCTTACGTAACAGCGGAGCTCATTTGCATAACAAGCACACCCACAATGAATTTCTCAAACAAAGACTTTGCAGTGAGGCTGGACTAAATTCCACAGCAAAATGGGCGCTGATTAACACGTAGTTACAGTGGGAGCAGTACAGAGTAGCACTAACTGTGTAACCAATTCTAGTGTCTGAAAACAATGTTTAATGTATGCTAGGCTAATTTGTGAACGCGTGGGTGGTGGGTGTTTGTGTTTGATGTCATACGCCTCACCACTACGTTAACTGATGTGTATTTTCATGCCTTGGTCATTAAATGTTGCCTGGCAACTGAATCTCGACAAGCACTCGCTTTAAGTGTGGAGGACAGGCGGGACTATGGTTAAATTAGTTATTTTTTTTAGGTTCACAGACTGGCGTTGGATAGCAATATTAACTTCTGAAATGCGCCACTTGATTGCTCCATGAAACTGTCAGCGGGGTGAGGGGTTGTTTGTATCTGGTATGTGTCCATGCGCCGCAAAAAGGTTTTCTAGTCTTTGGCGCTCTGTTATTTTTCACACTCTGGGCTTGGCTTCCGCAGGTAGAAGCAAGCAATTGGCCCCAGCGACCACTTGCGGCTAAGTGAGGCGGAAGATGACACAATCAAATGCTGGCAGTTGTGCGCCGGCAAGATCCAGCCCACTGGTTCGAAAGCTAACGAAAGCCAGGTTCGGCAGCAGTACGTTTGGCGGGATTGGAATAATTCTTGATCATTGGGGTGCTTTAATGAAAGCACGCCTGGGAATGTCTCCTCTAATTTCATAATGAGTGATGGATATGATGTGTCTATGAAGGTGTAAAATTTGGCACTGATCCATGTTTTAACGTCCAAAAATGGAGCAATGCTTTTATTGTCTTTTGTTGTATTGTGTATGCTACGGCCCTTAAATGTTAGTTTGCTTGCATATTCAAAGACACGCTTTATTTTTTTTCTCCCAAACTAACTAGGAAACAAACATGTGTGACTGAACTTCCACGTGTTTATTTTAGAGACCTTTCTCTGTAAATATCCATATACACTGTCTGGTAGAAAGAGGCGCTGTGGTTACGCTGCTTGGGCGACGTGTAAACAGCTCCGATAGCTAAACGCATGCTTTGTGCACACACACAGACACTATGCGGTACACTAAAGTGTGTGCGGGTGTGTGTGTGTGTGCAGGCCAAGCATATCGTGGAATACGGAATACACGCAGATGTACACAGATGAGCGCATGCTCAAATGATGTTGTTAGTGCATTCCACTAAATAAATTAAGCTTGTAAATATAGTGCTCGGTTTGTGAGATAAAGTCTGGCCTTGTTCTTCCAAACAAAGCGTGGGTGGGAGAAAGACGCTGTTGAAGATCAAGGCCACGCTGAAAACAGAGGGGTCAACATCATCATGAGATAAGAGAGAGATTATTTGGGAGAGAAAACTTCCAGAAGAAGTGTTCTGAGAGGCTGTGCTTGTTTAAAGATTTATCCCATGAGCTCATCGGAATGAAACAACTGTGTAATCTGATGGCCATATTGCTATGAAAAGTTGTTTATTCTATGCAGTGTGTCTTCTTTTTTCACAGATTTTAGCAATACAACTTTCTTGATAAAGGCTTTTTTAATTTACTTATCCGTCCGTCTACAGTAAAATGGATATAAAAAGTCCGCATGCCTCTGTTCGAATGGCAGTTTTTTGGGGGGGTGATATCAAAGAATAGACAAGGATAAATCATTTCAAAATTTCCCGCATCGATGTGACCTTTAACCTGTATATATGAGCTGAGCTACCACAGCATCAGAGGGATCTCATTGTTCAACGGCATCGATCTGAGTATGGATGCTAAATAATTTCCAGTAAATATACCACGGAACATAGCAAAGAAAGTCAACCTCGAGTAGAGGAAATATGGCACATAAAGTGCCATACCAAGAAAAATGGATTTGCCTCCAAAATTGATGGCAAGCAAGAAGCGGTGGTCAAGGAGGCCGACGGCAACATTGTAGGAGCTGCAGGAACTTCTGGCAAGTACTGGCTTCATACATGAGACAACAGTCTCCCGTGTTAGTCGTACAGTATGTCTGGACTGTGAGGTATTGTGGCAAAACGGAAGCCATCTGCCAAAGAAAAACATTCAAGCCTGGTTACATTGAGCAAAACACTTGTGATCTCCCAGTCACATGCAGGAAAATGTGTTAGGGTTCGATGAAACCAAGGATGACCTTGTTGGCACTAATTACAAAAGGTCCGTTTTATTATTATTATTATTATTATTATATGGTGAAACCTGCTGTGCTAGAGCAAAAAGGAGGGTATCATTAAAATCAGCGCAAAAACAAATCTAGAAAAGTTTACTTGCAGCTACGATCAAAAAAAAAAAAAAAATGAAGTAAAAAAATGTTGAACAGTATTATACATTGTGTATTCATATTTTGTTGTCCAGCCAGCGCATGAAGGTCTTACATGTAGCACATGAAGTTCTTACATGTAGTCCAATCAAAGATGTGAGGATTTCATGACTCTCTTGTTCTAATCCACTTGTGCAGCTGCCTGCGCATATGTTTCTTGTCTCGATTGGAAACTGCAGAAGGCATGTCACTAAATCATTTAATTTGGCTTCAGGAGAGGAAAAGTCAGCACCTTTTCAAGTACTATTTTTCCTTGAACGTGTCAAGACGCAAGCCAAAGGCAAACAAACAAACACACAGAATGCAGCTCTAACCGTAAATTACAACAGAGCATCAAATCAAAGCCGCATGCACGTCCAAGTGACTCACATATTCGGCTCAATCTGCTGCCCTCTGCACGTTAAAAGTGAGTGCGAAGAGCTTTCCAGCGCTGGCGTGTGTTATCGCGTTATCAAACGTGTCATCCACGCCAAAGCTTTCGGCTTTAATTGTGATTTATGCTGTCGATGCGTTGCGGTCACGCCAAACTGTGCCGCTGGGGGCATCAGAGTTCACTCATTCCAATAGCCAAATATAAAAAAACACAGCAACAACAAAATCAACCGGCTTGATTCATGCACACAATAATGATGAAAGGCGTGTTGTAAATAAATAACCAGTCAATAAAAACTGTATCCCGCACGGCTGAGCTAATATAACCACCATAAAACATTAAAGGTAGAATTGCAACGCTGAGCCCATAATTTATGGCTGGCACTATAGGTAGAAGGAAAGAGCTGTCAGAGTGACTTCCAGTGGACCCGGGTGCTCATAAATCCCCGTTTGCCAAATACATTTCAGAGTTCATGATGTTGCAATATTTCTTCTCTGTTGTGTCGTTTAAAAAAATAAAAAATACATCCGGCTTCCTACTAATAGGAAGTTAAAAGCAACAATGTGGAAATTGGGGCTTGTGCTTAAAAAGATCAGCTTTAAAATCCTTACCAGCATCTGGCTTACAAATAAGTCCGGTCATCTCAGTTGTTGCCACGGAAACCACAAATTCTCTACTTTAGTGTAATACTTGGGGACCCTCTCAAAATGTACAAAAATGAAAATATCTACACCGCTTATCCTCACTGGGTTCGTGGGTATGCTGGAGCCTATCCTAGCTGACTTCGGCCTTGAGGCGCGGTGCCCGCCGGACTGTTTGCAGCACTGTAAAACTATAATCAACTTGTAATATTTTTTGTGATCATACGGTAATCTAAAGCGGAGCAAGTTTCAAATATACATATTTATATTTCTAGCAACAGTGTTAGTTAGCACAGCAAAGCAAGCCAGTTGTTTGCTCCAAAACACATTGCTGAGTTGTTTTGACTTATATGTTTGAGTTGGGGGGGGGGCAATTTGTTCTGTAGACTCTTTTCTTTTATTTCACTAACCTTTATTTTTTTGTTTGTTTGTTTTTGTTTTTTCAGTGTGGGCACATATAAAAAAAAAAAATAAAAAATCACATTTACATTCACACCTATGAAGAGTTTAGAGGTTTCAGTTAATCTAAAATTGGCTACATGATTTGGAATTTGGGAGTTAACTGGAAGTGTTGTTGGACTTTCGGCCAAGAACATACACACCCCATACAAGGCCTGATCCCAGATTCTGACCTGGTTTTCTTTCTGTGGAACTGTGCAATCTATAAATATTTTGTTTTCTAAGAATGTGGTAACACTGTTCAAGGGGGAGTATGTTTTACCTCTTTTTTTTACTTTTACAAATGAAGATTGTTTCAATTAAGTTCTCCGATCGAATTCATTTTTTATTTTCTTTTGCTGTTGTTTCAGGTGGAACTATCTGAGAGCACTTCTCACACCATCACCGATGCCTATGCTGGGAAGGAATACATCATCCAGGTACTTTGACACCTACTTCATGTGGATACAGGTAATCGGAGACCTGACCATCACACACTGAAAAAAATGGTGTGTTGAATTTTCTTTTATTTTGTCAAGTGTTCGCACAAAATAAAATATTGTATTTTGCATCGTGTGCAAGAATTAAAGTTGAGTAAATTCAACAAAAACTTTTTTCAGTGCACTTACAATACGCACATGTAAATCTGCTTGTGCCTTTTCCAACAAGGCGCCTTAACTATTTTCTTGCTGCCATGATTTAGTCAAAGGAAGCAATAAGACAACAAATTCTCCATTTTTTATTTTTGGATTTTGTCCTTCACATTGCCCACACTAAAATAGCACATGCATTTTTTTTTTTTTTTAACATCCTTCTTTTGTGTTCAACAGGTTGCCGCCAAAGACACAGAGATTGGAACATGGAGTGATTGGAGCGTCGCCGTGCATGCTACACCTTGGATTGAAGAACCAGTGCAGACGACCTCCACGACTGATGTGGAGTATCTCACGCGTAGGTCTCAGTCTCATCTGGTTGCGCCCAGACGCAAACGTAACAGCGCATGTCACACGATGACGTCATGACACATGCATTGGTTTGCAGATTTCTGCTGATTTTAAGTTCAACATCCTCGCTTCCTCTCATCAAACATATCATCTGTGCACAAGAAGACCTAAAATCATGGGCTGACCAATACTATTATCCACATTACACCTCAGCATCAATGAGTTGAATTGTTGTTTATTTGTAATTGGGCATTCAGACAAAGTCCAGGGTAAAAAAAAAAAAGTGTTAAACAGGTGTTGAGTTTACAACCTACAGCTTTATCGATTCCATTTTGTATTTCGTATTTATTGTGTAGTCTGGTCACCATAAATTAGCAAGGACATCATTGCCTCTAAAGTCCCACTAAAATGTTCCCATTAAATCTATTACAAGCTTTCCTATTCACAGTCGGCTTTTCTCATCCTTCTTGAAAGCAGCGCGTGGTTTCCGTAAACGCTTACTTTCTGAACAAAATGCTTCTTTTATGTTGCTATGCACGCGTCCACTGAGGCGAACGTGAACCTTGTCGTAGCTGGATAATAGTTTAGAATTAGTCTAAAAATGTTTCACACGTGTTTGTTTGCGTGTGCGTGCGTGTGAAAGTCGCATTAATCACACAAGAATATTCATTTATCACCAACATTTATTTCATTTGGCTGCCTAAGATCTCCTCCTCGCTGACACCGACTTTCATGGTGTAACAGTGCTCCCTGTAGGGCATTAGCAGCACTACACCCGACTGGTTCCTTATGAGCTCAAATACCTTGAGAAACACAGAACGCATGCTTAACTGGAGAAAAAGAAAAGGTAGCCTTCTGTACCACTTTTAACATGCAAACCACACACGCGTGCACACGTGTGATAGGAGGTAAAGGCTTTTGTCCACTATAAAACTCTGTATTTGCAGCAATTCGTATAACGAAATGTGCATATGTGATTTTAGAGGATGAAAAGGGGACTTATGTGCCGCTTATAACGTGCTATCACTCTTTTGCTCCTGTTTATGCTTTAAATAGCGTGTCACCTAGCCCTCATGGAGATGAAGTGACGTTGGCAGTGTGCTCTGCTTCCCATTTCACATCAAAAAGGATCGCGCACTGACAGACGGATGAAATCTCATCCTCTGTGATACGACCATCGCTCAGCTGCCCTCGTGCTATTGACGCAAAAAGCAGTTTGGTCGGGCCTTTGAAAAGTCTCGCTGTCTCACCCTGTCAGCGAGACAGAAAGTGGACAGCGTCAGATAGATCCTATTTCCGATCAGATACTTTGGGCCTGCTGCATGTGTAAATGCAACGAGATGCCAGAAGGGAAGCCCAATAATCTTTGTGGCGACCTGTTCAGAAAAACATGTTTTAAACTTAAAAGGTGTGTGATGTATGCTTTCAATTTCTAATACATCAAGAAATATGAAAATGAAAAGTGCATCCTTTACAATCACATGCTGTATATCTCAGCTTGGTTTCGAAGCAGAATATTTTTTTTACGTGTCTACCAATAGGCATTTAAAGATTTAGCAAAAGCCAGAAATGTGTCGTCTCTAAATCAGAGCCCTCTATTTAAATAATGTACAAATTTCGTTAGCACATCGGGTTACTGATTCTGGAGCATTTACTGTATACTTTCCATAATGTTTTTTTTTTCTGTCATAGGGTTAGGGTTGCTAAATATTGGCAATTGCTTTTTGTGTGAAATGTCACTAAGTACCCTATTTGCCGGCACAAGTCTAGTCTAGCGTGTCTGCAGCTGTGTTGCGCCTCTCATGTCACTCCCACGCACTGAGCTGCCTCGACCCCGAATCATCTGAAAATTTGGTATCAGAAAGTAGGCGTACACTTGGCGTACAAACGAGCACATCGTCATTTTCGTGCCGGGGCAATGGTCTAGTTCCGTGTGTTTGTGAAATTGATGGACGCGCTACACCTCACTGGACATTCCTGCCGCGCCCCCCGGCGCATCTGCAAATTTGGTTACAAAAGGTAGCCTACACTTTAGACTCCGTAGAAGCAGGTCTAACTCGTGGCACGGGTGCTGTAACTCAATTTTGGTGACAAATTTGGCACTCCACGGGTATGCGTGTACCGGATTTCATTGACAAATATGACACTGGTGTGGAAAAATCCAGCTGACTCATATATATATATGTATATATGTATGTATGTAAATATATGCGCTGATCCCAACGAGTCCATTTTTGTCCTAAATGATTAAAATAAAGTCCATGTCCTTTTAGCAATTGGAACAGAATCGCAGTATCTTTCCTGATTGACAAGTGTCGACCTAGCTACACGTGTTGACGTCACCTTAATTGCCCAACTGCGTGTGAGATTATCATTTAAGATTTAGCACGGCTCACTAAGAGGCTAAGGATAATTGCAGATCCCCCACAATGATTTTGTGTCTTATTGTCGCCCTAAATACAAAGGATTCGAGTCTTTGTGATATAAGTCCCCTTTGTGCCTGCTTCATAAATCCATCACTTTTCCTCCATAAAATCTAATTTCCTCCTCATCATTCTGCCGCTGGATTGCCAGATCTGCTGCTCTCTGCCAGTCTTTTCTGGCTTGTTGCATCGGCGTCAAGCCCGTAACGGCCTCTGGTCGTCATCCCATTATCCTCGCATCGTTATTATTTGTCTCACCACTCCAAAATCAAACTGCTTTGCAGGAAGTTATTTTCCAGTCTTCCAAGCAGCCTGCTTTGCACTTTCTCTCTCTCTTTCGCGTTCTCCATTTCACACCTGGCTGCTTCCTCCCCGCTATCTCCTACCTCCTCATTGCTCTGCGACACTCATTAATTGGAGGGAGAGTGAAATTATATTCGCTTTCCACTCCACCCGAAAATTATTTCTATGAGGATTTGTCGGCTATGTTTGCCTGCAACATGCAACTGGTGACGCACAGTATAATATTGCGTAGAAATCTTATCATGTGGTGGATAGAGTACAACTCAATAAAATGCTTGGCGACCCCTCTCATTGTTTGGCGAGTAAACAAATGGGAATTTTATAACAAAAATAATAATCATTTGAAAAACATTTGATGGTTTACCGGTCCTTTGCTCTAAGTCAGTGGTTTTCAAACCTTTTACACCAAGCACCACTGACAAAAAAATACTCGGTGATCAACATTAAAAAGTGGCACGCTGTTTGCATGTTAGCCTGCTAAAGAGACATGGACACATACTCATGTCTCACTGACACTAATTACTCCATCAGAACCTAGATCCAATATATGTTATATGAACACTCATTAATCATTTATCCATTTCCCACTATGCAGTTTGGCTCACTTTCACCCTAAAAGACCGTAGAAATTGTAGCCACAAAAACTAAAAGCCAGAGTAATTCCTTGACCTGGACAAAAGGTTCAACGGTATTACTTCTGGTCCGCTTCCAACGGAGTATGATTTTTCTTGTCCACTTCACTTCATAACTGCCTCAACAAGTCTCATATTGATTGCTCTTGCAGATTACAATTGATTTTGCACTGCAATGCATTTCCCTTTCTGTTTGCATCTTCCCGCTATCATGAGCTTTTTTTTTTTTTTTTAACAGTGTTCATTTGTCAAAACAGTGTTTTAGATGTCAATTCCCTTGGGAATAAAAACAGCTGTGTGACATTGTAAGATCAGCAACATGCGGATTTATTGCAATATATGAGTAAATAAATCAAACGTGCGTGTTTCTTCACAGAGACTAAGACCTCACCCATTCCTTCGTCCAACGCACCACATAAGGCTGAACCTCCAGTGGGCAGAGCTGCCAAACTTCTCAGCTTCTTCTCACCTCTTCTGTTAGCGATGCTGCTACTCATCATGTAGTGAGTACACACACACACATCGCACACACTCAAAGAGCACTCATATTTGAATTGATTATGGACTCAGGCCCTCAGTCACATATCAGCCGGGTGATGCATGTCCTTCGACGGCAAGAACACATTTAGAGGGATTGGCCGAGTTTGTTTTACAACACAGCTGAAGAGGGAGTTCATTTATTTTCAGGCAAAATCCCCCAGAGTGACTAAAGTAAAATCCAATCCAAAGCTGTCCCATTGCATTTATTTCTCCACTTTTAAGTAACAACTTGTGCTTTAATGGTGTGTGTTTGTTTTGAAGGCTAACTCATATGCGTCCTATAAGGCCTTGGGAATGTTTTGTTAGGACTCACCGTCGACCACAAACAAAACGCAGCTTCGAATATACGACATTTTAGCCCAAATGTGTTAAGATGCTATTCCTCAGCTACAACTTCTCGCGTTGAGGTGAAGGGTCGAGCCAAATTGATAATATGACGTCATTTAATCTATGGCGATGTTGCAATAACTTTAGTTCCCTTCTGGCTCCAACTGGTATTCTTTCAAAAGAGCGATGTGATTGGACTTTCTGCCAATGTAAATGATAATAATACACAAATCTGTCATTTATGTTATTTTCTTTAGAAACCACTCATACATCTTATATCACTAATCATTATCCCTCAATATTTTGCGCAAAGCCAAATTCAAATTCTATATTAGTTGTACGTCTTTGGTGTATCGTTCAACAGTTTTTACAGGAAAAGAATCATATTCAAGGATCAAAGAAAGCGAGTAGGAGAATTAGTGGTACAGTACAGTGCAACAATTGCAATTCAACTGGTTGTTTTTTTTTCTTTTTTTATTGCCAATTAGAAATGTGTTGTAGTATATGCGCAGTTTGCTTTATGTGACTATCATAACAGTTGATTTGTTTAACTTTTTGCTCTCTGTCTAGATGTAAATGTCATAAAGCGGAAAGAGGAAGAAGAAGAAGAGGCTGGATCTTTGTTTTCTCTTTTGCACAAGTCCCAAGGATACTGTGCATTGATCATTTCTGTCTATCATACACTTACTTGCCAAGATTTACTTGGACAATGCCCCCATGCAGCAGTTTCAATTAACGCTGACACACAAGTTCGTCGGAGGAGCGGCGTCATCATCATCGTCTTCATCAGCAGCAAACAAGAGAAGCATCGCTGCAAAACAGTTGTCGTCTAACAGCACCTGCGGGCTTAAATTGAAATTGTTTGGCTGGTAACAGTATTGACTCTCTTCTCTGCTTTTTTGTTTGTTTCACCCAATTTCAGTTTGTGTGTGTGTGTGTGAAAATCCAGCGGAATACACACACAAAGGCGCACGCATCAAAGTCGAGCACGTGCGCATGTGTTTGTGCCCAGCCGCCGTCCCGGTGCCCCATGCAGCTAAACCGTCATGCCAAAGACTCAACTCCTTCCCCCCTTTGCAGTAAAACGCTCCCCAAAACTTGCGGATTTGATTTATTTGAAAAGCCTAATGAATGGTGGATTGTCATCCAGCAGAGACCGCAAAAATGATCAATGCCGCTTGAAATCTGCGTCCCCAGCGTTGAAAATTCAACAAATGATTTGGTTGGGATGTGAGGACGAACATTCAGTCACAAACATCTGTATTAGCTTGCATCCATCAAGAAGGCCGATGATTGTAAAAGAAAACAAAACAAATATATCTACGTGTGTAATAAAGTGTAAAGCTGCCCAACTATTTTTTTTAACCTTTTGACAAAGAAATGGCTGATTTTTTGGGAGGCATTGAGGGCTGTAAAATAACAAATCACTTTGCTTTCTGACGCCTTCACATACATAGAAAATGTCTTCTTGCAGTCTGCAGTAGCCAAGATCAACTTCTTGCTATTATGTTATTCCGACGAGTACTGATGTGTTTTATTGTGTTTTTTTATATGTATTTTATGGAGAAACAACTACAAAAACACACGTATAGGCTTTTAGTTCTTCTGTTTGTTTTATTTTTAAATCCGACATTCATAATGGCTTACTTCTCTGCTCCTATTTTGTAAACTATGATATGTAACTTTAACATTGAAGAAAAGTTTATTATTTAATAATAATAATAATAAAAAAAAATATTAATGTATGTATTAGCAGTAGAATGTCGTTACCTGTACCTGGGGTCTTTTTTATAGCTGTATATACAATGACAGGTTTCAACCATTAAATGTGACCATTTCACAATGAATGACGACGCTGGGTCTCATTTCAACATTGTTAGCGACCTCACTGACTACTTTTCTTTGTTAAATACATATTCGAAAAGCGCAACCAAGACGGAATCATTGCATTTTTCTTCTCAACAAGAGGCAGAGGTTCGAGTGTACATTTAGGTGAGTTCAATTCACGTTGAGTGGATCAGTCTGCTCATGTTTGTGTGTGATCTCACTCCCAATTTGTCTTCCTAAAGAAGCCTTCAAAATAACATAAAATGCATTACTGTACGTGAGCATTTTTAAAAATTCTGCCATGACATGTTCAATAATATTAATATGTCTACTGTTGTGGTTGTCGTATTCATTGGTATCGAACGGCGCTGCATCCTAATGGGAGCTTTTTCTACTATTTTGGTTACCTCATTCACGCACTCACATATGATCACACGAAGCGTGTTATGTCCAGCTCATTTCCTGTCACGCTTTTATTTTGTAGAGCCATTTCCGGTGAGCAATTTCCTATGCCTTTGCGTGGCATACCTCATTAGTAGCTTCATTGGTCTCACCTGTTCCCTGCTCTATTTAACGAACACTGCCCTTCTCCTCAGTGGCAGATTGTCACTTGCATTTTTGCAGTACGGTCCGGCCGAACCGAACCTACTGAACACAATGAACAGTCCTATTATCGACGCCTTTTCATTGGCGTCCTCCTACCCCAACCCGTCTCACTTCCTCTGTTGTGGCGCCACTCTGTCTTATTGTTAATATATGCCTGTTTGTTGAGGGTTTTTTTCTGCGCTCCCCACACGTGAGCTGAGTCTCTGGTTGTTGTTGTTGTTTTTTTTTTTTTTTCACATCCCCCGTCCTTCTGTGTTTTTTTTTTTTTTTTGTCTTTTCATCGGCGAAAGGCGACCTGGCGGGCTCCGTTCTGTATCTGCCTGTTGGTCATTGTCTGCTCCACTTTGTTGTACCTTGTGGAGCAATGACAATAAAGAAATTCTGATTTAGCTCAATAAGTAGACCCACATTTTAGAATGAGCTTCGTTATATAGTAATTCCATGTAGTTGTACATGTTTGCAAAACTAACAAAATAATAACTATTAACATTATGAACTTCGGAGTCAACCGAAAAATGTTCTTGAGAATAAAATGTTCTCTATGCAGCCCGACTCCAAGTATGGAATTCTAGGAATTCTCCTATGGAATGTGGCGCTTGTGGGAAATAAGTTAAGCAGTAAAATACACCTGTTTTTAATCATCTCGGACGGTGGCCATTTTGCCATTTTCTGGCTAATGAAAATGGGAGCACAGTTGCTCAGCTAATGACCAATCATGGCCCAGCTTCACAAAACAGGTGAGGTTTGATTGAGCCATGAACATTAATAGCAACATCAGCCTAAAACTTTGCCTTATTTGATTTAAAAAGCAGAAACTTAAACAACCGGACAGTGTGTCGGAAGAGTAGAGTTAGCACGTCGACAGGCCCCGCCTTCAAATCTCTGCTCAGGCATTTTGTATGTTCTCCCCGCGCTAGCGTGCGTTTTCTGCCGACTCATTGAAGACTCTAAATTGTCCGTGGATGTGAATGATTGTTTGTCTTGCACCTTTTAGAATTTTTCGGGCTACCCGTTCACGGTGCAATCCGCCTCTCGCCCAAGTCTGCTGGGGACAAAGGGCAGAGAAAAAGATCGTTGGTCTCTCTTCACCTTTGCGGGTCCTTGTGCATGTCTGTCGCTTTAAAAGTACCTCGCTCTTCTCTCCGTTATTCTGACAAGTTCTGGCAGGCCAATACGGAGACTGAGGACAAATCAATACACCATCTAACAGCTGTCAGCTGGTGTTCTCAGTGTGCGTGTGTATTTGTGTGGGTTGATACACTCATTCATCTTTGTGCCTTTTATATCATTCATTATCCCCCCCCCCCCCCCTTGCTCTGCTGTTAGTCATCATTTTACACCAGCTAATCACTCGCTTCAAAATGTGTTGAGAGCACCGCACAGCCTCATCGTCGCTTCACTTGTTCGCCGTTTCTCACAGTTGCCCCCCATACGTCTCATTACAAGTTCCGAAAGAAGCCAGCACAGATTGAACTCTTCACCTGGCATTCGGGCCCCGGCTTTAATTAAATGCCAATTGAAATGGTCAGCCACGCTCTTTGTCTGAGGCCAAGATGTGATCCACATTAACCTCCGAGATCTACTGTGTGTGAGTGTTGTGTGTTGTGTGTGTGTGTGTGTGTGCATGGGGAAGCCATCAAAAAGCCTGACAGCCTCGCTCTGCTCTAATGACTGCTTTGACCTTCCATTGATAAATAGTTGAATGATACAATCTATCCTTCAGTCTCGGGCATGCCTTTTGTTCTCTTCAATGAGTGGTTTTACTATCCATTATGGACGCTGCACGTTTGTACATTTTTGGAATATGCCATGTGCCATGCCTAATAGTATGATGCTTACCTTATAGCCGGAATCCAGTCAGTATGAGACAGTGGTGTTTTTTTTTTTTTTTTTTTTTTTCACAGCAAGCAACATTTAGCTGTTCAACAAATACCGCTCCTAAAGATCTGCATTATCTTTGTAATATCATCTGGTGTGAGTACATTTCCCATTGGGGGAATAATGTTTCAATGCATCAGCCAGAAGAGGGAAGCAGATAAAATCTCTAACTGTGCTGTCCATGGTGCTGAAACACCTACTGTATAGCGTGTCACGTAAAATCAATTTCAGCCGCCGAAATTGTACGCATCCATCCAACCATCCATTTTCCACAAGGTTTTTCCTCACTGGGATCAAGTATCCCAGCTGACATGTATTCTTTTGTTTTTATAGAATAATATTAAACTATTGTATTCAGCTGGAAAATAGGCTTCAATCAGTTTTATTTCCATTTTTTTGAATCTGTGGTTTAAAACTGGGTTAACCTCAGGGAATTATTTATTTATTCATTTAGATATTCACTTAACTCTATGAGATGCTGATGGCACTTAGTGGGAACTCCTTGCAATTAAAACAAAAACAAGTGGAAGTTTAACATTGCGGTTATATCGAAAATTTGGAAAAATATTTACTGTAAAAAATCTTAGGGAGCAGTATGATTGTTTACATTTTCATTTAACTGATGACCCTGGGAGCTTCCTGCACTTTTTGTTCAAATTTTGAAACAAATAGGTCTATTCTTCTTTGTATGTCTTTAAAAGAAATTAGTGATTATTTTTATATATATATATATATATATATATATATATATATATATATATATATATATATATATATATATATATATATAAAACGTCCCTTTTACTGTTATCGACCCGAAAAATACATTTTGTCACTATTTTCGAATGTGACAAGAAACCAAAATGGATAGAATCCATGCAAAGAGAAGCCGAACATGCAAAGTCCACACAGGAAGCCTGATCAGACATTCAAACCGAGAACCTCTTGACTATGACGCAGAGGTAAAGTGATAACCACTACAACACAGTGCTGTCGGCATACATTCCAGGTGGCCTGGGGGGAAAAATAAAATAAAATTAAATAAATACAATAAAAATAAATACTCGGATGGTCAATGGTGGACTACATAAACGTGTGTTCCTGTAAATAAACACTCAAACAATCTACTTTGCATTCTGGAGGTTTTATTCCAATTATCATATTTACAAAATGGAAAACAGCAATTATTGGGCGATGCTGAGCCATGCCTACAATATCAATATAAAATTCGGAGAACTGGCATCGAAAATGAAAATATGCAGTGACGTAGAAAAGAGTTACATAAAATCATCCGCTTAGGGGCGCTAATGAGTCATATCCACTGTAAACCGATTGCGACTGTTGATCCGAAGAAGTCGGGTTCCGTGTGTGTGTGTGTGTTTTTGCAGCTGGACTTTCAGTTCAAGACGATGGGGTGAGTGTCCTGTTATTATTGTCAGCTGGGGAAATAAATCTAAAATAGTATGTTAGATGCAGTCATGTTCTGACGTTTGAATGACGAAAAGCGAAAGCGAACACGTGTTTCTTCGACGTTAGCAGAGCCGGATCTGCTGTCAGCCCACACAATGCAGCATCCTTCAATTGGCTTGCTAGCAAGCTAGCTCTGAGCTAGCTGTCACTTGACAGAAGGTGAACTGGATAGGCTTCTTGTCATAACAAGATGGATAAAAACCACGGGGATGCCTTGATATGTACGCTTCATTTGTAAGACGATGGTAGTTAAATTGTTTTTGTGGGTGCTGTATTTAATAGAGTTCCGGATTTTTTTTTTTTTTATAACATTTTATGGGGTTCAAACAAATCAATGTTAAACAAACAAAACAAAGTCTGAGATGTCTTCAAATTTGTTTCATTTTGTGTTATTTTTGTCCAGGTAAATAATTGTTTTATTGATATTCATATAAATTAGTAGTTAAACAGGGATCATTAGTAAGAATGTGGTCGGAAAAGTGAAGAAAAAAAAAAAAAGGGGGGGGGTTTTGGGTAGTAAGACTTCTTTCTAGTATGTGTCATTCAACTCGTTTTTTGTTTTTTTATCTTGTTGATTGTTTTCAATTCACTGTTCACCTGTGTGGAATAACGATTCAATCATTATTAATAATATAAAGAGGTTAATTGTCGCCCTAGATTATTTTGATAATGCAAATAATTAATTCTGATTTCGAATATTTATGTATTTCGATTATTGATTAATTTTACTATAATTAAAAATTAATTAAAGAGATAATACTACATTTTTTATACATCACTGAATGTAATAATAAATAGTAAAAAAAAACAATAAAAGTATTACCAGTAGTTTGAGATTGGCACCATTTGTGTTCTCTTAAATCAGGTGTTTTCATCTGCGTTTAACATGTCTTGTTTTGGTGGTGGTCCTTGAATGCACCGTGTGCACAGTTGAAAGTAAAACTGAAAGTATTTTTCTGGTTCTCCTCCGATGCAGCTACTAATTGTCTGTGTAGTCTACTTTATACTATTACAGTAACTTTGCCTGTAGACCGTAACATTGTAAATTCCCAAATGGGAATGTAATGACTTGTGTACGTAGCGTTCCAAACTATTCGGCAAATTGTTTTTCTCTCAATATTATAAATAGTCTATGCAATTTATGATTATTTGTGCAGTCTGCCCTAGTCCTGCTGACCTTCAGTGGCGTTTGTCTGGCCACCACCCAGCTGTTCATCAACATGCAAGGTTTCTACTCCAAGCTGGACTCCTCCCCACTGCTGGGCGTAAGCCTGGGAGGAGAGGGCGCTCCCGTGCCCCTCAGCCTTGCCGTGGAGACGGAGAAGGCCCAGGCCCTTTTGCAGACGTTCAGCTCCGCCTCCCTGCTGGCGTCGGCTGGCCTGGGCGTGTTCTGTGTGGCGGCTGACCACGCCCTGCAGCTTCCGCTCGTCCAGCATCACCTGTGGATGCGCGCCGCGCTGGACAACGGGACGCACGCCGTCGTGGGGTTGTGGTCCTGGGCCGTGGTCATCGGGCTGCGGAAGAAGAGCGACGTCTACGAGGTGCTGCTGGCGGGTCTGCTGGCGTCCATCATTGACTTGGACCACTTCTACATGGCCGGCTCGCTGTCACTCAAGGTGCCCTTTGTGATATGCGGAGTCAAACGTCTGGTTTTGGAATTCTCGACTAAATGTACACTAATGTTTTTTTTGTTGTTTTTTTTAACGCAGGCCGCCGTCTCCCTCCCTCAGCGTCCTCCGCTACACTGCTCCTCCCTCATCCCCGTCCTGTGCCTGTCCCTCCGCTTCCTCATGTGGATTGGACGCCTTAAAGACGCCTGGTGCTCGTTGCCGTGGATGCTGTTCATTTCCATGGCGACGCACCACGTGCGGGACGCCGTGCGCCGCGGCCTGTGGGTGTGTCCCTTGGGGAACACGGCGCCGCTCCCCTACTGGCTTTACGTCAGCACCACAGCGACGCTTCCTCACCTGTGCTCCGTGCTCATGTACCTGACTGGAACCAGAGATGTCATCTCCACCAAACACGGAGTCGCCATTGATGTGTAGACCACGTTCGGGTTGGCCGGTGGACAAAAGTTGATCGATGGAAGGGGGAAACTATGAACAAAATCCAGGTAAATAAGTGCCAATCACTGGAAGTTTTACTTTCCTATCTTAAACAGCCCTGTAAGGTGGTTTGTGCACTTTCACCCTGATGATATTTATTCAGTAGAAACTGACTGTACATGATCACAACTACATGGTCTCTAACAAGTATTTACTTTAAACAAACAAATGTCTTAAGTGTCACGCCTTACTTGCTTTATTCTAGTTATAGTGGAACCATTACTTTTGCACAATTCACATGCAAACGGCTGTGCGTTTTAATATTTAACATGACTAGCATAACTTAAAGATTTTTAAGTTACAAGTTTAAACTATTTCCATTAGAATTGTGAAACCCCCTTTTATGCTATTTATTGTTACACTGATGAGGAAAATGGCTCCTTATAAATAACAACTATAACTTTGAATCATTACCTCATCATATGTAAAATTCTTTAAAAGACTTTTGTAGAGACAGTGTTTGAATGTGACTATTTTTTGTCCTTTTTAATAAGTTTTACTATTCCAAGAAAAGACTGTTGTCCTAATTTCTCCACTAGATGGCGACAAATAACCTAAGGTGGAATGGAATTGGTTTCTTTTCAAGAACTGAGAAAACATCAAAATTCAGTTGTAAATAGCTCCAAGTTAGACATTCTCCTGAAAATGATATAGGTTGTGTATTTACGATGTGTGCAGCAGTACTGTACAATAATTTGGTTTTTTGTTTGTTTGTTTAATAAGTTAGTCGTCACAAACAATATTTTTTTGGTGGTCACGTTGTACATAATACAAAGCTATTGTTTCGTCTTGAGCCAAACCTCTTATCACTGTTTTCAGTCAGACACTTGAAGTCCGTTTTGCACATAATGAGTTTGTTTCGATTTGCTTTCAATGTGTAACAAAAGTAAAGGGAAACACAATGCCATGTAATGCACTATTATTCTCAATAAACAAGTCCCTGACGGTGTTTTTGCTACAGGAAACACAATACCACACATCACTTAACAAGTTGTGGCTTTTTCCATGAACAATTACAAAACAAAAAGCGCCCTAAAGCTGCTGTTGTGATAAAATAGTATTTATTTTTTACAGAAACATACAAGGGCATTGATAACAGCTTATGGTGATATCTGGCAAACAACGAAGCAAAAAACAAACAAACAAACAAACAAAAAAAAAACTATGTACATCTGAGGATGGATGCCTGAGCGTACAAGCAACAGCTAGGCTCCTGTCATCACATACTGACGACGAAAGGTTTCCATGGAGACTAGGAAAAGGCTCACATGGAATTACGGACAGTCTCTAATACTGCACTTTGCCCAAAGAAACTGTACAGTAATTGTATTATCAAAATGTGTCTTTTAACTCCAGGAAAAAAAAATATTCCTAATAGTGTTTGTTGTGGTGTTTTTAGCTCAGTTTTACTTTCATAAAACTGCTTTGGACAATGGATACAGGTTCTAATTTACATAAATCTGTGATACAAAAATGCAAATGTTGATGTGCTGGAATGAAACAATATTCCAAAACTATTTGAAACGTTTAATTTCACGGTCCATACCACTTTTTAAAGATGGGGATTTTTTTTCTTTGATATATGAAATTTAAAATATCTTCTCCAGACAGAATGCTAAAATAAATATATATATTTATACTGTCAGAAAAAAAATTACTTGTTGACTCCAAAAACTGCAATGACATTGAAAAGTGATCTGAATGTTCATTCTAACACAATAACGAAACAGCTTCATATAACTGAGCAGGAACGTTGGGAAGATAGACATTATTATGGATATATTATCCTCAATGATATTCTTTAAAATTGTTATCGGTAATGAAAGAAGTCAATCCAAACAAATGATTTGCAACAATATCTAACATGCCATTGTGTTTAATATTGCGCTTGTGGAATATGAGTTAAGCAGCAAAATCGTACCCGTTTTTAGCCATCGCAGGGGGACGGCCATTTTGTCACTTCTGTCAACTGAAAATGACATCAAAGTTGCTTAGGTAACGACCAATCACGGCTCACCAGTTTTTGGAAGCGGAGCCATGACTGGTCGTACCTGAGCCATCATGTCATTTTCAGCCGGCAGCAAGTGGCAAAATGGCCGCCCCTGAGATATACAAAAACGGGTGGATTTTACTTACTCTTATTCCGCCAACGCAATATTAATCAGAATGCCGTGTTTCAACTAGTAGGGCTGCATAAAACATGTTCTTGTAAAGACAATTTTTGGGGGATTGACTTCCACTTTAAAACAGTTCAAATAGTTTGCCAATTCTTTAAATAGTATGACTTGTTTCTTTTCAATGTCTACGAATTCCCAATGAACTACAATTAACACCAGACTGGGCTAACTTGTGCTATCCCAAATTGGTTATGTACATACAAAAATAATCATGAAATGTGTTTCACGACATACATGTGCTATAATACAATAATACACCAAAACAAAGCTTCAACTGGATCTGTGCATTTTATGTGGGGCTAGCTTGAGAAAACGTAGTCGTCAACTAGCTTGGCAGCTATGCGCCGTGTGTTCCTGCTGCATCGTACACAGTCAGTCAGTCAGTCGTTGACTGCACAGCTTTGGATCACAACACAGTGTCGTCTTGAGGACACAAACACAGGAGAGAAATGAACAAAGAAATATTAAACAAACTGAGGTATTTGGGGGCTTTTCAAGAGCACTGCCCGCCCAGTCATTACCGTTTACCGACCATCGCAGGCATTTCGGACTCAAGCGCAGACAGACAGACGGATTGGCTCTTGGCAGGTTACCATGGACACCGTGGTCACCGCTATCTTGCCAGACCACATGGCCACAATACGACTGGTCAAGCGACGACTTTGAACCGACCCATATTATACATATTTGTTTTCCGTTCTCTTCAAAGCTGTAAGGAAATAGATCCCTCTTCACTTGCTGTAGTGTAGGCCTTCTCATCAGTACTGTCGCCTTATTCATAAAAAAATATTCTAAAAAAATAACATAGAACATTGCTAACTTCGGTCTGCCGCTTGTCAGTAACGATGGTGAGAATCTGTGCGTCATGTTCGAAAGAAGCCCGTGTCAAAGACAGCGGTGAGCTGCGCAAGAACTGCAATTCAGTTGCAAACTGGACAAAACTTAAAGTGGAACCTCTGAATTTCTACTTCAAAAATGGTGGCGAATTTTGCAATGACAATGCATAACCTTTGACAAAATCCACGAAAAAATATCATGAGAACAGGCTCCTTGTTCAACCACTGTTCAGAGCCAAAGGTGCATTCTACAAACACTTTTGGGATTTCTTTTCAGGGCAGCAGCTTCCCAAAGGATCACGCTCATGTTGATATCCAAACGCTTATGAATGCAATTTAAATGACTTTGTAACATCCCTCAAACATAATGCCTCCAAATTGTTCACCCAGAATGGGAAATGTTTCTAAGTTGCTACATAAACTGCTGAAAACCAACAAGGATACATTTACAATGATTAATTCAGTCAGTGACCATTGTTTTGGATGAAATGTTTTGGGGGTTTGTTTAAAAAATGCTGCACTTTCCACTGACTAATCAGAATAATCATGAACAGATTCACCTAAATATTACCATATTTATTTGGATGTAATTTTCCTGCGCTTGCGGTTGTTGTCATAATGTTGGTGAGTTGTGAATAGGCCTTTGTAAAAGTTTGGATCCCAATGTCAACCCAAGTGTGGCACGCACTTAGACGCCCTCTATGGATGGATGACAACAAAGAGGCATTCCAAAAAAAAAAAAAGGGAACATAACCATGCAACATAAAAACCAAAGTAATACATGACGTGTTGACACTCCAAGTTGCCCACTTGTTGTCAGCTGCGCTTCTTCAGGCCGCTTTGACACTTCATTGCTGCCAGATAAACGTTGCGACTCATTCACAGCATTGAGTCTGTCTGTTGCAACGGGCGCATGCAACTGCACGGCAACGTCACTGATGACAACGGAAATAACCTGAAGGGGGATGAGAAAAGATCCTCCAGGAGGCCCGTGCTGCAGATGCGTTGTGGGAAATGTAGTTGGACGTGACAACTGACAGTTTGCCATCTTATTATTTGAAAGAGGGGACATGGGTGAGATCGTTTGTGTCATCGCAGATCTTATATGGATTCGGGTTCCTATGTGGCCGTTGAATATGGAATGCCAGCATGCTGTCATGATGGCCGACTCTTCAGAGGAGCCCTAGAACGGGCTGAGAAGGAGATGATGTTTGACATTAACCTGAAAGGAGGAGAAAGAGGAGGAGGAGGATGAAGAAGGAAGGCCACATTAAAAACATCCATATATCATATCAGTAAGCACTGCCAGATGTAAATAACAGAGTGGAGGACATATTTACAAGCCCATAATGTGCTTTTTATGGCAGCACATGGACTGGATTTGCTGAAACATTTCTTTTGATGGTATTTAATGAATGCGGTGAAAAAAACTCTGCCATGGGACGTATTGTATTCAACACCTCTGTATTTGTTTGTTTGTTTGTTTGCCGTGGCACTTGTTTAAACTTCGCCAACGGATTTAGAGTAAGACAGCGTGTCCTTTAAGTTTATAATTATCGTCACCACAGAGGCCATGTTAGCCATCCACAACTATGTCCCAAACCGGCAAAGTTGAGGAGACGCACAACCACACGTGTGGGAAGCGATCATATTCAGATAACGTGCAGCAACACATAAAGGAGGAGAAAGAGATTATACGTCTTATTCCTGCGGACGAGTATGACAGTGATGTGCTATTTGCTTTACTTAAAGAAGACATATTATACTATTTATTACCATGATGGCCGTGGGGGCGGAGCTAGCGCATGCGACGAAGCAAGCTTGCACAGTTGTAGCCAAGTTAGCAACTTTTATGGAGAAAAAAATGCGGTGAGCAACAAATCTTGTGACTTTTTGTGATGTTATTCGAGACTTGTGTTAACTCCCTCCAGAGCATACGTAATGTATGTACATACACACGCAAACAAACATATATATACATAGATACATTATATACACACACTACTAAATACTACTACTACTGCTGCTAAGCAGCGCGTAAATAGTTTAAGTATGACAAATGAAAATGTGTTACACTGGTGATACATTGAAATGCATTATTTTGCCATCAAAGCACATTTTCATTGTTGTTGGTATTTTAATGAAGGATTGTTTGGATGTTTGAGGCACCACTAAAGAAAAAAATAATATTAACCTCAAAGTCCTCGTTATGCATGAAATATATCTTCCTACATAGGGCTTGTTTTCTGCGTGTTTTGGTGAAACCAACCCATGTTTTTCTGCTGATTACCAAAAAATCAAGGTATTAATTTTTTTTTTTTGTGATGAAAGAAGAGAGTCTAATCTTTAATTTGTGTTAACCGGTACATAGTGTTAAACCACAATATTCTGTGAATGATCTGTCAGAATGCTCTAAATTGGCTGGCACTCAAGAAGTTATCTTTTTTTCCTTAATGGCTGACACTCAAAAAGTTCTCTTTTTTTTTAATGGCTGGCATTAAAAGAGTTAAAGAGAATTTGAATTGCTTGTATACAAATAGTTGTCACTGTGATGCAACGGGTTATTTGTCTTTGTTGAGTATCCGCTGCATGTGCCACATGCACGCATCCGCACACGACTGTAATTGAAAAGTTGAATTCAGCTCGGGGTGGTGAAGTGCAGTCTCCACACGTGAAAACCTAACTGATGTATTTACTGTCTTCGTGGGTGCCCGGTTGCTGTAAAACAGCTTTGTCCCTGGTGGTCATGGTTACGCAAAGACATACTTGCACTGGCATAAGTACAGCGGGGTGAGCTGCGGCTCATTTAGAACAAAAGCATGTCACTGACTTTTTTTATGATGACACCCGGTAACTGTTTTGATTAATTTGCAAAGAAATTGCACAATGTGTCTCCCTTAATATGCAGTACAACAGGCAACTACTGTATATACTCCAACAAGGCTAAGAGGGGGGTGTCTCACATCAAACTGGCATGGACTTCATTTTGACCATTGAGGTGAGCTCCTGTTTGGTCACATGTTCACGCCGCCTCTGCCTCACCCTGCAAACAGAAAACAATGAACTAGTAACAATTCACATTTAACCCCAAAAAGACTCATTTTGCGATGGTTCAAATGGGTGTTTTGTGTTTGCAAGTATGTCTTACCAAACCACAAAGCAGAGGGAAAGGACAGTGGCTATGATAACCACGGCAAACAAAACCAGCAGAATCACCAATCCCAAATTACCGTCATCCTGCACAACCGGCTCTGGAAAGGAAAGATTGGGGTTTCATGGGAAAAGAAGGGCCAAGTTAAAAAAAAAACAAAAAAACATAGCCAGCGTCACAGAGATCATGAGAATCAGACGACCGACGGTGGAAGAGACGAGATGACAAATAAATGCAGTAGCTGAAGACTCCATAAGCACGTGTTGTCAGAAGGACACGCGCATGTGCGCATGCGCTTCATTCTAAATGAGCTATCATTACTTTACATTCATATTTACAGCGCTCACAGAGTAAACATCCCCACACAAAGTACACAAATACAAATCAAAGTGAGGCCAAATTCACATCAAAAAATCTTGTGGTCGTGGACTGATGGAGGCCGACCGACTAAGAACACACAAAGAGAATGCATCTGGTTCACAAAACATTTCGAAGCTCTAATCACTCGCAGATGCAGTTCTGCAAAATTGAGTGTATCATCGAGTGTGTTTAGAAATCGACGTGTGTGTTTAGCGTGTGCGCTTTTTGAACGCGTGTTGGCAACAACGTGCCTGGTGCATTCTGTAATGGAACAGCTTTCGTGCATTTACTTTTTCATTAGTCCATATACCATAGAAAGTAATGACAGCTCGCAGGTACATTTTGGCGAAATTATACGTCATTTGGGCAGTAAGACCAGTACAAGCCATTTGTACTAACAGTAAATGATGCCTTATTATTGTGCCAGTAATGGTGGCTGCCCGCTGCGGAAAAAAAAAAAAAAAAAAACGCTCTTCGATCTGTCCGATCTCGTTCAAACTCAAGAGTTTTAACTTGTGGTCCAATCGAACCTTCTTTCAACGGTCAGCCGTGTCATTATCTCACTGCGCTGATATTGCAAATGAGCGTGCGTTTATCATTTCAAGAGACTTACTAAGTGACTTTGAAGTCGAGGTTTCTGGCTTGGTGTTGAAGGGGAAAACATAGTCTGGTAAATTATCCTCTGGGGGTTCAGATGTGGCAGGGTCTGCAGGACGAACACACAAACACATACATATGTCAATTGCTGTCGACGCCAAGGCTTGCTCAACTCAAGTGTCCCACGTGCTCTCAAGAGGAATTAGCGGAGACCAAAAGTTAAGCATGAGCATCACTGGTAATATGCTATCCTAAATGAACTCACTTCATTTGATTCATAATCGTAAAAAAGCAACAACGACAAAAATAACACATTTCTGCGGCTTAACCGACGTGTGCACTGCATATAAAGGAGCAGCCGAATTGTAGAAAAGTTTTTTCTGTAATAGTTCAATTCAAAAAGGTAAAACTTGTGTCACATTCATTAAACACAGGAAAATATGTTTTAGGTCTATTCCAACCGAATTTCTTAATCAAAAATATGTTTAATTGCTTTTTATAAAATGTGCACATTTCTTAAGTTGGTGAACTGTGACTAGTTTTTTTTTTTAAGTACTTCAATAGCGCTGAATTCCGAATTAAGTTTTTCTCATTCATATATTTCCTGTGTCTGCAATGGGGCAAGTATGAAATACTGAGTGAAACGCGGCCCCAGTAAGACCGTCGCTATCTCAAAGCCGTTGTCATGGTCGCTGCGGCTCGACTGAAACCAGATTTATTTCACCTCAGAGTGCAGGGCCAAAAGTCACGGCACGCCCACTACGGCTCTATGTCACTCAAACGTGGAGACAGAGAGAGGGAGAAAAACCTCGATATACGGCACTACAGCGACACTTTTGAACGGAAAGTCGCCTAGTTTTGCCGCTTTTTTGGAGAAAATAAACGTTTACAATATGGAAATCCTGGGCAGGAGAACTGTTCGTAGAGAATAAGCAATTTGATTGGTTGGTAGTGTCACATGGGGCGCTGTGCAGAGATGAAGCAGAAAAGCACTACAATGTTGCCCATTTGAGGCAGCTGAAAGCACACATATAGAACATGTCCTTTTAACCCGTCGTTATCGTAAAAAATATGAGCTTCACTTTTTGACCTAAATGAATGACATTTATAAAAAAAAAAAGTTTTCCATAAATTTTCTTATTGAGACAGACTGCAATTTTCTTTAAATAAAGCCAAAACGACTGATCTCTTTCTAACCTTCCCAGGGCCGGCCATAACGCAGAGGACACCAGTCACTCCACTGGCTCTCCGCGTCCAACTCGTCCCTTGCTCGGATTTGAACCTGGTGAGAGTGTCCAGCCAAGGCATCGAAAATCACCACTGGACTTTCCTCAGAGTAAACCTAATGTAGAAAGGTGAGCGAGTTAATAACACAGAAGTACTCTAAAGACGGGTCTTGAATTCAACACAGGAAGTACTCGAAAAAGCTATTACCAATTATCTGATCTCTGTTGAATATTATGTAAACATACATGACCCCTTACTAACCTCTGACCAGTATTGAGATCCATGTGGCCTGTATCTTATGTGAAACACGAGAGGGAAAGCATCATGAAGTGGCCACGAGGAGGGAAAGCTCCATGCGATATTGAGCCTGGTTGGAAACCCTTCCTCCTCATTTACCAACACTGACTCTGGAGGATCGGGTTTCACTGAAAAGACAGACAGAAAAAGTGTTTGGAGAAGCAAAGGACTGCAAACATTCAAAGTAGAGACGCATTTACTTCGAATCTATAGGTTTGTTTTCTTTTGACACACGTCAGTTTTCTTCAGGAAAGCTTTTAGCCAAACAGGCTCTTTGAAATAAAAGCAGTGGAAGAAGATTGTATGGTCCATCCATCCATTATCGATACCGCTTATCCTCGGACGGACGGGCACACACGCTAATTAATTACCCCCTCCCCGCAAAAAAAAAAAAAAAAAAAGTTTAAATCTACATACTTACAGAGATGATCTAACTTAAACCGAGCAGCCGTTGACTCTGACCCGAGGGCGTTTGTGGCCGTGATGTTAAGCGTGTGGATTGTCTGCCAGAAGGATGGGTGCTCTACATCACAGTACTTGTGGACTGCGTCCACTAGGCAAGGCTGCCAGGCCTGGCCATTACCCCTTGAAAATAGACCAAAACATGGCTGATATGACAAACAGTTAAAAAAAAAAAAACACTTATAAGGGTCCACAACCAACAACACTGCAATCGAGTGGTCACTTCAGATCGCGTTGATTTGCAGTAATTGCCTTTCACCTGAGGGAGGCGTTGTACTCGACTGGAAGAAAGGTCTTCACTGATTCTTCCCAGGAGCAGCGAACGTGAGTGTGATTAGGAACTTGACAGGAAATGCTAAGCAGCCCAGGGGGATCTGGAAGAACACGTGTCAAAGGTAGTTCTTAACACAAACTTTAAGAGGTCGTATTATCCCTGAGATAAAAGTAGTAGTTCATGTTTCATATACTCTACAAAGAAATCCTCTCCTTCCAAAGGAAGGCCACTTAGGAAGCCATTTCCTTTTAGAGACAGTCACAGGAAGTGGAGTCTTTGTCATTGTGGTGGAAATAACACGGGTTTTCTTCAAGGACCAGTGGCAATGGTGCAATTACAAGTTACCACTGTTGCAATTACACAAGCAAGCTTTCAAAATTGATGAACAATGAAAACCTTTAGACAGACTAGAACACAAATGTCGTTTGTTGAATAAAAGAGCACTGTGGATATTAAAAGCTGAGAGGAGACCAAGGTGTCACAGGACTGCTTAAGTGAAGTAGGCCACTTTCTAAATGACAAGACAACACTTACGGCCCAGTCTGAGGTTGATGGAGTGAAGGAGCAACCCGTGGTTGTCATAGCAGCTGTAGTTGCCCTGGGCTGAAAGGTTGACGTGCAGCAGGACTAAGGACCCATCTGATGTTACTTTGTGCCATGGTAACGCTTGGCTGTCGTCGAGATGCCACACCACTGGTATCCTACTGGGGCAACATGTTATTAGGCTTGGGAAGACTGCGCAAAAGAAATGATTGTGGGCATCAGCGCTACTTTCTCTTTCAAACTGCACTTTGAAAATCAAACTTCCAGATGCCATGTCTGGTCTGTCGTAGTGCGCTTTAAGAGTTCATCAAAAACACAGGACGGTATCAGTCGGAGCAAAGGTAATTAAAGCCCTGTGGGTTTTTTTTTCCCCAGAGGGAAAAATAGAAGGCATTCATGTAAATTGCAGCATTACAGAATTCCTTCAAGGTGATGATGGGATTAATTGAGAACATTGGTTATTAGAGCAGAGGGGAAGAAAAAAAAAGTCCTTTTGAAGCCAGCACTGGTAATTGACTACATTACCTACGTTTGGCTCTTTCTCACAAAAGCAATTTCATGAAATTGTTTTCATCGTGCACTTTTTCCAAACTGATTCACTGATACTGTAACAATAGCAAAGAATCCCGTTTACCTTAGCCGGAAAACATGCCCGTTATAAAACAGAAATGCAAACAACATGATGGTGCAAACGCATGTTTTAAATTCCTTACTTAATTTGTGACTTCCCACATGCCAGTGTCACATTCGAGTCCAAGCGCCCGTACTGCACGTCCGAAACTGCAAACACAGACATCACACATAAAATATTAAAGCACTCTGCTTGTCTGGCTGACCTGCTAGCAGTCATATTTTGTGGTGCCGTGGTCTGTATTAGCGTGATGTATGTGTCACAGTTTACAGTCGGGACACAATAACATAACCAAAGAAGGTTAGTGGTCCTTCAGGCACCAAGCTAAAATGACTTTGACTTACTCGTTAGCAATGACATGGCTCTAAGTGTTTCAGCTTCTTTGGAAGCCTCTCTATGTGATCATTTAAGTAGATAAATCAGTATCCAAAAAGGCCACTTTGACACAATAATAAACTGCCACTGAAGTGTAAGGAATAACATTAAATCAGAATCATCTTTATTAATTATGTTTAGAAAACACACATGGAATTTGTCGCTGGTAATTTGAGCCACTCTAGTATCACAGCAACAAGAAACTTTAACAAAATCAACATTTAGGATGTAACAAGATAGTCGTGAAGCAATGTAAGAATGAAATTTGTGCGGAAGTATTGAACAATGACAGCTGCGAAAATGATGCAGCGAGTCGTAAAGCAAGGTGACTAGTAGTGCGGTGATTACAATGAAAGTGCAAATGATGCAATAACTCAGAGTGCCGAAGCTACTATAATGAATATGGTAATACGGTCAAAACTGCACTCTAAAAAACAGTTGGGTTGAAATACAACAAAATTTTGGGTGAAAAATGGACCGATCTAATTGGGTCAATTTGACCCACTTTCTTGCGTTGTTTTGTACAAAACAGTCCAATTTTGGGGGTGTTTTGTACAAAACTACCCATCTTTTACCCAAACTGTTTGACCCAAATGTTTTAAGAAAATTGGCAGAATTTTGCAAAATGCCACCATGGAATTATGAGTCCACTGTTTCGAGATTAATGCAGGAGAGAGAAAAAAAAAAGCTATTTGAATGTTTCCGGTAAGAGGTGGTGACCAGGATGTGGAGGGTCCAAGAGAATTTTACATGCTCTTGTCTTAGTTCTTGCAGCGTGCAAGTCCTCAAGATCGGGTCGTGGGGATACCGATGACCACGGCATACTGTGATGGAAGAACAATAGGACTGACTCACTAACTGCTCCGTAGAACTGCCTTATCAGCTCCTGTAGCATGCCGCGCTTCCTCAGCGGTCACAGCAAGTACATCCTCTGCTGGCCCTTTTTCAGCATGGAGTTGATGTTGGTCCCCCACTTCAGGTTATGAGACCCAGTAATTCGCCGGAAGGTCTCGACGGTTGATACAGGGCAGTTGCACGGTGTGAGGGGCAGGAGACATTTCCTTAAACGCAAGATCAATCACGACGGTCTTGAGCGGCTTCAGCTCCAGGATGTGTTGGCCACACCACAGAACCAGCCACTCCACTTCCTGCCAGATCGCAGACTCGTTTCTGTCATTCATGAGGCCGATGACTGTGGTGTCGTCTGCCAAACTTCGGGAATTCGGCACGGGAGCATCCGATGTATTCCAGTCCGTCGAGGTGTTCCAGGATCAAGTGATCCACCGACCTGTTTGCCCGGTAGGCAGGGGTCCAGTAGGGGTCTTGTTATACATGAGGCGTTCAAAGGACTTCATGACCACAGACGTCAGATCAACAGGCCTGGTGACAATCCGTCCCAAGAGTGCAGGTTTCTGGGACTCAGATAATGGTGGAGCGTTTGAAACAGAATGGGACTTCACACAGCTCCAAGCATCTACTGAATATCTGGGTAAATACTGGAATTAGCTGGTCATCAATGACATTCAGGCAGGAGGGAGAAACATGATCAGCCCAGCCGCTTTGTTGTCTTTTCTTACTTGAAGAGCCACCTCAAGTCCCGTTCCGAATCATCACATCACAAAGAGGTTGTGAAAAAAACTGAAAAAAAAACATGTGCAGAAAACTGGTTTTTCAGCTTATTTGCATAGCTTTTCTTGTCAATGGTAATTTCTTAAGTAGCTGCTTTCGGGCCTGTTTGTACAGTGCAATCACTACCCCGAATAGCGTCCTCTTTAGCCTTTTGAAGTTGGAGATGTTTGGTACTGAGCCGCGGCTTGTTGTTGTTGTTGAACATGCGGAACGTTTTTGTCCAGACACACGTCTTCACAAAAAGTTGCAGATGGGATGTCACAGTGGCCGTATATATTGTCCACAATTTTCTGAAAAAGTATAGCTACTGTAAGCCTTTGGACAATTGTTCCTTGATCAACGATTGCCAAAATGAGCACTTAATTAGCCACCAATCTTTTTCCTACTGCTTGTCCTGTTCAGGGTAATGGAAAAGCTGGATATGCGAGAAAGGTGGAGTACAGACTGGACTGTTCACGAGTCATTTGTAGGGCGCACAAAGACATGTACATCACTTTTTTTTTTTTTTATTAAATGGTAAAAAAGAACATTATTGTCAGAAGCATTTTGGGTCTCACAAAGAATCTATGTTTGTCTTCATTAATTAGGACAGAGAAATTACAGAATATCACACACATCAGAGTACTTTGTGTCCAGGTTTGAGAAAATGTCGGAGTTTTTTTCAAGCAGAGGTGGGATTTTTATTGGCATATAAATAGGTCCAACTTGCAGGCCATTTGACTGCATTACAAAAACTCAGCACAGCATGCAAGGTAATTTAATTACTTCTGCCCCAAATCACAGAGTATTTTTCTCATTCACCCTCAGCGACATCTATCAATGGAGCAGCCAACAATGCCTATTCCAAAATAGTTGCAGTTCATAAGTCACTTGACTTACGTTTAATAAATGAAAAGGTTCCCACTTATGACATGGTCAAAAGATGTTCTTTTTCTGTTCAATTGGAGGTTACGCAAGACTTGGTGCCAAACTAAGTGCAGTGTATACCTGAACAAATATTTGTGTTGAATTTAGCAGTTTGACAAGTGGATACAATATCTTCAGTATAAAGTGTGCGTGTGTTTAGATTGCTACTTGATATGAAAGTTGGCTTTTACGGCACATCTCAAGTGGAAAAATATTTGACAGGCAGCACAGAGCTAAGCACACACACTTTAATTAATTCAAACCTCCGAGCCCATTCAGCGGGCATTTTCTTACTTGGTAACTTGCAATGTGGCCTGAGTTTCATTTTTGTGTTTTTCATACACGTCAGTCGTGTATATATATATATATATATATATATATATATATATGTGTATAAATAAAATCAGATTATTTTTTGATTATACCCACAGATAGTGCACTCTCTACCCTTTGTTTCTGTGGTTGTGCATGTGCATTTTTGTGTATTTGTGTGTGTGATTGTACAGAGCTGGATGGTTTGAATGTGTGTATTCATGTTTTATTGGCAGTCAAGCACATTATTCCCCAAGCCCGCAGCGTTCCACTCATATCTGATTTTGCCTCCGGCAAAAGGGCCACAGCACAGGACAAGTACCCACACATATACTGTATATATACAAAAAAACACATGCATATGCGTTTAAGCTCATGCCTCCACATACACAAATAAAGTTTCACACAAACTTATGTGGAAAGAAAGGCTGCATGTCTTTGTTGAAATCAGGTCAAGAAAGCTCAGGAAAAAAAAGACAAAAAAGGAGTTGTGTAGGGTTACGGGAAGGAAAAAAAACTGTAACAGTTTTACTCAATGGGCTCAGGGCCAGTATTCTTATTAATGAAATGAATAATTTAACCTCAACTTGGCTCAGATAACAGACAAAGGGAGGAAAACATTGGAGGGACGTTAAGAAAAGAGGGAAAATGTCTCGGTGAGAAAAAAAGATGTGCCACGTCAATTTCTCAATAACAGATTACCAAGATTCTGGTTAAGGGAAAAACACAACAATAGAATTTTTGTGAAGAGCTAACTGAACAAAAATGTGAATTTAAAATTGACTAAAATGTTTGGAAAACGAGAATCAAATTGCAGTTGCACAACATGCAAAATGTTTTTCTTTCGAATGTGCCAGTGTTTCATGGTGTTTTCCCATAAGACAAAACATACAGTACAACCAGTTAATTGATTCTAAATGCTAAATGAGTTTCCTCCCCCTTTTCTCCGGCAGTTTCTTTAACTGAAATGGGTCAACAGCACCCAAAATAGGTCCAAAACTCGCTTTTTGCATGTGAGTATAGTGTAGTGCCTTTGCAAATGTATTTTTAAACACATCCTTATGATCAGGGGAGGAGTAAATGTACTAGAAGTGTGTCTTACCTTCATTGGTCCAAATCTGCGCACCACTGAGACACAGTGACCAAGATAAAAACCAGATGACTGTCAGACTTCCAGGACTGGACAAAAGACCTGGCATCTGGAAAGACACAGAAGGTATAATCATGACTAAGAGCAAAGACTAACATGTTTATCTGCAGCTTTGTACAGGGCTCTTGGCTACTATTTTATGAGTCTGTAAAATTTGAAATTTTACACCAAATAAAAAAGTGTGATTATTTTCTACTTCCAAATCTAATTTCAAGTTTACAACAAAGCTGTCTATTAGACTGGTCCCAAAATTAAGCTAAATAAGCTTTGACATTAGGACATGATTTAGGCATTGACCAATTTATTATTGTTAAAACATGATTAGGTTCATGTTTTAACAATAATAACAAATATGTAATGTTAGGGTGTGATGCAGTTCACTCAGCAATTTTTTAACACCCTTCTGACACAAGTTTAAAACTAAGCTAACTACATTCAAATGTAAACTTAAAAAAAATGAAATAAAATAACTTCTGTCTTTAACTTTCACATAGACTGTGGTGTATGTTTCTCTTCTCTTAACATCCTATTGTTGTAGCTTGATCTTATTCTTAGGAATATGTATTGTTAAAAAAAAAATAATAATCACAAAGCACACACATGTAATTCTTTGATGAAGTAGCTTTTTGAATGCAACTTTAGGAGCATGGGTTTACCGAAAATGTGTTGTGGTTTTATTTTAATTGTATGATGTTCATTCATGATTCAGTGACACTGACTTTCCCAACTTTCACTGCAGTATTACATTAATGTCCATTGCAGTGGTTTAGCAAATGTTACACAAGACTCCAAATTGCAGTATTTGAAACCATTTAATGTGGATTTTTTTTTCTTTTCTAGTTCAGAAAAATTGTTTATAAAACATGCAACAGGATTCAATCAAGTGAAGTCATATTATGCTCTCATACACAATGGTTTATTTGTCAAGATGACTTTTTTTTTTTTTTTTTGCCAACATCTCAAGATGACTAACTGCAGCACAGTTTCAATTTTTGGCACAAACAAGGCTGCTCAGCTGAACATCAATTTTTAAATGATAAAATAAACGTTCATCAACACAAGATATTATTTTTGGCTCATCTAATGGCAGCGGGCCTACCGGAATCAAATCATTGGTCACATAAAGGTGCTGCCGTAAATGGGCGTAGATTGGAGTGAGCTACATTTTAAAATATGATGATGTGACAGTTTTAGTCAAACAGGGTGAGGACTTTGGACTTCAGGAAACATAATACCATCAAAATAGACGACAGCCGTGCTCCAAGGCCAGTAGACAACTATCCTATTAAACCTAAATCTGCAACTGAAACCATATGTATTGGACATATTTTCAAAACGGCTGGAAAAATACTTGAACATTTTCCAAAAGATCAGCAAAATACGTCTTGGACAATTAAAAAGAAAAAAAAACAGAAAGTGGAAAAATGATTTTACTCGCAATGGCTGTCGTCCTGGCCCAGTCATCATCTAAGACTAGAGAAAGCGCAATATTCATGCAGCAACTTGTATGAAAGACAGAATGCTATGAAAGCAGTACTACTTTTATTTCCAATTGTCAACTCCTGCGTTTTAAGAAGAGCACAAAAACTGTGCGAGTTGAGATCCTGCAAATCTTTGCATTGCGGTGTCGTGTTCTGGCATAGTGGTGCTACATTCACCACGTTGGCAGTGTAACTTCTCACAGCATACTCAGCAAATTCAAATTTCATGTGTTTACATTCCTTCTCCTCTTCCAGCCATGCCACCTTGCTTGAGAGCCTCAAGAAATGTGAGACGGTCTGTGTCTGCCATCCAGCTGGAACAGCCCTGTGCTCATTAGTATTCAAATGTAATGCGGATGATGTTCAGACAATTTGATGGCAACTAGAAAAGGTATTTGTACTATTTAAGACCATTTCTCTTTCAATTTCCTCCCCACTCTAATGTGCAGGCAGTTCCTGGCAACATTTTTCTAGCACTATGATGCCAGAAGGTTCAAGCTTCAGGAAACAAATTTGTGTCAACGTCTCTGATGTGTACAAGCCAACATTGACTAGCCTGATATGATTACATTAAAAAAACATTCATGAAATGCTTCTTAACTTATTGGATAAATATTGATGCACCGCACTGATTTTATTTTCAAAATAACTATCAGACAAATATAGAACAAAATTGATCAGGAATGTAACCAAACCAAATGAAACGAAATAAAAATACCGTATTACTGATCCCAAGTGATGAGCACGTTAGATAGATAGCGGGGGATGCTAAAGTAGCAGTCTTCATTTTACTCAGTGCACCCTCTGGTCAAACATCTCAAACAGATGGACTCAAATACTCAACACCAGTCACGGATGATTAAAATCAAAGTCTTTGCTTGATATGCCATTCAAGAGCCAAAGGCAATGGGACAAAACACAAGTAACAACAACCTCCTAAAAATAAAATGAGTAACATTATGAAACATTGCTTAACAGGGACAATACTTCACTAGAATCAACCACATGACTGCGGGCGATCATCTGTGACTATTGTGACACTGAAATCTTGACGCTAGATGCACATGGGCGCTGCCACAATCTTTTCTGCTTAAATTGTGAGTCCACTTAATTCCTGGTAACTTCCGAGTGGATTTTTTGGGGGGTCATATTTAACATTGCTAACAAAAAAGGTACAGCTCACAACAGCAGAACAAAAAGTCCAACTGAGCCACACTGACCGGCCGCGTAATATGCTGATATCGCAATGACAGCAGTCGAAACGTGAAAACATTTAGTTCAAACTTTGGCGCATATATCATACTAATCTGTTCATACACCAAACTAGAAGTCATTTGAAGCATCCATTTACATCAAGGTATACCACTGTAATCTTGTCGTGTCCAGCGTTACTTTTCAACTACTCCTTCGGTAGTTTTTGGTCTAGCTCAAAAAACAGGCAAAAGTATTCTATGTTTTTCTTCATTGATCTGATATTATAAATCTACAGAAAGATTCATCTAAATACAGATATATAAAAGGAAAATCATTATATAGTTCATAGTTCTGTATGTGGGCTGTTATAAAAGAGGCCTTTTTTTTATTATTCCTTTCCAAGAAAACGACGCCACTGGCAATTCTTAAACTAGTGGAAAATCTCATATTTCACTGTTGGATTGCCGAATGAAAATTACACTGTGGTGTGCCAAAACCAAGATGGGAGCTAACAATTGCAATGTAGTCACCCAGTAGTTGTGGATATTTTACAGCCATGTATTCAGTTCATTGATTAGTATCTCCACTCCTGTGAGAAGTCAACACGCAACCAAGTTAATAGCAAGGGCCAAATCATAAAAATACACTCGCATCAAACACGCACATCTGCAAGAAAAGCAACATTCCAGGACAAATGCTGATTCTAAATGATTGTGCTTTAATATACCAACACGTAAGGGGGGACAGGCAATTTCTATACCCAAACCTCTTTAAATCTGCATTACAATGCATCTAAATCAAATGATTTCTTCTACCACTGGCCACACATATATACAAATGTATAAAATTGCTGTCAAACAAAACATTTTTAAGCTTCCACTTTCTACTGCTTATCCTGTTCGGGGTGATAGGTGATGTGGAGCCTAACCCAGTTGACGCGTACCGAGAGGTGGGGTACACCCTGGAATAATTGCCACACCTGCGGAAAGCCCTTCTTTTTTCCAAGATGTACAATTTGGTATCATATAGTGTTAGGAGAAGACAGGAAAACATCTGAGTAGTAAAATGTCCTTTGTACCATATATTTACACACGACCTTTAAAAAAAGATTTCATTTTATGACACTCCATGTTTTTATTGATGTACATGCTCTGAGAGAATCAAGTCTACGAATGAAACTGTCGAGATTTACTTATCGAAAAATGTTTTTGTTTCTGTTAGTAAACTTAATGAATCATTCTACAAGGCCTTGGCGTTCTGTTCCTTTGTGAACTCAAAGGATAGCAGAGAAACTATGTCAAGGACCACTGATAACTCCTCAAACGTCAACACGTGTTCTTTCCACAGGCAGTCTCTCTCACTGCAGGATTTCGTTGCGACTCACTCCCGCCAATTGTTACGGTTGTCTATCTCTCCCAGTAAGAACCAGAAGTAAACCGTCTACAGCCATGGATTTTATCACCAGAATGCCATCTGAATGCATGTATTCTCTCAATCATGTCTAAAATATGCTGAACAAAACCAGGGTGCCCCTTACATATGCTTAAAACAGGTCTTATATAGAATCTCCAACAGTCTGTGAGCAAAAGAACAATATGACGCTTACAGACTATTGGTTTGAAACCCATTCAAGAAATGAGGCCAGGGGTGAAAGCTGAGGAATCGTGACAAAGGTCAAACATTAGCTCATGCTTGTAGCCTGAATATGAATGAGTGGTGGACAGTCAGAAGAACATGGAGTATGTACTTGCCAAAGTTCAAAACAAAACCTTAGCTAATAACAAAAACAGCTTGCTGCTAAAATAAGTTGCAAGCACACTTGCGCGATGACTAATCTGATTCAAAAGTACTCTTAACAGTTTCTCTCTGTGGCAGCACAATCCCACACCCTGAGTCACTCACGCTGCTGCATGCCGCTGCACATTCAGTCATCTTTACGAGGGAAAAAGCAAGACGGAGAGGACTGAAAGATATAATCGGAAATAAATAAGGTGGTTCAGAGCGGGCTTAGGTACTGTACAAGACTTTTGAAAAAATAATTGTGCAATGCATTATTTTTTAGACTGTACATCGAGTACGGCTGCACGGTATTGGAAAAACATGCAATATGCGATATGGTTGTTGAATATCGATATTACGATATTTAACTTATGCCTAAAGAAATGACATTTTTATTATCTAATGAAAGATTTTTTTTTTTCCGTGCAGCAAAATAAGCATGCTCAGTGTGTGCTCAGTTAACTAACTGTAATTCTCCTTGATAATATCCAACTAATGGATAGCGATGCACATTTAAGTTTGCATCTGACTCGTTGGATTCAGACAAAAGCATACAATTCCATAAGAAAGTTATTGCATGTTTTTACGATATGCATATTGCATGGGCCAACACCGCGATATCGATATTTTTTTCGATATACCGTGCAGCCCTAACATCGACTATAAGTCGTAACCATCAAGATAAGATAAGAATGCCTTTATTGATCCCACAGTGGGGAAATTTTCAAAAAATGCATCATGACGAAGAAAAGAATGTTGTCGATCCACTACACGTTGACGGCAGGAAACGAGTTCCAGTTGGACGAAACTTCCACTTCTAAGTTGTTCTTATTAGTTTAAAACGGACCTTAACTACAATCACGTGTCATATTGTGGCCAAAGGTAGAATCCTGATTGGTTATTGCGCCTTTGCTGTTGTAAATAGTAAATCTGTGTTTTGGCCCACGTCTCATACTAGCGGCGGCTGCAGAGTTAAGTCACATATCAGTTGCCATAACTACAGTTCTTCAACTTCTAACTCTGCTTCTTCTCCATCATTTCTTCTTCTATTGTTTTTTTGGCGGTTGGTAAATACTTTAGGTGCATTACCACCGGTGGAGAGAAGGTGGCGGTAATGCACAGAAAGTCAACACAATTAGGGAACAGGAATTTTGGGCACCAGTTCGAGCTCCAATTTTCATATATACGTATAAGTCATACCTGAGTATAAGGGCAGGACCAGCCAAACTGAAAAAAGGCAGACTATAGTCCGAAAAATACGGTAGTTAGATTTCTATTTTCAGTCGAGTTACTTTCCAACATTACTCACATATCGTCGCTGTCCTGTGAAAAACATGTATGCGCAATTTTGGAACACTTTTTAAATTTTCATGAGATTTTAATTTTAATGAGATGTCTGTAACGCTGAAACACCATTCACGTAAAAATAAGAAAATTGAAAAAAAATTGACAAATGTTTTTCACATGACAGCGACGATATTCTCAAATGACAGAAGATGCTGTTTGTTTTCACTGGGCATTAGAGTTTGCTGCACAATATCAAAGACGGATATTTAATTGTTAACTTTCTGTACATTGAGTTTTTGACTCAATGAGGCAGTATGTGTTCAAGATTAAATAGATGACTAGTTGAGGGATCAGCTAACAGCATGTGTGTGTGTGTATGTGTGTGCGTGTTCATGTGCACAAGCACTGAACCAACAAGATTTGGGGGTCAAGCCAAAATGTGTCATGTTAATGGGGCGACACAACAATGGCTCCTGTGTTGATCGAAGTTGCTACAGCAACCACTGCACACTCATCTGGCCGTTTCTGGCAACAACAACTCTGCTGACGGACAAGTGTGCGTGCGCGTTTACGTTAAACTCCCATATGTGAAGCACTTCAGTGCAGTCGGGGGTTGCTTGTGTGATTTTTTTTAATTTTTTTAGATAAGTCAACTTTTCAATCAGTGCGCATTTTTGCATCAGTGCCTACTTTTCCCCCCCGAGGGGTTGTGAGCGTGGCGTAGTTAGTGGAACAAACATGAACAAACATAACCTTTTATCTCTTCCACACTCAAACACGCTAGATTTGAGAAGTATTAGAAAGTATTTTGAAACAATTCTGAAACAGTTTAATATGTGCCATGTGGTTTATGCTCGAGAAGAAAACCTGTAAAAATATATTAAGCTTCCGGATTGAACTCTGGAGACCCTGATTTAAAATGCAATACACAACAAGTCAATTGAGCTCAATATTTTTTTAGAGTAGACGGTTGGCATTGAAGCCCATAAAGTTAAGATGGTAGTAAGAGTTGAAGTGGCAAAATGTTTGTAACAATGTGAAATGAACTTAAAATGATTTTTTTTTTCTTAATGTAAGAATAACTGAGGTTTAGAGAAGCATGTGGTTAAGCGAACCCTTGATATTTAAATCTTGGTATAAATGAAAAACACATGTATGATGATGGTAGCCAGCGCCAAAACAGAACACATAGATCAAGTTCGTTTTTTATAAAGGTCTGTGCCATATACAATCCATGGAAAAAGTCAAAGACTAAAGACACAATAAATAATGGCTGCCATGTGTATACCGAGATAGCACTCAGCCAATCCGCAGAAAAAGACCAGAGTGTCTAAGTAAGAAAATTGGAATAATGACATGTTAAAAGGTATCTGTGCATGCTGAGCTCCTGGAGGCTTGTTATTGAGCTATTCAAATTATTTATCTTTTCAGAATGATTTTGGTACACACAAACCTGACCTGTGGTGTGTACATGTGTGCATGCTTATTTGAGTGACTGAATGATCGCTGTGGCAGTATGTTGGCCTAAATTCGACAATGCTGGAATTTCCTTTAGCTCAGCCGCCAGAGCAAGATGGCTACCATATGCCAGATATTCACACGATGCAAAATGCACGCACAAGGTTGGACGTGGAAACCGCTATCTCGCTCGCAGTATAACCTCACATTTGGAATAAAAAAAAAAGTGCACACACACAGTCCTTCATTTCACTATCAATAACACAAGCTTGATTGGGTTGTTGCTGCTTCGGCGCTGTTAAATTTGAGTAAGGTGTGTTGGATTAACTTGTGAACCAAGTTATCCATTAATATCTGAGGAGCGAAAGGTTTAATTGATTCCAGGTCATTTCAAACCAACCGTGATCATCGTGCATCAGCAAAGTTACTCACAATGCTTACTCATTTGAGGAAGTGCCGTCCATATATCAAAACACAGGGTAGCGATCCATCACGCTGAGATTTCAGAGGGAAGGCGGAAAGAGTTACTGAGACAACTGTTCAATCCTACCCACAGAAAAATAGCACTCAATCCTGAATGCAGCAAGGTGTCGGGTGCATAAATTACACCACCTCTGAGGCGGTAGAGAGTGCCACTGTAAACATCACCAGGTGCTAATGCTAACCACAGAAAAGTCAAGTTACTATTGGCCTTTTTGCAGAGATACTGCAGCAAAAAAGGGAAGATTGATGATTCCCAAACCAGTCAAGAATGTAACTGCTAAAAAGGAGGCTTGTTTTTGCAGAAGAAACTTGCAAATCATAACTAGGAAAGGGGAATAGGGAAAATTTGTGAGTTACGGTCATTCCCTTATAATTGCCATGAAAAAAAAAATCTGCTAAAATGTGAATAAGCAGGGTAGGTACAATAAACTGCAAGGCCTGATTGATTAGTCGACAAATCGCAAAAATAATCGGTAACTAATCGGTTAGAATAATCGTTTGTGGCATACCTCATAACGGGATTTAAAATTTGGCCATCGCACAGAGCTACAATAGGAATTGGTTCTTTTCTTTTTCTTTTTTTTTCTTCCAATTTTCCAAAAGTGTCCGACTTGTTTTTTGCATGCTAACCAGCTTTTGCATGTAGACTGCATTTTACATTATTCACAGGGTCCAAAACATTTTGTTCCCGCTGTCCCACACGAGACAACCCAAAGACCACAAACAGTGGCCAAACAGATGTTTCCCTAAAGACATTCCTCTGCATCACAAGTGAGTTACTGACAAACCTATTCATGCAAATTTGCGGCTGAGTTTTGGCCTCATACTTCCTAATGTAGCAAGACGTTGCTTGATCCCTGGTTGCATAAATGACTTACACCTTCTTTGTTGCTTTCACACCAAATCAGATAATGCGCAGACCTTTTGTTTCTAAACAAGTGTGCAGCAGCTACTCTGGCAAACGTTCCTCCTCTTCATACAGGAATCACAAGAACTCACCAGAACTTCACTCCTTCTTTAGGTCCACTTTTCACTTAACCCTTTACTCATCATGTTATCAACGGAATAATTACTGGAAAGCAGACACAACACAAAACCCGAAAAATCATCCATATAGTTTTTACAGATCTTAACACGACTTGACTGTTCGGACTATTTTCAGCTGGAGCTGGAACAAAGAACCTGCATGGGCACTACCGTCAAAAAGCACGTCGTTATATGCGCCTTTGGATTGATATCTGTCAATCTAAAATATGCCAACTAAAGCCCGGTTCACATGGCAAGATTTTAAAATTGTCGGCCGACTTCAAAACACTGAGAGAACCCACATGAGACGAGAAAAAAAATCACAGGTATAACAGTTTTGAACGTGCTGAGTACTGAGTGACTTTCAGAGCGGGCAAGCCCGTATACCTCTTGTATATTTGGTACTGCTGTCTTGTATGCAGTGCATAATTTTTGGTGTTTCTTCGATAGCGATCGGGACACTCGTTTTCATAAAACTTTATTAGAATACCACTTTTACTCACATCCAACTGTTAATTCCATGTTAATGTTAATGCCTTTCTCCATTGGGATAACACGAAAGTTGTCGTAATAAACAAAATACAGATTTAAAACGGCCAATGAATCAGTTACAGACAGTGCAACAACTAGAGCTCTTAAATCAACGTATCACAGTGAATACTGACATAAAAGTCTTTTGGGTGATGTATTTTTTCATACTGTGTGCCGGCTAACACCAGGCAGCACCGTTTGTATATGGTGCCGCTAATAAATAAATGCATACAAAGGACAAAGCTCCTCTTTTTTTGGTCTATCAACTCACCCCGTGATGCTAGGTAATGTGCGGTCTCCTGTTTTTGCTTCATCTATGAAGAAATAAGTTCTGTACAACCGGTTTTAAACAGTTGCAGCTTGCATAAACGACACGCATTTCTGTGGAATCCCAGCACTCGTGTGGATGTGGTTTTCTGCCTCTCGTCTTTTTTACGCCACCAGCACACAAAACCGAAACATTATATTGTGTCGTATCAAACTAAGATATTGCTGTTCCATTTGGCAATATCTTTGTGTGTCAGGATTGTCATCGCTTTATGACGTTTAGAAATTGAGAAAATAGACAAAGCTGATCTTTTTTCTACTGATACGCTGAAAATGACGATAGGCCCTGATTTCCTTTCCCGTGATCGGATCGCGAAAACTTATACTAAAATATAAGTCATCAAATTATTTTGGAAGAATATATGCTTATTGTGCGAACGTTTTGGGAAAGCCCTTTTCTCCATGACAGAACACGTTCAATATACAGTCCCTAGGCTTGGTTGGATGAGTGGTGTGGAAGTCCCTGACCTCAACCCCATTAGTGTCCTCTGACAAACATTTTTTTTTCTGGTGAAAAGACGGAGTGGAACAGGCAAGGTTTTGTTTTTTTTTGATAGTTTTTTCCATCTATTGTAGGCTTCACTTTGAGACAGCACTGTTTCAACAATCAGCAACTCATCCCATCTGCTCTTTGTTAATCAACAAGGCTTAAAAGGTACACCCCAGTTCAACTCTATCCAATCAATTTCTAGCTGGATAACCTATTACCCGATACGGAATCAAACAACAAATCAAACAGTTAAGATAAGATAAATAGACCAGCCAAATTATTTGGCTTGCTGTCAAAGCCTGGGAAAAAAAGAAATTGTCAAATGCAAGAACTCCCACATGCAGACGATGATTGCTGTACTTAACTCAGTCCAAGTCCATAAGACAGCAGGTTGACTGGCCAACAAAAAAAAACAAAACTGCCTAGATCTGGTTTGCCACACTGTGCTGATCGCTTGTGTGTGTGTGTGTGTGTGTGTGAGAGAGAGAGAGAGAGAGAGAGAGAGAGAGAGAGAGAAAGTAAATGCAGCGTCCAAGTGCATTTGACTGGCGCCACACTACTGCTGGAAGTAATTATAGAGACATAAAGCAGATAGTTGGTGATTGCCGTTTTATGCAACAGTGGAAATCAAAAATGCATGCATCTACACAAATACAATGCACGGATTTAGCTGTGATTGATGACTGTGTCATTTCATAACAATGCAAATTTTAAACGCTAGGCATTTCAGAGGCTCAAATACTACTCCGAACCATTAATCGAAAAAAAGTCCAATAAATGACAGAAATGCAAATGACTCTTTTTGAAGAACACAAAAGGATATTTTAAGTCACACACGTTGCAGAAGTGGTAAAGCATTTTCAACGTTTTTTTGTTTTTAGTTTTTTTTTTCATAAATTAAACTGTGGCAAATTATTCTTGTTAACGCAGACCTAGTGTAGATCCATTAGCCAAGTTCAAAAACACATCAATAACTATGTAACCAATTATTGTTGCGTGGACACGGTATTTAACACGGTTAGCTAACAGTTTCCGCCATTCATTTTTTTTCAGCAGGAAGGAAAAAATATTGGGAAGCGCTAACCCCCCTTTCCACCAATTTCCACCCACGCAAACACGTTGTGACCATCACACATCGACCCCGAATTTCGTGAGGCGTGAGTCATTCTGCTGGGAATTCCTCGTCTTTGCCCATTGCTACCAACTCCACTGAGAGGGGGGGAGTGAAAGTAGTGTCGCTAAGAGGAGAAGATTCATGAGGAGAAACTGATATTGGAAAAATACTTAAGTAAGATTAAGAGGGAGAACAAACTCGCATGGTTATATTTACTGCGCACAACATAAATCGGCATCTGTTTAACGATGCGTAAAAGTATGAATAGCGTCAAAGCACAGTCCAAACCAATGAATGTGTAATGGTGATTTACAGGAAGTTAATACTGGTAACAGACACAAAGGGAAAAACATGGAGAAGAGAATAATGCGCACTTGTTTCTTTTTTTTTTCTTTTATCACGCCATACTGCCCTGCTAGTAACAAGCTTGTATCAATACACAAAGCCTTTACATACAGCTCCGAGCAGTTCGTCTGGGTCTTTCTCTTGCAGACTGCTGGTAAACAGGAAGTGATGCATGTTTGTAATAGCTGATATGAGCAATGACGCAAACCAGATTATATACATAATAACATTTACAATGTTCTTGTCAATGTAAAACAGTGTTCAGATATGCGCCGAGCGTTAAGTCACTTTACTTTTAGTAAAAGAAAAAATACAAGATAACAGTCTTATAATTGGATTTAGTTTTAGCCATAAAGAGTTAGGTCAGGGCTTTTTTTATACACAGCAGGTCAAGGAGTAACACTTCTTAAATATTTAGAGACGGCCAATAAATCCTCCATGAACAAGCACCTGGAAACTGGGGAGGGAACAAGAAGTACTTAAGCGAGTGAGAAAAGATGGCCATCTGCCTCTAGCCATTGAGTTGGCTATTTGTTTAAAACTTTGCACTTACATAACTCCAGTAATAAATTACACGTATGATTAAATTCTGACACGTAAGCAATTCTGAATGATTTAAAAATGCCAGCACCTGATTACTAACGTGGTGCTGGCGGAACACGAAATGTTTAGTCAATGTTGTGCAAATAAGAAAGATATATCAGTATATATCACTCCAAATTTATAGTTCGAAATGGTTTGAATTAGCATTTATGATTGAGGCAAACAGTAAAACACGCACAAAAAAACTCTAACAGCCATCCATCGAGGCAGTGCGAGTCGGATGAAGGGACTGATATGAGTCTGATTTTCAATGTGCCACCATGATATGGCGGCTTTGAAGTGTGTTGACGTTGAGACACGTGCGCATACGTGTATATGCGTGCATGCGTGTGCGTCTTGAGTTCTCAACAAGTCATTTGACAAGCCTCGTAATAGAGGTATGGAACAATTCCATGTTACATTACTCACTACCAGAGAAGGGCATTTTACTAAATTCTGCTGAACCGTCGTCCATTAGGTCATGGGACCCGTCCCAATTTTAAAAAGCGTCCCATTATTCGTCAGAAAAACGGGCGTCCGTCAGTGACGGTCAGTCTGACGGAATGCCCACCTCTGCTGACTACATTGCCGCTATGGTCACTAGTAGCATATGACATACGCAACTAAAATTATTAACAATCAAATATGGTTGTGAATGAACTTATCGTGCCGCTCATATTTATACAGTAACTTCCTTTCTCACAAACATTCTCCTTGAAAAATCAGCTTGAGAAAAAGGCAAGAAGACAATTTCTCTAATTAGTTCATCAACATGCGTTCATAGTTATTCCGTTATTATAAATGCAGATTTGTTCTTGATAGCTGTACAGCATACTTGATTATTTCAGTTTTTTAGTTGCTTCTTCCGGACAAATGGCACACTAATTAGAAGTCATTTCCATGTAAGTGATGGCAGCAGAGAAAGCGCATTTAGGTGTTGCTAAGAGCTGGCGCCTACTCCCAGACTCCAGTCCCCGTCCTTCTTATATAACGGTACTCACTCTCTGGACAGTACACAGAAGTTAAAACACAAAATGCTAGACTGCCAGAAATTCCAAATAAGATCAAATTCAGCAATCAAAACAAAAAAAAAGCACAAGAGACCAAACACTGTTGTGGCGCGCTAACCAAACATGGGAACATCGACGGGTTTATCACGGCTATGACAGGTAAGTGTGCTTTGATAACTAAAAACAACACAACCTTTGTGGTAGTGTGATCAAAATCGGATAGAAATCACGTGTGCAGTTTTTACTTCATTTCCATTAGTTTCTGTCATGTACCTGCCAAATCTGATATCATCATCACGCTCCATAAGGTCCCTTTAACCTCCTCTAAAAACACCGACGCTCCATAAAAACAACAAACACAGCAGGAGTGGGGAGCCGGGAGGCATAAAAGCAGAGAGAGAGAGAGAGAGAGAGCCAATAAAATCATGAAAAGGCAACGATAGAGGAGGAAGAAAAAAAAAAACAACAACTTGAATTTGTGTCAAAGGTTACAGTCAAATTTCACTGAAAAAGGTGGAGCTGGTTCATACGCATCTTCAATCGACATTCCAGGAGAATTATGTCAGCATCTACGTGCGCTCACATGCACGCGCAAACACACTGACAAATTGCACTTAAAACCACCAAGTCCTGCCTCCCAAACAGCACCCAAGGTCCATCCAAAACTTTTAAAAAGTGTTTTCCATGCAAGGTTAAACATGCGGTTGTTTTTCTCAAGGGAAAGATGTTTTGCTCCATCAAAACGGACTCACTCAAAATTGAAACTGACAAGTCTGTCAATTATTAATGATGAGTCCAAAATACTGCCGTCACCTTGCTGCAGAAGAAAAACTTACCGGTAAGCTTGGCCACACAATATTATTTGTTTGTGTTGCCTTTTTGTTCAAGGCAACGTCACTATAAATTGTATTGTAAAGAGAGGATGCCAATTGTGCGCTTTAATTTTCATCAGAGGTAAAGTATTAAAATGTGGCTAGCAGATTCTGTAAATTTAAAACAGATTAAAAGGCTGCCTCCGGCCTTAACAGAAAGCGGGATGGTTGCTTGAATGGATAGATCATAGATATAGACTAGAGATAGACCAACATGTTTTTTTTCAGGGCAGATACTGATTATTAGTAGTCAAGAGAGCCGATAATCGATATTTGGAGCCGATATTACATTTCAGTAAAAAAGAAAATATTGGCATCAAAATAAAAATAAAAATAACTCTTAACTTTGTTGAAATGTCTTTAAGCATACATTTATTGATTTTTTTTTTTCAGATTTGCATAGTATTGATTTTATTATTATTATAATGACTATACATTTTTGACAATATATATCTTTGTTATCAAATTCTAACAAAAAGTTCAGTTTGATTTCAACACACTTTTAAATTGATTTATTATCGGCCAACGGATTTTTTTAAAAAGGCCGATGCCGATATCCGTCAAAACGCAGAATAATCGGCCCAGTCTATCCCCAGTATAGACATAATTATTACACAATTACTGTATTAATTGACTGCTAAGAATTGCCACTTGAACGGAACTGATTGATGATTAATCATGTCATGAACCAATTAATGACGTTGAAAAGGAATGAAACGTGAATCTTGCACATAACTTACATTCTCACCCGTCTAAAAATCACCCTCTGTATTTCTAGTTCCTCTAACATGGAATGGGTGTGGAAACATCTCATTTACTTTCATTACCATCTCTAGCAGTGGCATGCAATGAAAAATTCCACGCACAAATGCATTACGAATGCAATATGGCATGCTAGTCAGAGATAACATGGCAACTGCAGAAGTCTGTGTTTAAATGCTCAGGGGAAGTCCTGTGGCTGATTGATTTAAAAAAAAAAAAAAAACTATCCAGCAACGGGTGTATCAAAAAAGTATCCAGACAAGCCAGCAGAGCATCCTGTATAAGAAAGAAAGATCCCCAAATATTTGACTTCTCCTTCATATTTCAAGCATGCATTGTATTTTTTGCGCAGCCAAGGTTAGCCCTTAAAAAAGTAATCTTGAGGTACGATCACGTCGTTACTTCTAGTACAGTGTGTCACTCGACACCTCGACGTGTGCAGCACCTTTTTCGTAGCAATCAAGCCACCGTTTCACGCGCGCCTGACCAACATCGGACACGGTTTTGGGAGTCACCGAAGCATAAGCGTGTCTGATGCTTCTTCAAGTGTTGGGAGATCCACTGGCCTTGTTCCATAGACTCGATGTGAGATCAGATGAACGGGCGAGCCCATTCCACGGGACCATGACGACCGATCCACTTATCCGGGAAATGTTCATCCAGGAATGCATGAAACCCGCGTGGATAATGCGCTGGGGCGCCATCTTGTTGGAATATGACTTGCTGCATGTTAGCTAACAGTTCCTGAAGCATACGGAAGTAATTGCCCCAGTACGTTATTTGCGTGAGATTCGTACGTTGTTGGATGAGCGGTTCCCGGATTGGCGGATCAACATCCAGGAGGTACGAGTCCAAAATAACGGTAGTTTTGGGAACAGGCCGACGTTAATTTCAGTCAGACTTGAGTCTTTCACTGCAGCTCTCAATGGGCATCAATTAGCCGAATTGGCGATCAATTCTTCGAGGAGAGCCTTAATTTTCACGTGCCCTAGTTATCATCCGATTCAGTTTTTGAAGTTGTTATTTTTCGCTGCAAAAATTTTACCACATTTTTCGTAACTATGCTTAGTTTTGATACAATTGAAAATGGTCTGTTCCAAAGTCATCCTCATGTCTGTGTGACTCGGACGCAAATTTCCTGGAATCTATCAACCCATGTGTAAGCGCAACTTTACGGGTTCTTCATCAGAAGCATTCCTTACGTTTTCTTTTTCGTTTTTTTTTCTTCTTATTTATAGAGTGCGACGATTCAATAAGCCACAAAGTAGCAATCTTTGCCATTTTTAATATGCCATAAGAGTCTTCAATGAAGGTTAAAGTGATCTTTAATCTTCATTTATACATTTCATTAGTCATTTACAATTATTTCACATTGTTTCTGTATGGTACACTTTAGTTATTCTCAATAAAATGAATTTTATTTAAATAGTTTAACGTGCCCATAACAGATAAGTTTGATTTACATTATTTACTATGGGAAATATTGCTGCAGTTTTTGTCCAATTGTGTTTTAGAAAAATCAAGAAAACTGATTTTCGGCTGTACATTTTTCATAAAAGTGAAACTTGAAAACGTCACGAGCATTATCACAACAATCACTATTTTTATTGGTCAGCTGAGCTTAAAAGAAGCCACAACTCTAAGCCACAAGACCAGACTCCACTTTAGTGGCTTTGCTGTGTGGCTTGGAGCAGTCGGAACTGTAATTAATATCGGGAACGAAGGTCGGACTAGAAAGGGACCAACCACTATGTAGAAGAGGATTTAATTTGAGATTATGATTTGGTTGCACATTACTCCTGCCTTAAAAGAAACCTACTAAACTCTGCTTTTGGTGGCTACGAGTGGGGATAGACGACATGAAAAGAAGCAGAGTGGAGAAGAAATGCCCCATTGTAGGCCCCTCAAAGTTGGTTCAATATCAAAAGCTGGCTCTCTCTGCCTCTCTCATACAAACACACGCACACACACACACAAACCAAGAAAAGTATGGCCTCAGAGTCAGAGCTGGCAAGCAGTGCTGAAGTTCTTGGAGCAGCTTTCGCTCTAATTTTGAATTGATTACCGAGGGCCCATATGCGTGCAACTGGTGAAATCTAAGTTCAGAGTACAGAATATGACTTTGGCGTACTGGCTATGTGTGATTATGTGTTTATAAGCGTTCAAAACCTCAGCGAATAGAGGCATGTGCCTAACGTGTATTGTGCATGCACGAGCGCATGAGAAGGTCCATATGGAGCCAGTGTGTGTACATATACTGTACATATACAGTATGCGTATGTGTGCTTTGGCCAGTGCTGGAGAAGAGATTGGACTGCCAGTAAGAGCTGTCTGCAGGCTATCAAGGGAAGCTGAGGAGAAACTAAAACCAGAACCTCTCTGAAACGCGATTCGGCGTCCAAGGAAAGTTTAGCTGTGAGAAAAATAACTTAGCGAGGCCAAAAAATATTGTTTTGTGCCTGAGTAGAAATTGTTGGCTCACTAGAAGAAAAATGATTGCTCACTGAACATGGATATTGACAATGTGGCCATTTGCCCCTTATTTGAAGACTCTAAATCAGGGGTCACCAACTCCGGTCCTAGGGGGCCCCTATCCTGCGCGATGTAGAAGGTAGATGACAGACCGATTATCGGCACCGATATTTGACATTTTGATGAATATCGTCATCAGCCTTTTTTTTTTTTTTTCTTACAAATCTGAAGGCCGATAAAGTTGTTATCTCAGTGAGTGGCGAACGCTTGCTAACATAGCGAATTTGAGTTTTTTGTCAGGGTTCGTAAAAGGTTGCGTAGATGTTCAGACGTTTTTTACTTATTGGAAGTCTTGAACATTTTTCCACATTTTGCAGCTTTTATGAACCCCGACGAAAAAAAAAAATTGCTACGTTCGCAAGCATTCATCGCACAGTGAAATACCGCTTAAGAGATCAATTTAAAACAGTTAACTTCAGGGTACTTTTAATGTATGTATTTATTTGAATTTTCACTTTAACTACCGTATATTATATCGTCGCTGTCCTGTGAAAAACACTTATGTCCATTTTTTCAGCGACGACATGCTGATGATACTGGGAACGCTCTGCACTTTTTTTTTGTTAGAAATCAAAACAAAAATAAGTGAAAGTTTAACATTTCAGTTAAATGAAAGTTAAGAAAATTTGGGACGCTAATTACTTTAGAAAACTTTGGGCAGCTATTTACTTTTTTAGTTTTTCATTTAGCTTAACAAATAGTAACGAGAGCTACCTGAACATTTTGTTAGAAAATTAAACCAAAGCCATTTATTTTCTGGATATTTAAAATGAAAACAAAACATTCAACATGCTAAAAATGTGTTGTTTCCACAAACATTTTAATGGCATTTCAAGTTAGTTTTTTTTTTTTTTTTTTTCTAATATTTTCACTTTCACAGCAAATGAATATCAGCTCCAAATACCGGTTATCGGCCCCCTTCACTACTAATAATCGGTATCGGCCCTGAAAAAGACATATCGGTCTATCACTAATCAAGCTGGTTATCGGGGTTGCCGATGAGCTGATTATTTGAATCAGGTGTGTTGGAGGAGGGAAACATCTAAAACATGCAGGGTGGGTGACCCTTGCTCTAAATTGAACTTAGGTGTGAATGTGAGTATGAATGGCAGTTTGTCTGGGATTCTCTATAAGTACCCTGCGATTGGCTGGCAGCCTTCCAGGGTGTACCCTGTCTCTCGCCTGAACTCAGCTGGGATCATTTGTGTGAGATGAATCACCCTCAAAGCAGTTATTTCCCTCTCACTAAAACTGAAGGTTAAAATGTTACACACATGAGGTTTGAACATGTTTATAGTTTGATTCTGGAACACATTATTTCCTAAAGGGGGCTGGGGAATATTCGAAATATGAACCAAATTGATTTTGTTCAACCTTGGAGGTTCCATTTTAACACTAATTGAGATCCTTGATGTAAAAAAAAAAAGTGGGATTTTCCTTACACTATTTCAAAAAGATAGCCGTGAAATCACAATTGAAATGCATTTTTCCCTTTCAGTAGCCTAATGACTTCATTTGGGATGGATGAATTTCAAGAGGAAAACAACGAGACATTTTTTTTCTTAACTAATCTGTGTGGATTTTTATTTTGACAGTGGAAAAACTGTGCGCGTAACGAAGAGATTTTCTGGTTACGTAAGGGTATCAAATTAATTCATTTTCATCCAAAAATGGACCAAGGAAAGATTACAATTGAGAAACCTTTCCTGATTAGGCCAGAAAGATGGAGAGTGAAAAGGAGAGCATCACTGCAGTAGTTTGAACCACCTTTAGTAAATCTAAACCACATTAAGATTGTCTTAAGTGTTCGGTTTGTAACTTATCTTATGCACTTTTCAGTCATTGGTGAACTGGCATCACATCATGGTAATTATTTCCTGCCTAAAGCTACCGCCAGTGATAAGCCACCGTGTACCTACTAAGATGAAGCCATTAGAATACCCAAATGAAGGGAGGAAACCTGAAAATCATTCAAAATGCAGTTGTTAAACATTAAGAGACAAACTTTCAGACTTTCAAGACAGCAAATTTTAAGTGCAAGAAGAGCTTTTCACGAAAGCATCCTTGCACAACATGTCCTTTCTAATTGGAGTGACATTCAAGAGTGGGGCACAAATTGCTGCTTATTTTAAGCAAAATACCTTTACTCTACTACTCCCCAGACGCCCCCAGGCTTGGTCTCTCGACTGGGTCTGTTTGCATTCCTGTTGGGCGCTATTTAAAGCCTTGATCACTTCACTGGCTGCAGGAATGCACATCTGTAGCCCCGAGACCACTGTCTCAAATCTATTTTCTGTTCAGTGGCAACCACTTCATGAGAACAGGTATGGTGTTGTTTATTTTATTGTATTTTTTATTTTATTTATTTTTTTAATTTTGGGGTGGGAGGTTGGCGCAGCTGACAGTTTGAAGATCTTACCACCCCCCCAAAAAAATCACAACAGGCATGCACTAAAAGACAAACGTAATAAATAGCAAAATCACGAGTCTCTGAACATTATAAACTGATACTACACAGTTATGTGGACACCCAAATCAAACCATTCAACAAGTCGGCTAAGACAGAAAATAATAATCATGTAGCTACAACGTTGTTTATAGGTGCACACACGTACATGATAGTAGCATAACACATCGCCACGGGGACAAACATTGGAGTAGTTTCCCTGCTGTCCCAAAGAGTGAGACGGATAAACTTTCTGCAAGCCGCACGCGCAGCCAGACCGCTTGCTAATCTCCCCCCCCCCCCCCCCCCCCCCCGCTCGATTTGAACAGTTCAAAATGAACTCACTTACCTTGGAAAATCTCCCCCCGAGTCAAGCGGACATTATTATTTGGTCGCCCATGTTGGGAACTTTCATTTAGTGTTCTTCGGCTTTCCGGAGAGACAAGAGGTGAGTTTGCGGCGAGAGACAGCAACCGAGGAGGGCGAGGAGGAGGATGAGGAGAAGGGGAGGCGGGGCAAGGGAAGAAGGCTGGTCGAGATAGGAGGAAGCTCATTGGACGAACGAGCTGTCGATCATTGGATGAGTGGGCGGGGCGTGACTGTAAAGCGATTATATTGAGTCTGGGAAAAACAACACGAGCGAGCAGAGGTCTGAGTGACGTTGAGGACAGAACAGCACACAGGAGGGTCTTGCATTTTGTTCCAAATGTCAGGTAATGGAGGTTTCTAACTGTTTTGTTTAAATCTGCCAACAATGCACAAGTAGACAATTGGATAAACATCAGCCAGAACGAGGGGTGCTGTTTCTTTTTCCTCCCACTAATTGAATACACATGTACAGTCCACATATTTACTGTTATAGTCCAAATTTATATTTGATAAAAGTCATCAATCAAACTCCACTTACTTTGGGGGGGGGGGGGGGGGCTATCAAAGTAGATAAATCATTCAGTCGTTGGCACAATTGCACTGCATAATTTAAAATAGATTTCCCTCCGTTACATGAGTCAGTGTCTATATGAGGACTCAAGCTTGCTTCACTTGCTGATGGACGCTGATCTAGTTCTATATTTATCTGTTACCGAATGTGAGAACAGCATCTCATTAAAACCATGGCTCATGCAAACAATTAAGTTAATGTCATTTGGTTGAACAAGCTTATTATACCTCTCTCAATCTAATGCAGTCAACAAATCAATTCAAACTGTGACCTCTGACTACACAAATAATGAACTATTTTCATCGGAAAATTGGAGCTCATTTTGGAGAACGTATAACTATTTGCATGAATATTATGTATATTATGTATATATTGTGTATGTCTTAACATGCGTAACCTTCAAAACGGTTTTGACCACATGACACCACGATAAAAGTCAGCGCAAGGCCATTTTAATCAACCATTTTAACCAACCGCAACTACGGTGACAATTAGGAAGTGCTTTTTTTTTTTTTTTTTTTTTTTTTTAGTTTAGCACTTCCCAGCCACTCCGTTCAGACATATTGCTGTATTAAATAGAAGCTTTCAAGTTTGTTCTAATAATTCAATTTTGGATGAGTCACGTCTGCCGCATTAGAAACAATTAGGCAGTGAACGAAGCACATTCAAAGACAAATGGCAACTTAGTCTGTTTATATTATATTTCACCTTAAACTGTAACTGTTCCATTAGACCCCATTCAAAGAAAAGGGTTGTAGCTCCAATTATGGGGTGTTTTGAAGTTTTATCTAATACTGAGGTTTAATTTTGGATAATAGGGTCACATTTTGTCTCATGAGAAACAATTAGATAGTGAAAAAGACCATCAAAAAACAAATGACCCCTTAATCTGTTTATATGGCTGGTATTTGAATTCAAAGGAGGATGTGAAAAATAATAACTCACAAGACCTGTTGCGCTATTTGTCATTTGTTTTCATCTTTTAGAACATTGGGTCCACAGCCTGGCCTTTTTCTTTTTGGATGCTTCACAATTATTGTTTCATTTAAGGCAAGGCGTATTAATTTGTACAAAACAGTACACTACTTATCATAAACTCTGTGTTCGCTTTTGTGCTTACACTTTTAGAGGCATTCAAATTCAGCCCCTCCACTATATAGTACTACTAATCAGCCAAACCCCCCCCCACACACACACACACACACACCAATATCTGCTCTAAACTGTCAATTACAATATCTACTACCCTACTATGATATTTATTTTCTTCTTATTTAGTATTTGCTTATTTTCCTTCATTTGACTTCCATTTGCCTGAAGGTACACCAATGAGTAACCTTTGCTTTAATAGAATCTGCAATCATGAATTTCAACTTTTTATAGCCTATCATCTAACAATTGTTAAAATTAGGCTACATGACTATGGATGACAACTGCTGAATGCATGTTGCGACCCCTGCAGGAATTTCTGTCACATTACGGAAACGTTTGGAAAAACACAGGCTGGTCAAAGTATACGGTACTGTATATTTACACTGAAAAAGAGGAACTAATGCCATTGTCAGATAAGTAAAAAAAAAAATTTGACCAATTTGAAATTGTCATTTAAATAGAGCGTAAAGAAGATTGCAGTAATCAGTCAATGAACAGACATGCATGTGCTATCTCACGCTCTGCTTTCTTTCTTAAAACAGGTTCAAACCACAATGCAACTGAATTTACTAGTTTCATTCAAGGTGATGCTGACCTTTGTGTATTTGATCCCGCCATATGAATGGGCGAGACCATCTATTATGATAACAAAATGGCAGTGTTGATACATGCTACGACAGCACATACTGTACTATACAAAACCTTCATGAGGCGAAAAAAAGAAAGAAAAATAAATAGGTTTAGGATTATGATGATGATGATTGATCATTCCCATCCAAATCACAATTCTTGCCACAACATAATGGACAATTGGATGTTTGGGGAAGGTCCCTTTCTGCTCTAGCGTGAATGTGCTCCATTGCAAATGTAATGGCAAAAGAACCTGAGACCTTTGACCTCAACCCATGCATTAAACATGGAATGAACTGGACAGGTCCTCTTGTCTTGTCTATCATCAAATACACCCCTGATCTCACTTTTCTAGATAAATGGACACACTTTTTTTCCTACAGACACACTCAACACCTTGTAGAAAGTTCTTCTTCTTCCCTGAAGAGTGGAAGATGTGGAAAAATACAAAGGACTAACTTCACAGTCTTACATTTTCATACGGCGATACTTTTCATCCATTGTGCGTCACACTTACTTACATGACAGTGTTTAAAACAACAACAATGGTTGTTGGTGTACTCACAGAATTGTTGACATTTGACTCATTTGCATCACACACACGCACAAACGGGTACTACAGGCACTGATGACCATTTAATCCCTGTGTGCATGGCGTCATTTCCAGTCAGTGGGTGGGTCGTCACTGACTTGTGAAACATACCAGACGCGAAGTTCTCCAAAGCCACTACCATTCACAAACAACACGCTCGTCTGCCTCACTGTCGCTCCAGCACCCGGAGGGCCAAGTCACACTTTGACGTCCCAAAAGGCAAGTAAAGTTCACTTTTCAGTGCTATTACTTTGGTCTATACTTGTTATTATATTGCTCTTTTTTTCTAGGTGGGTCCTAACATTTTCTTGCGGCAAACATCTGTTTGACATCTGGACAGATTGGCGTATAAAGTGATTCAACCTCACCTGGTCCACAGGCATCTTTGTGTGGATATTTCACCGGCATCTTTGGCGACGCTCTGCATGGTGGTGGTAGACAACAAGTCAAGATGAATCTCCCTCTGTCAGTGCTTCTATGTCTGTCAGCTGCTCGGATGTGTGTGGGGGATCAGCTTTTGGAGGAAGTTATTGTACCAAGTAAGTCAAATAATTGGCAAACAGCTGTACCATCTTAATGAATTGGAATTAGACACGGGGGTACTGTAATATACAACAATTGACCTGGTAGGTTGATTAATTTCAGCCGGGCATGTGACTAAAATGGCCGACGCTTTAAATATGTAAAATTTTATTGCATTGTATGGTGTATGTACTGTAGCCTATATTCCTTTTAAACACAGTACCACACAGACTAAACTTGGTGTATACCAGTATCAATATGACACAATGGCAAAAAGCGGTCTGGCTCAGTATTATGACTCAGAGGCTTTGGCTCTGTCAGGAAAAATTGTCACTGCTGAGCTGCTATTTCTGTTGGCTGACTGAAGTTGGGGTAGGGAGTCACTTAGGAAGAATAATAATCGGAGCTATTCGGCACCAAATGTGGTGAAAGAAAGAAAAAACAGTCAGTATATTGGATGGATTGCAGGGCTGTTAAAAAAAATACAGTATAGTGACTATGTAATCAACTTGTTAAAGTTTTGTAGATAATAGCTGACAGTTAAAATTCATATTCGAACACTTACTGAACGCTTTATTATGTAACAGCTGTATTTACAATCAGTATTATTTGGCGCTCCTTATGATTATTTGCAAGTTGTTTCCATCTTCATGTTGGCCGTGCATCATTCATTGTTACAGAATAGCTCCAGTCCTGTAACACTTGACAAGGCATGGGAGGAAAAAGCTACCACGAAATGGTGGCTGTCAGAATTTTCCGTATTGATTTCAAAAGTAGGAATTACCGGTAGACAGCTGGTAGCACAACAGAAGAGGGGACGGTTTGAGTCCTGAGCTGGAAATAGATTGCACACAATCTGAAGCTGAACTCGAAAGTGTTTATGGTCTGTTCTGTTAAATTACCCCAAAGGAAAAGCACCTCAAATGGGTGGCTGGGTCGAGAAGAGTTCAGAGTCACCGGAGGTTCAGGCGGCGGCTCAGCACGCCGTGGACACGTTCAACACAGGTACAAGGGCCAAGAAGTTGTTCAAACTGCAGTTCATCACATCTGCACAGACCCAGGTTGGATTGCATTTTCTGTACTTTGAAAACATGAAACATATTAACCGTGCATTCGTCATGATGCTGTACAGGTGACCAACAGCATCAACTACAGGATTGATGCGGTACTGCGAAAAACCAAGTGTCTCAAGGGTGGAAATCATGACTTGAACAACTGCGATGTTGAGAAAAAGGTACAGTCAGTATAACATTTCATTCATGCTGTTTATGCGACTGTATGTGATATAATAGGAAATAATAATACGTAACTACAATTACACAAAGTTCTGTGACAAAATATATTATTTATATAGATATGGATTAGGGATGTCACGATATGAAAATGTCACGATACGATAATATCACAATATGAACCTCACGATAGGATAATTATCACAAAATTGTGTGGAAAACAACTTGAGCTATCAAACGTATTTTCTGCTATTAATATTGTGGCACGAGGCCGACGATATATTGTGGAAATTGTAATGATGAAATCACGACATTGGCGATCATATATGTAAACATATGGCATTCAGGCCAAAGAATTCAATCTTTGTCTCATCAGACCACAGATTCTTGTCACTCCTTTTGTTCAATCTTGAGCTTCATGGAAAAGAGAGACTTGTAGTACATACATGATGTACATGTAATTTCTTGGTTTTGCATTTTGAACAAATATGCAAAAATCAAAAGGCTGTATTGGATAAAAATGCAGAAAAATTGAAGTGCTTTGAATAATTTGCGGAGGCAGTATGTATGTATGGCTGTGGTTGACCCCCTTGTTTCATTGTGTTTATGTTGTGGAGGGATGGAGAATTGAACTGCATCATACTGAGAGCTGTCACGAAAACTGCTTTGCATGACACTAAACAACAATGAAGTTTTTTTTCTTACAAAATTGTTTATGTAGAATAGAATACAAATAATATTACCCTGAAAATGTCAGTTTAACCTGCAACCAGTAATGTGATTATTGTCTTTCTAAGGCAGGATTTTTAACGTCACTCAAATCTCTTGATTCGTAGGTCTGTTTTAAAAAAAACGGAATAAACTACTACACAAATAACATCGGAAAATAGAAAGTTATTCGGAAAGACAAGAGCTTAAGTGTATGACTGACTGACCTTTTGCACAGGTGTCGATAATCCAGTTATTGTTGTTTCCTCCTGTGCAGCATCTCAAATGCCACTTTGAGGTGATGTTCAACCCCCGCAACAACAAACAGGAGCTGCAGAACCATAAGTGCCACAGGACAGCAGCCAACATTCAAGCTTAAATGTTTTGCTTTTTTCTTACATTTTGGTCCAGTGACTAAAAGTGTTGCATGCGCGATGATGAGCAACTTACTATATGACACAAACACATCAATAAATTGTGTGCTTTATAATGAATCGAGGGAAGCGTGTGGTTGTTGTATGACTCAATTATTTTATTTTGTTATGAACACACGAGTGGATAAAAATCATTTTTACATACAACACTTTAGTACTTTACGCCCAAACCGCTTTGGAAACAATTAGAAAAAAAAAATGGAATTCGATCTCACACTGAGTCTGTTCTGATGAGATTATAGAAATATTTCAAATGCAATGAATAATAACTAGAAAACTTTCCAACACTCAACACACTCAAACTTAATGCACTGTTTTTTGTATTTGTGCTTCATTCCAAAGGAATATCCTGTTTACACTTTCCTAAATCTTCCGCATCTGATTTAAGAAATGGACTGACTCATTAGTGGCAAACAACAAAATATTCATTGTTACATTAAAGACATCTTGGATTGATTTGACTCCTTGGTAGAGCTTGTTTTGTCATTTTGTCGATACAGCGGAAATGAAAAATGTCACATGCACATCGCTCGAAGTTGTCTGGTGAAGCACGTTTTAAGTCTTCAACGCCAGACACCCAAAGTCTCTCTCGCTCTCTCGCTCTCTCCCTCTCTCTCTGGCAATATATCCATATATTGGGAGCAGTTTGATTTCACTCCTTGTTTTGTTGCAATCCAGCCAGCTCCCAATTTTCTTTTTACGGTGCTCTGCGCGTCTTGTCAGACACTAGTCTCAATGTGAGGTGACATTTTGCAGCTCAGCATACGGGACAGGGCACTGTGATGTTTTTTGTACCTAGAAGAAATTCACACGCATACGCATATGGACACATCTCATTACATGTGAACACCAAACTAAAATCATGTTTTGCAATACTACAAATGTAGGTCGAGTTGTACAGTCTAAAACCCGTGTCAAACTCAAGGCCCGGGGGCCAGATCTGGCCCACGACATTATTTTTGGTGGCCCGGCAACAAATCATGCGCATCAAATTGTCTTCACTTTTAGCGACACTGAGGTATGAGATGTCGCAAGCATTCTTTATTTCCAAACCCTCCTTTCAAATAAATTGTTGAACAAATAATGATATTTTCTGGCTTCTAATTTCAAAATTAGCTATCCATCAATTTGTTATGTATATGTGTCGGCCCTCGGTGGGACACCATAATTACAATGTGGCCCGCGACAAAAATGATTTGACACCCCTGGTCTAAAGAGATCCAATCAATATGTATTCTATGTAAAGATAATGATCAGTTCTTACTAATGTTGTCTGAAAGGCATTCATTTACAAAGGTATTGTAAATTATTTAGGGTATTATTTTGGTGGCAGGTTTGTCTAATGTCGTGGCCATAACTTTTAATGAAAATGCAGGTTTTTTTCATATTCATATTTAAAAATAATATCAAACGTATTGAACTATTCATGAAAATGAGTTCCTGGTTTTGTAAATCTATTTGAATGCAATAAAAAATGTGGACTTGGTTCATACAGACGTTAGTTGGATGTGCGAAGCTCGCTAGATTGTCGTCAAAACACAAGAGATGAAAGTGTGCAAAACAAATACAATCTGATACTAACTTGCTAACAACCATTTGTATCTCCCTGTTCTCCTCTTCTCGCAAATTCAGTAGAACCTGCTCCAAGATGGGAAGCTCCAAGTTCAAATACTGGGCCACCTGGCAGATTATATTGGCAAAAAAAAAAAAAAAAAAATCGGATTCACAAAAGTTTATGAGCATCATGACACGTGAGTAAAATGAAACTGCTGATTCCAAATCATTCTAATCATTCAATGCCTCATGTAGGCCTATCACCAGAGATTTCAGTATGCTTTACATCAAAATATCTCCAAGATGCGGCTGAGGGGCCAATGCACTCACATCATTGCTGACTTCCTCTTCGTCCATGTCCATCAAAAATACCTTCATGGTGTCATCAGAGGGCCCCTGTAGGATGCGCTCCCACAGTGGCTGGTCCGTGTTGGTCATCTTCCTCTTTTCTACATATAACAACATCACCGAAGCGTTTGGTGACCGTGACTTTTCGACTGTAGTTTACCACATAACGTTGGAAAACAAACAAACCTTACCACCGCTCTGGTGGACGCAGTATAGTGCAAACTCCTGGGGGTCATTCTCTATCTGTGAGGTTATGCAAGGAAAAGATATATTTTTAAAACGTCTGTCATTTATTTTCAACTACGTCAAATAAAATACGCAAGTACAAATTGTCAACTGTAGTCCATAAAAACACAATCCAATGACAAAAACAGAACATGTGCTCAGCTGATCGTTAACCATAGATGAATATTGATTTCACTGCTCACCTCACCTTGAATTTGTTTAGTAGCTGTTCAATGACTTGGTTTGTGGTCATGCTACTAGTAATGCGGACTTTGGTCGCTGTGCCAAAGCAAGGAGTGAAAATGGATGTCTAGGAAAAGAAAACGACATTGATGAGCAATCTTGCCGACCCTGATGACTGACAACAAAATAAATACTCTATACAAAACTGTATATAACAAATGATAAACAACCATACGATACTCTCTTGGACACTCTAGTTGTCCCCGACCTGCATTTATGGTTTTCCTTTGTAAAGGCTGAATTTCTTATTTTAGCTCTTGGTACGTCATTACTCTTCCTATAATGTTGTAGCCAGCGAGTGTATGTATAAAACCTTACTCCGGACGTACCTTATAGTTATAGAAGTGCCCATTGATGGAAAAGCGGTGCTGTCTCTCTCTTTCTCTTTGTGCCGCTGACTTGCCTCGGCGACTCCTCCTCTTAACCAGCGATGCATCGCTCATGCAGCGGAACAGGTTGGACTCAGACTCCAGCTCGTAGCTCTTCTGCCTCAAAGGACGCAGTGTGGTGGTCTCATAAACAGCCCCTTTGGAATGCACACAGTATGAAAACAATAATAAAATGGGGGCACCGTGTAGCTCTAACTAATATCTTGTAAAAGTATGTTGACCCCCTCACTTTCTTGGTTAATCCATTCAAACATGCAATATTGTATACAGTATTATGCGAGTCAAATAAATAAATAATAAAAATAATAATAATATTTCATTTACAGAGTGCTTTACAAAAAAAAAAACTCAGTAGTAGACAATAAATAAAAGTAGACAATAAACGAAATATATGGACAAACATACATACATACAATTATTATTATTAAAGTCTAAAACACATTCCTATAAATCAAAGTGGCAAAAGCCAGTCAACCTGGTAGAGGGTTTTTGATGACAGTTTCATGTACTGTGCCAGCCATCTCATCTATCTGGTGCAGGTCGAGAAACTCCCCCCACCGTGACATGCCCCTGCAAAGACACACGCTTGCAAATTTAATTGAATAATCTAAACAAAGTTGTACTCGCGCTTTGTAGTGGGAAAAGTGGCCTTTAACAACAGATTGATATGTGAGACTGTGAGACTACAAATAGAAACAGGTCTCTTGCAACTTTGCTCAAGTGATGCTCTTGAAACAACAATGCATAACTGAACTCAACCTCTTGTTTCCAAGTGGGCTGACTGGGCTTATTGGGTCGGACGAGATCAGGGAAGCTAAAGGAGTCGTCTGCTTCTCGTCCTGTATTTTCAGCCGAATGGGTCGTCGGATGCCCCAGCTGATATTTAGGAAGCCTTCTACGACCACTTCGCCGTCATCCTGCTGATTTAGGGTCGAATCATGAAATCAACGCAGGAATGTACAGGAATTAGTTTAATGACAAAGATCAAAATGCCACATGATTAAAATGATGCATCGCTTGGTCAGAGGTGAGATGGAGCCCATCACAGCTGATTTTTAATTTTTTGGGGTTCGTAGCCATTTGTAAGCTTCATATTGACCACAAACTACGGCCCAGGGGCTATTTGCGGCCCACCATCCATTTTTCAGTGGCCCCCAGTATATACTAAAAATTCCATTTGGATGACCCGCAAGGCATGTTGAGAGAATTGAAAGTTGAAGAATTTTAAAGTGGTCCTTGCGTCCTTCCTTTTTTTCTGTATATGGCCCTCAATCAAAAAATTTTGGACATGTCATATTTGCACCAATAGACAATTTAGAGTCTTCAATTTAGTGCTTCATTTTCCTTAATTGACACCGGAATATTGATAAAACAATGCAATGTGTTTATTATTTTGGTGGTAATTTGTGGTTGGATTACACACTCAAGACCTTTCCCTCATTTGAATAACATTTGCATCTGCATTGCAAGACCAAAACTGCCAAAATCAAAAATAAATAAATGATCGTGAAAATAAAAAATATAATTGAAAAAAATCAATAAAAAAAATAAAAGGAAAAAAGAACACCAAAAAATATGTAGTACAAAATAAAAAAGATGAATAAATACCAAAATAAAAAAATACCTAAAAACTAAAAATAAATCTGGAAATAAATACAAAAAATGATATATAAATACAGTTGAATATAAATGTATTTATATTCTAGTTCATATTTTCCAATTATATATTTTTTATATTTGTTTTTATTTTCACTTTTGATTTGGGCAGTTTTGGTCCTCCATATAAGATACATGAGAACAAATCATGTAATCACCTTTATACAAAACTGCAAAACATTACTGCCAAGCATAATAAATAAATGTTGAATGAAAACAATAATATAAGATCAGATGCAAATACTGTGTAACACGATGATTGCTACCTGGAAGTAACTGAGATGTAGCTGAGTCTGGTCCTTGAGGAAGCAGTTGTAGGTGCTTATCAAGGAGAGAAACTCTGCTCTAAAATCAACAGTGATGAATAACAAAACCCATCATCAAGACATGTGGTGTAGCATTTGAGACAAATGGATTCCTGTACCATCGGAGGTGTGTGAACCCACCTGGACAGAGTCCTGCCATCGCCTGCCTGGATCAGTGAAAGAAGACGTGCCTCATTCATCTCAGATAGCATCAACTACTGCACAGAAACACAAAGGCACTCAGATGAAGTGTGCGAGCAGGCAAAAGCGAAGCCAACTTAAGGCTGGAAAAAGGAAACATAAAAATGCTGTGGACGTGTGCTTGTCGTTGCTGCACATGCTCCTAAAAATAGAAGCAGAAGAGTGATCAATTCCCACACACAATAAATGCATTTAATCTTACGTTTAGTCCCCCACCAACCAACTTGACGCGCCTTTCTTCGATTTCTTTGTCTGAGGCTCTTTTCTTCTCTTTGAGTGTCAACTATTTCTTTCCAGTCTCTCTCTCTCTCTCTCTCTCTCTCTCTCCCTCTGTAGTTTTTGTGTTATATTTATCTCCTTCTCTCCCTGCCACAGCCTTCACTCTCTTACTTTCTTGAAGAGAGTTAATAACAGTACTCCACCCAGTAACCAGTGATGACAGTGTTTATGACTGTTTATCCTTCAGCCAGAAACACTGAATCGTGTTGGTATATCCACCAGTGCTCTCTCTCTCTCTCTCTCTCTCTCTCTCTCTCTCTCTGCATCCATTCCTTTATTTTTCTGTCTCCCTTTCCTCGGTTTCCACTGGTGACACAACAAACTTAGCCACTTGCCTCTCTGCAGTGCTGTCTCAGCATGTTTGCTGCTAAGAAACATCCCAGGTATTTAGTAGTTGTCACCAGTAACCCACAACTCCGCCCGTTGGACTGATTACTTTACAATGTACATTTCGCCCAGCAAGGAGCAACATTTAAAGCCACGTTGTTTGATATAAGTAGAAGAAATATTTTGCAAAAAAAAAAAAAGGTCAGAGGAAAGATTTCTGAACACAGAAATAAAGAGTCAGACTTTTACTTTCTCATGGGCTAAATTCAATAATTAAAAGGAAGTCAACCCCAAAGTGTTCTTTAGACTATATAATATGTTCTATGCAGCCTCACTAGTCTAAACTCGATATTCTGATGAATATTGTGTTTGTGGAATAAGAATTATGCAACAAAATCCACCCGTTTTAGCCATCTCAGGGGGTGGCCATTTTGCCACTTCTGTCGACTGAAAATGACATCACAGCTTCAGAAAACAGCTGAACCGTGCTTGGTTGTTACCTGAGCCCTGAGCAACTGTGATCTCATTTTCAGTCGACAGCAAGTGACAAAATGGCCGCCCAAACTGATGGATAAAAACGGGTGGATTTTGCTTCTTAACTCACATTCCGCAAATGCAATTGTAATCAGAATGCCGTGTTTAGACAACATATTATTGTAAAGAAAATTTTGGGGTTGACTTCCGCTTTATGTAGGCTCAACTAATTTTGATTGTGTTATTTTTTTTTAACTGAGCATGTAGACTTAGTGTTTTGTGTATTATGAGCCCACGTCAAGTGACCAAAAAAGGGAAGAACTTCGTGTTAATAGAGCAAAAGGTATGTATAAAAAAGAATGAGTAAAAAAAATGAACATACCATATGTTGCCACAATAAGGAACATTTGAGGACAGACGTAGTAGAATACACCCCTTAATCATTTTTGTTACTTGTCAGTAAACTTAACATGATTATAGTGCAGTGACTTACTGTATATCAAACAATAGCATAAAGCTGTATAACTGGAATTGAGTTCCCTATTGTGTCAGCAGAGGGAGTAAGACGATCAGGTCAGAATTGTAATGCGCAAGGCCTTGGGGAAAACAGGTACGATTTTTGGTAGATCCTGTTTTCCACCTTGATAACTGAATGAAAAAAGTTAACATGTTCATTTGATGATATACATTTAAAGAACATCCCGCCCCGCCCCCACAAGCTTGTGTTGATGATGTGGGAGTGAACTTGGCCTTTGTCAAGTCTTAACATGTAGGCTCAGGCCTGGAGCAAATAAATCACACCCATGGTGTTGCCACCTACAGTGTGTGTGCATGTGTGTGTGTCACAGGCATGTTAAAAAAAAAGTGTGTGCGAAACAAATGATTAAACAAACAAACAAACATTATTCGTTACCAAAGCATTGTTTCTGTGTGCCATCACAGGGAAAAAACAAAACATTGTGTGGAATTATTATTGTTTTTGATAGTCAATCAGGTACAATTCATACAAGCATTTTTTTTTTAAACTGGCCATCAGAGCTATGTGAGCAGAAATTGTCCGCTGCAATATTTTACGCAGTAAAATAAAAAGGCGTTGATTGTGAAGTTGTAAAGCAGGAAAGAAGGTAAGGTACATGGTGACACACCCAGTCTCTTCTTACTGCCTTCCTCGACTGTCATTCCCCCTCTCATCTTACTCTACAAGTGGCTCATATTAGTATTAGCTCCTCACCAGTTTCAAAAAATAAAAATGTAAATAAACTGCACATCTGTGACGGAATGACACAATCTCACCTTTAATATGAACGTGGGCCTCAGCTGTTTTATTTAAAAGTAGAATTGATTCGAAACCGAAACCAATAAATGTATTTTATGGAAGAATGTAAAAGTTGGTAGAATTATTTTTATTACCTCAACAATACCAACATACTTTGTATTAAGGTAGAAAACAGTGTACGATATAAAAATCAGTCCTACCTGACTAGCAATTCAATCTGCCAACGTTTCTTCACTCTTTTACTGTGTGTGTGTTCATGTTCGTGTGCGTGCATGCGTATGTTAATAGGTCCAGAGTGCAGCACATGTAGCACACGAGAATCTCAGGTATCAAAATGCAACAGCTGGTTAATCATTGTAGGAGGAGGAAGGGAAGAAAGGTAGGGCATAATGTAGGGCATGACTGATATCAAACCCGACTTGCCTTTTGTGACATAGTGGGCAGTGCACGTGTTGTTTTATATGGTAGTCAAACACAAATACTGGTCCTAACACTTTCAATATATTGCTCGTCATTAATAGGCAACATAATTTACACTTTGAACTGTATTTTGCACAATATTCTACAATGTATTAGTCCATCCTTTTTTTTTTATTAACACAGTTGTATTTATAAAATATACATTTTCAATACAATGTCCTACATCCTGTACGTGTTGTGTATATGAGGTTTTTGCAATAAAGCTGACTTCCCCCTCTCTGAACAAGTTCAGTAATACACAAAACGTATGGATTGATGTTTCAATAAATGGGTAGAAATTTAAATTTGACTTATATTGTTCACTTTGTCCGTGTTCCGCTTTTTTTTTTTTTTCTTCTTTTTTTTTTTTTGTGCTTTTATGGAGCATTACTTTTGTAGTATTCAGCCAATAAAGAACCAGAAACGGAAAGGCACACATTTCCAGCATTGTCATTATTAGAGCTATAGCACCATCCAGTGGTTGAACCATGTTTACAACCTGTTTTGACCGAGAGGGCATTCTGGGGACCTCTGTTAGCTCAGTTGCCTACTTAGGCCTTCAGCACACCAATATTTATGACATGCCTCACGTTGTTAAACATTATAGAAATCACATACAGTAAATTATCAGGTCAAATGTCAGGCTCTCTGAGAACAAAACGTCACCTGAAAGACAATAGCTGTATCTCATCACCGTCCAAAATTAGTCAGACTAATCTCTCAAATGTACAACAATAGATCACTACATCTCAAGTAGGAAGGATGAAAAGCAGATGAAGTGCCATTCCTTTCCTAAAATAAATCCCAGCATAAAGTCTGCAGGCAACAGGTGGACACAAGGCCTCCTGCGCCACATCTGTCAAATAGTAAATATGTGTCATGTGCTTTCCAGTACTTCCTTTTGAAGAATATATACTCAACAAATAATGAATATACAGTAAGTATAACTTGGTAAGATGTTCATTAACCGATTTCCCGTTACTTATAATACTATCCGTCACTACGTAGAATTGTGTCTTGTACCTCTTGTTGTCCCTACAACTGTAAACTTTAGTCTTCACTCTGTGACTTCATGACTCAAACTTATAAACAGTGGAGTGGTTCTGCAACACTGGAGCTTTTGGAGCTTTGAGAGTGGCTCCAAACTGTGTGGCCGACTGCATGTGAGGATAGCTAGCAGCTGCTGCTGTCACTCACAATGTTAACACGTATTGAGTGAGCTGGTCAGTGTTAAGCATGGCTGTCTGACTACTACGGTACATACTGAAGAAACTAGAAGGTATGGGAATATAAACACAGGCTTTAGAATATAAGAAACCGGGCCCAGGTGGCTCATTTCTGAGCCAAGATGAAGACTATTGGGCTCATTTCAGTCTTGAATATCGTCTCTCTTCTGGTTTTGGTCAGCTTGAGTCATGGCATCCAGAGAGGTAAGCGGCTCGAGCCTCCATATGCTACATGTTTTTAAAGTGACTTTTGAAGCAACCTTAATTATCGGTTCACATAGCGAAGCTGAAAGTTACATATCTTTCCCTTGCAATATTGTAATTAATTACCGCAGCAAAATGTACAAGTGAAAGGAAACATCATGATGTTCTCTGGCTACTGTTTGTTTGCTAAAGGCTTCAAATGTGTGTCACCCTGAGATCACCAGCTGACCACCACATCCTGCAAGGGCAAGGGGGAAGGTGTTTATTGAGCAACATAGTGTAGATGCAACAAAATTGAATGGTGGAGAATATTTACTGAATGGAAATGTGCAGCAGCATGGCCTGGTTGGTTGTTTTCTCATATAGCTTAACTGCCCTGTTTAGTTAGCATTGTTAGCATTATGTAAAAAAAACAAAAAAAACCATAAGGTTTTTTTTTTTTTTAATGTTTTTTAATCCGGGCCAGGCTTCTGAATCCCCGTCAATAAGAAAATGTTATCATCTGAATTTTAATAAGAGGTCCACCATTGAGAAATACGTTTGGATTCAATATTTGTTGTAGCTGATACACACACGATAACACAAAAGTGAATCATACAAATGAAGATACAATGGCTCAGACAAAAAAAAAGTGTCATTTCAGACACACTCTACTCGGATATTGAGATACTGTTCAAGCAAGGTGGTTCACACTCAAAATATGATAGATACAAAACTTAATGTAATATAGTCAGGTGTCTAAGTCATGATTTTGTTTTTGCTAAATATATTTGAATAGAATTGTTTTGGTTTTTTTAATCACCAAATCAGTAATTCTGAATTTTTTTCACAACAATTTTATTTTTGTTAAAAATACATTGAAAATACATGATTACGAACAGAGAAGGTAACTTTGCGGTATTTAATTACATTTTTGCCCAAAGTTGCTTATATGATTTTTTACGGTTTAGTTGCAATGAATATAGCAAAACAAAACTTTGTTGGACGTGTGTTTAAGGCTTTTCGGACATTCTTAAACACGTTGGCCTCTTTTACACAAAGGCTGAGGTTAAAGATCCTGCAAAATTGCTGCATCAGAGACATCAATGAAGACCCGGCAATTATTTGACATTGATTCTAAGATGGAACTGTGAAGCGAAGCAAGAGCCTGCTGCGGCTTTCACACAGCATCATATGATTGCAAAATTGAACGTGAGCTGTTGTCAGGGTCAGAAGCCACTCATGTGTCCGACACCGTAATCATGCACTGCCTGACAAAAAAAAGTGAATTCCAACAGAAAGCAATCCCTCCATCTTTCTGACTGAACAAATGCCATGCATAAAATTAATGTCGACTGTCCCCAATGCAGACTCAAGCCAGATAGAAGTGTTTTTTTGTCATTTTTATTCCCGTCAAAACACTGTTCAACCATGGAAATTCTGCTTCTGTTTTGCATTGGCAATAATCAAATCGTGAATTTACTATTAATCTTGATCTAATAATCATCTGCAAATGGATTGAATTACACATCGGAAATTCCTGTAAAAGTCAACATGATATATTAAGCGTGTTTGTAAGATGGTTGTGATTTTAAAAGCTGATTTCACAGTGATTAGATGGATGACAAGTAGTGTGTTTTTGCTGAATTTTGTTGGCTCTTTTTACCACCTATAATTCAAAAAGTGTGAGCAAACATTGCAAAGATTCTCGTTACTTTGAACCTGCAGTTCCTGACTCAATTCTGCTGCTTTTATTACAACTTGACAAACAGTTACTCATAAGCTAACATCTGATTCTCTGCCCGGGGAATAAATTGTAAATAACCACAAAGACCAAATGAAACGGAAGTTCAATGCTATTAACGTGCTCTATAAACAAACAACAGCGTTTTTTCCCTTCTTTTTTTTTCCACCAATGGTGACCTTCTAGATCTGACAACAGTATAGCCCAGGATTAACACTACACTGTAAGAAACAACAAGATCAGTTTACTTTAAAAAATATGGAAACTTGTTGCCTTACAAATAATAAGTAAACTTAACTTGAACTCCTTATGTTCAAACAAGCTGTTAATATTGAGTGCACAGTACTACTACCACCAACTTAACTATTTTACTTGATTGTTTTAAGTCTGCAATGCTAATTTTCAATTAATTGTAGTATGTAGTATGTAGTATGTAGTATGAGTATGTAATCATAGTGCTAACATATTCGTTTTAAATCAGGAATACTAACTTTGAATTAATAAAATGTGACTCACTAATGCGAAAATGCAACTTAAGGTGTACGTTGCTCCGTAGCCCTTAAAGCTAAATGCTAATATCAACAAGTAAACACAGGCTTGCTTGTACTTAGGTTATTATTATTATTTCATGTATTTTAAACCATAACGTAAAAGCTAACAGCGCGATATGTTTGACCTCGATTAGGGTTATTGTGTTGAAACCTCAATGCGATTTCACATTAGCTTTTAAATTTCAGTAGCCCCTTTTCAGCAGCGGTGACCAACAGTTTATCCCAAACAAAATAAATCTCATCCTTTCCTATTCATTCCTGGTCTTTAACATTCTCTTTTTGTTTTCATTAATTCTGTCTCCCCTTTATATTCTCTTCTGCTCATGAGTTCGCACAAAGTTTAATGCAAACCTGATGTCTGCGATCAGATAGACGTGGATGCGATTTCATCCTTCTGCTACTAGCACTGTCCATGTTTGTCTTGGTGTCCTTCACAATATATTCCCCAGACAAAAAATAAATATCTGACCACTGATACTGTGTGGCTTTCTCTTTACAGATCATCTGATAAGTCATTCTCACTTCCTGTTATAAATGAGGCGTTTCACATTGTGTCAATGGAATAACTGTAGGATGACTTAATTCTCACTGAAATAATGTTCGTAAAATGCAACACGAAAACAGATTTCTATCCTCAAATTAAAAACTAGCTTGATTTCTCCAGATGCGATCCGGTCGCATAAGATGCAGACTTTGAAATAGAATGTGAGTTTGCTGACGGTTGCATACTTTCGTTCTAGCACCAAGTATTGTTAGATTATTGGAGACAGTGGATGTACTACTGGATCACAACGCAACCTTCATCTGTGAGGTAGAATCCCGACCTTCAGCAGTTATCACGTGGACTAAGAATAACCAGCCAATAATGTAAGTTGACTTTTTTTAACATCTTTTGCTACAGCACTCCATCTCTGCTAAAATGTTTTTTGCAGTATGATCTTAAAACTAATCATGCAATATGTTCTATGTTTACACACAGCAGGCTCTATGCGCGGTGATTTGATTCGACTGTCATGAGTCATGACGTCCCTTTCAGCAATCTCTTGCTATTTTTTGGCTTTGTCACCCAGTTTCAATTCAACTTAATCATCTATTCAAACCAATGCTAAAGTTCTCTGTTGATGTATGTGCATCTGTCATTGCCTTTTTGTGTTTACGCCTGATATATGGAGGAATGCTTTTTATGCACATGTTGGTTTCCTGTGGTGTGCATTACAAAAGTTTGACAGCCATCTCGTGGGATTCATGGACATACAAATATATTTTGAATCATCAAAGGAAATGCTGTTTCCATGTAAACAAGGCCTTGGAGAGCTCAGGACCTTCACCAGTCCAATACTTCCACGTTGTCAGAATCCCATGCATTTCAAGCTATTATCACTGGTAGCAATACGCACTTAATAGCAAAATTTAGAAAGCCTTGAACAAAAGATTTAACCTTTGAGAGAAAGAATGCAGAAGTTGTCGTTATGGAGCGTTGGCAAAGTTGTAATTGGTCGTTCATTGTCCTTTTCTGTCCTATTAGGTACTATGACTCCAGGTACCTTACTCGCGAACAGGGACAACTTCTCCTTATCACTCACGCTAGAGAGAACGACAATGGAGAGTACTGCTGCCTTGCCAGTAATGGAATTGGAGAGCCAGCCAAGAGCTGTGGAGCGCTCCAGTTAAAAATGAGTATGTCTGCTTCACATTAAAAAATGACGCAAAACACTTTCGATTGTAGCAGTCCAAACTATCAATCAACAATGATGACAGAAAAATTTCAGGGGGCCTGAAATGAATGTATTTCCCTTGCTGAACCAGAGCCACAAATCAAGCGCCACCCAACAAATGTGACCCTTCTGGTTGAATCCAAAGCAGTATTACCATGTGTTACCATTGGTAACCCAAAACCATACATCAACTGGCTTAAAGACGATGAGCTTGTTAAGGTAAAGTTGAACGTTCTCTACTTTTGTCTTTGTGATGTAATCATTCTAACAAAATGTCAACCTCACACAGGTCAATGACCGTGTCAATATTCTTGACTATGGTGCACTGAAGATCAACTATATTCAAAAGGAAGATGCAGGACAATATCTATGTGTGGCGGAAAATAGCTTTGGTCGGGCATTTTCCAAGATTGCCACCATTGAAGTGCAAGGTAAGTATTCAACCTTGGTTTTTGTAGGTCTCAGGCTGTTAGATGTGCCTGCAACTTTTGCTCCACCTGGGTGACACATACAACCAGGGCTGCTTCGCTAAAAGGTTGTAGGGGGATTATTTAAGCCATTTTTTCAAAATAGCACATTAACCAAATAAAACATTGACGCTGTTGCCAGGCCTGATGGGCGTTTCATGAGTTTTCGTGCATGTTTAGACCCTCACAAGTAGTGTTGCTTTACTGGTGAATAGCATGTTGCGATGGCAAAAGCTTTTCAAGAAAATTCATGAACTTTGTGTTGCAATATCATTAACCAACTCTTCACTCATATTCACACTTATGGGCAATTTAGAGTCTACATTCAAGCAAACATGCACACCAGTAGAAAATCCACACAAGCACGGGTAGAATACAGAAATGCCGCAGTGAAGGCTAGAGCCAAGATTCGAACCCCAGACCTCTGAATTGTGAGGCAGACGTGCTGCCTAGTTAACTCGTATAAATCATTTTATTTTGTGTGGCTGTTACGATCTACATCAACAAATGTAGACACACTGTGTTGTGCTTGCCTGACATATTTGGTGCAGATGTTAGGGCTGGGCAACTTATAACTCTGCCATTGGTACATTTATTTGGCAACCTCATGTCAAACTCATCCTAGCTCTACCCTGAGCAGAGCTTTAATTAGCAGGAAAAAACATAACACATGGTGCTGTAAAAAAGAAGACATTGCTTATTCCTTTACTGTTGTAGCCAAGTTTTCAGGATGCCAAAAAATGAGGCAGTGCAGCCAAGTGTCTCTTAGTCATTTCCATATACTGAAAAAATAACTGTGAACACACGGGACCTCTTCTATGCATTCGTTTTTTTATATTTTGTATGTGTGTGGTCTGTCTATGACATGTGCAGCTCCAGCACGAATCCTGAGAGTTCCCAAGGAGAAGAGAGTAGCGTATGGCAGCCAAATATCTCTGGAGTGTAATGCCACTGGAAACCCGATCCCCACCATCACCTGGTTAGAAAATGGGAATACAGTGAGTGTACTGCATGGCGCTCCAGACTCATGCAGCAAACTGTCTGATGGTTTGAACAGATTTCCATTTTTTTTTTTTTATACAATTTTAACACATTGACACATGATGGTCACAGCTTAGGTTATAATGCAATCTCAATGTTACAATATTGGATTTTTAACTTGTTAATGACTATTTTAACTGTCGTAAAGTAGTTCACAAGGTCTGTGCATGCAAATTTAAGTAAATGTGCCAAATTTGCAAAGGTTTGCACTTGCTTATCATTGAAAAATGATGATGAAATACAAATGTGGTAGAGAATTCCTGGCCTAAAAACAGTGAGGGACCCTGATATTGGTTGATAGTTGAAGTATTTTTTGTATTGGGATCAACGATTTTGCAAGGCTGATTTTGTTTGGACATCAGACAACTTGTGAGACATTTTTGTTCACTCTGACTCACCAAAAGGATATCCAAAGTTAAATGCTTCGTGTTAATGTGTCAGTACATCTACATACTTATAATAGTCCCACTGGGATACACATAACACACATGGATAACACGGACCACATCAGTAAGTACACTCACAGCATACATTGCAAATTAATCCAAGCATTGACAAAGCTAATAATTTGATTGACACTGTCACTGAGGTATTTAAGTGGTGGTTGATGAGTGCATAATACACAAAACTCAAAATAACTGAATCGAGATTAGTGACTCAGTGAGCTGGATTCCGAATTGAGTTTCAAGTCTCAAGGGAGGGATGGTTCGTCACAATCGTCTTGTGCAACTTTCAGATATCTAGACAAGGCAGTTTTCTTGACTCATGCCAACAACAAGCTCTCATTTTTTAAAGTCCAAGTGTGGATTTGTTAGCACACCCCACCCCACCCAAAAGCAATGTTTTAAGTTTTCAATTGGCATGAAAACACAAAATCATTTAAACCATTTTTCTTTGGATTTTCGTGGCGTTTATGGGGTCGTAGTTCACCCATCTTTTTAAGAGACATTGTACTAAATGGTTTGAACTGTAGTGAATATGCATTTTAATGAAATGATTCATTGTTCACTGTCATTTGTAATGTAATTCGAGCATAGTTTAGGCGCAACTAAAAATGATGTTGCCAGCAAAGCAAGACGAGTTTAATTGGGGAATTGTGGGCAGACATAGACATATGTTTTGGCAGGCTTGTTAAAAAAATGATTACTTGCCAGTGATGCTTGTAAATATGTCTTGTGTGTGCGTCTGCTCATGTGTGTGTGTGTTAAAATGTTTCCTGGCAGCCTATTAATGCAATTTATTTCAGCAACGCTGGCTCAATTAATCCCAAAAACAGGCCATGGGATACAAAAACTGTAGGCAACTCTCAATATAAACAACACACTAAAGTTTGGTGTCACTACAAACATATGTCGTGGATCCCTTTATAAAAAAAAAAAAAAAATGCATGTTAGTTAGTTAATATTGCACAATGTTTGCCAGTGCAGACTTTTTATCAATATGGCAACTGCATCGTTGCTCCCTTGCAACCAATTTAATCGAGACAACATCCAATTACTTTGTGGAGGTCTTTGGAGATTTGTTAAAAATGGACTGGTAGCGCATAGATATGATGTAATTATTTTTTTATTCTTAACCTTTTACGACCAGATATATTTTCTTAAAGATTTAGACATGACACTCACTAATGTGAAAAGCCACCATCTGACCACCACATATGAAAATGATATACTGTATTCCAATGACTGTCTGTTTCCCGTCCTTTCAAGATCTCTGGTGCATCAGTCGATGAGACCTTGGTGGGAGAAGTGGTTTTGTCGGTTCTACGGGTGACCGTGAACAAGCCGGCTCTTTACACGTGCTTGGCCTCAAACAGACACAACGCTGGGGCCAACACTGTCAAAGCAACCGCTCGAGTGACTGTCGCAGGTGAGCATTTCATTCTACACTTGGATCTTTGAATACATTGTTGAGTTTATCTGAGAAGCATCCACTATTTAACGCTGACTCTTGTGTTATGTTAGCTGCTAGCCTGTTTGACGCGGTTTCAGCTGTTTTTTTCCTGGGCCATTTGTTTCTTTTTTAACATCACCCCACCCCAGGCACACAACACTCACCTCAAAGAAAACACATGCTGACCTGTTTGTTAAGTCCCTCCACAGACCTCTGCTAAACCTATGACATGGTTCGATGAAGACCATGTTTGATTTTCTCTTCCAAAAAAGACTAAATCCTATGCCTCTGCTTTCTTTCTTCCCACTTCTGGTCATGCTGGTTCTCCTTCAACCAACATCTTGTGGACATTGCCACTTTCCTATAGAATGGAGGTAAGTCATTGGAATGTACCCTTAGTGCAACCCTTCTTGTGTCTTAATCCTGTAAAGTTACACAGTGGTTAAATTTACGCTGGAAGCTCAGCCTCAGAATTACCAAGGGGTTCAATATATCCCTCAAGGGTTTTGGTTTTCTGATGTGTTTGGTCTTTCATTCACTGCTTTTTAGGTCACTGAATGATTATGCTTTGTATAATCTAAGACAGTGTAGCCTATGTACTTTCTAATCCCCTTTTAGCTTTTCTCTTTTGTGTACCTGAAAATATACGGTTTACTTATATGACCTAAGAATGTTAATCTCCCTATGTGAGCCAATTCTATTTTGGGACTATTTTCATTTTGTATATAGTATATTGTTGACCTGTACAAAACAATTGCCGATTGTCGGACTGACGGACTTTTGACGGATTTAAGTCCGATGAATTCACGATTATCATTCGGTTCGTCATGAAAAATGATGGACTGAGAAATGACGGACCAGCAAAATTTATTAAAATGCCCACCTCTGTTCAAATATTAGTTATTGAATCAAACCAAGGCATCCGCTTACCCCAGCTGACTTAACGCCAAAGGCGTCCTACACCTTGGACTGGTCGTTATTCATTAGCAGGGCCCATATAGAGGCAGACAACCATTACATTGGTCCGTCACCGATTGGGGATGGAGCCTATGCTGTGCGCACCAAAATCGGGGGAATGTACTGCTACACCATCATTGACCCTCACGAAACCATCTGGTTGTACTCAGTCTAAAGATGTCGCGTTGAGAATCTGCTTCCAGTACGCTTTGTCTGTCACTAATATTGACATACTGACAGGGAGCCGCTCCTGATGTCAGCATATGGTGCGAGTTGAATGTGAACTTTGCTAAACCTCAACATGACCACAATTACCACATGCAGACTGTGAAACTGCAGACTGGATGAGGGGAATGAGGAGAAATATTTTGTGACACTATTCAGATTTATCCTTCACTACAATCCTCTTACTACTGTAGTCACACATTTACAGTAACTGCTGCCTGCAATGTTTCTGAAATAGAAACAAAGGAAACGACGGTTTATGTGATCAGGGCTCAAAAGAGAGCAGAAGACCAGCTTTGCATTGCCACATCTGGACACTGGATGCAGACAAGAGTCATGGGAAAGGTATTAGCGAGATAACGGTCATGGTGGGATTTGTTAGATTTACGTGTTAGTTTTATGTTGATGGTTTGATTTAATAACTAACTAGCCTCCCCAGGAGGCAACATCTGGAGTTTGTCAGAGTGACTGTAGATGGCAGTTCAGAACGACATCATATGTGAAACAAATGCAGATTGTTACCGTTTGCCTACAGAATCACCAACACATTTTCTGTTACTGTTCAAAACATTATCCAACCAGTTTTAGTACTTTTAAACACTTTTAATTAAATAAAATGTAAAAAGTTGATCAGACAATTACCTGACCCAATTCATAATGGAGAAAAAAAATAAAGGAATGAAATACAGTAGCATTTAATTTGCTGACTTTGGGTTAGAACTAGAAGCATTGTACACCCTGGAATGGTCGCATGGCACATATAGACAAATAAGCATTCACACTCATATTCACGCCAATGGACAATGTGGAGTCATCAGTTAACCACATATAAATGTATGTTTTGGGAATTTGAGTGGAAGGACGACAAAACTCATGCAAAAACAGGGCTAAAATGCAAACTCCACATCGGACGTCCAGAGCCGAGATTTGACCCAAAACTTCAGAACTGTGATTTAGACGTTCTAACCACTCATCTTCCAAGGGAATTTTTTTCAAGTTTTATATTTGAATGAAATCTAAATATATTCCGAAAAATATGACTTTTCATGCAAACATTTAGTCTGAATGTGTGTCTCCCCCACATTTCTCGACAGGCTCTACAAGGGCGTTGCCGGCTTCTGTAGTGCCTATCGTGGGGACGTGTGCCGCACCATTTTAAGGGAAGATTCACTTGTTTTCTTCAACACCTCCATCTCTGACCCTGAGGACACGCAAGAGTACCTGATTCAGAGCTGGTGGACCGAGTTTGAAGGACTCAGCCGACTCTGTGGCCCTGAAGTGCGTTCACTACTCTGTCATACCTCCTTCCCGGACTGTAATCCGTCAGGGTTGGGACCTGCGCCTAAGCCTGTCTGCAGGTAACCTACTTGGTTTTCAATATATATATATATATATATATATATATATATATATGTTCTATTTGCAAATATACTTAGAATTATTAATGAATTGATATAACTAAAAATGCCAAGAATCTGTGCAAAGGTAAAAGGAATTTTAATTGGTCCTTACTGCTTCCTCCCAAGCTGGTTTCTCAGTGCACAAAGCAAGCTCATAAATGTATCATTAGTCTAATAATAGCACAATTGCCAGTCATTCTTAACAAACTGTTTTCAAATCAATTAAAACAAAAAATATTAGCCCGTATCTCACTGAGCAGTTGTTAGCGAACGTAGCATTTTTTTCAAAAACCGAATGGTAGCGGTGCAATGAATGATAAACTTTGTTGGTCTTTTCCAACAGGGAACATTGCCTTGCAGTGAAGGAGCTGTATTGTCATAAGGAATGGATGATACTGGAAGGCAGCATGTCCGTCCAGCCCGGACTCTTCGGTTCTGTCGCAGACTCCCACACACCCCGTTTGTTGTTGCCCAAATGTCAAACTTTACCCAGTCTCCATTCGGACCCTGATGCCTGTACTCGTGTTCCTTTTGTGGGTAAGTCGTCAGTCATGAAAACACCTCAGCATGAACATGTTTTAAAAAAAATTCATTTCACCTAATGATAACCATTTCCACTGACAAATGTCTTTCTTCTGATGACCTTTCTGCTTTCAAGATGCAATTTAAGATGATTAATCTAACTTTTCTATATTTCAGACATCAAGACAGACCAAATGACAAGTAAGTGTTAAATATTGTCCAATTAAAATTCTCACTGTTCAAAGAAAACAATATTAACCTTATAAGCTTTCTGTTTCCTATCAATAGCAACATGTTACAGAGACAGAGGGCGTTTCTACCAGGGTAGCATGAATGTGACAAGCTCAGGGATACCCTGTCAGCCGTGGGATCAACAGGTACTCATCTACAAGTGTGTACTTTGTGTACCGTAGTAGAAATACTGAAATCCAAAATACATGCCCGCATGTCATTAACACAGGATGGGAGATGCATTTAATAATGACTAAATATTTGAGATTGTATAATTCAGTAGTGTTTAAAGTCACAATCTGTTGAAAGGTTATAGATTTTGTGAATGATTTTCAATTATTCTATTTGAGAATTGAATGCAGGGAGTCAAACATACACACTGCATTTTTTTTTTAGTCATAAGAAAACTAAATGAAAAGAAATTCAATTTATAGAATTCTAAAATGCAGAACATAATATTCAAATGAATTTGTTACTTTCTGACCTCTAATATTTATCATTTGATGTCAATTTTTTTTCACTCAAAACAAGAAAATAAAGGAGTTGGCTTCACTATTGCATGGACATATGGGAATACTCACTTCTGTCATCCAATGATGCAAAGTATTCCATTTGTAACAAGCTTAAATTCAATTTAGTCCACTACGACTAGTCAGACGTGTCTGTGTTTTCTAGCGTACATTTGTGGCTCTTTCTCGGAAAGAAATGACATAAAAATGGGTCATGTACAAACACTCCCGATGGCCTAAAAGCTCCTTTATGTTTTTATGGCTTTGCTCGGTCAAAATAGTCTCTTTGGATGAACTTGTGCTTCTCTCCTGTGCAGTTTGTGCGTGTCTGTATGTGTGATTGTGTTTGCCAGGTCAGCAGAAAGGGAGGGTCTTGTCCTGTCACATCCTGCTTCTGGAAGCAATTAGCTTTCACACGCAAATCCTGCGCCGACTATCGCTAAGACAGACGCTCACTCGTTTACTCACAGACCTGCACATGCATGTATTGTACATTTGTATGGATATAATGACATGATTTGAAATGACGCAATCCTCAGGAAACAGTAGAGACGCTGCTTTCCCTCATAGTTTGAAGATTGGAGAAAAAAAAAAAAAAAGTTTCAAATTTACTCTGATTAATATTGCGTTTGTGAAATAAGAATTGCATCGATGGTGTGTTGATGTTGGTGAGCAAAGGCATATGATAACAATATAAGGTATAAAACCAACTTGGATAAAGCAATGTTCAGTAATTCAAGCGAGAGTTTTTTTTCGACAATATGTAGCTTGTCGTGGCTGAATATTTTTATCATGGGAAAAGCTTTTAAAGTGTATTATGCACACTTTCACACCCAAATGCTTTGTGCGGCTCCAATATGTTGAGCATGTTTAGCAGTGTAGCCTTTTGCGTGCCTTTTAAGTTTTTTCTAACGAAGCCCTGCAGCCAAATTTCCCTTTGAATCATTGAAACTACTGCCAATGTTACATAGCGTTTCACAATCCTTCATCCCTTGTCACCCCAGTAATGCAGTGACACGTTATGAGGTAATGTTTTACATCTGTCTACAATCTTCACATCTTATTAGGATTTCTCACATTATTTGACGACTCTAGCTAGGGGTGGGCGAAATAATCAATTTTTAGACTTAACAATTCTTCGATAATTAGGCCTGACTCGTGATATTGGCATTGTTTACGTTGCATCAATGCACCATATGTTCAATGTTTAGGTTGGTCCTTTGACCCATTATCAAAACATAACTTTCTCCATTGGCCCTGAAGAAGGTCTCCAAAGGTCCTTAAAAGTGGATAAAGCCTGTGTAAACTGTTCCTTTTATTTGACTCTCTTGATCACTTAAAGCACGCCTTTTCTCTTACCCCGCTATAAATTCAGTCAACACAGAACCAGAGAAAAAAGTATGTTTTTTTTTTTTGCAACAGATACAGTTTAAAGTGCGGAAGGATTAGCCTCAGAAATGTTGCTGAACTACACCGCCATATTATGTAATGTGTTCTAAACATTGACACAATTGCAACAGCGTTGAAATATTGACTGGATATAGGATGGAAAACAAACATATGGTACAGTTCACACACAGCTCAGTTTTCAGTAGTGCCTCTTGACTGAGTGAAAATGTCATTTCCCCTCGCATATTAAAATTAGTATCGTTTAAAAAAAAAAACATAATTCGTCCGTATATTCTATATCTCTTTTTATAGGTTCCTCACCAGCACCGCTTGTCTGTGGATGCCATTCCAGAATTAAAAAACTCTGCTAACAACTGTAGAAACCCAGCAGGAATCAGCGACAAGCCATGGTGCTACACCTCAAATCCCAACATACTCTGGGAGTATTGTGCTGTACCTCAGTGTGGGGAAGCAGGTGCCGGATCAGGTAACTGCCGTATTGTTCGCTCTTTCTCAAGAATAACATTTGAGGTGGTTGCCTCAAACTTTCCAAACAGACGCAGAAAACTGCCAATTAGGGTGGCCAATTATTGCACTTCACATGTGACATTATAAAAGACCTTGGAGCAAACATCTGTTAGATTAGGCCTCTTTAGCACACCTAATTAGATAGGTGACTTGAGCTAGTAGTTGTATTAAGTTCATTTTGTCTTCCTTGTTATCTATATTTTGGTTGAGCTAGGCTTGAAATAATGTCATGCACGGGCGCTTTTTTTTTGGCGGGGGTTCGACGGAATGCAAGGACGGAAGCGCTTTAAAAGGAACGCGACGGGCGGGGTCGGAGGACGATCATTTTTATGAATAAGGACGGAGGGACGAGGACGGGAGGGTACCCAAGGCGGAAAGAAATGGTCAAGTGCCCAGCTCTGCATATTTGTGTTATCACTGTTATTGTTACGTACCAATCCTTTTTATCATTTTTGATAATAAGACTTTCCGCTTTTGGTGACATTTTGATTTGAATCATCTTCAGGCTCTGTGACAGTGGTTAAGCAAGAGCCTGCAGGCCCTCGTCACCTCCCCCCCACGACAGCATCGTCTCCAGCATATTCCATGTCCGTCATCGTTATCATTCTGATTGTACTTGCGACTGCGGTCTTCCTCACCATTGTGATTCTCGCATGTCGCAGACGGAGAAAACAATGGAGACAACAGAAGCGGTAAAAGCAAAATGTGATGGGGAGTTCTTTACTGCACAATACTAAATTATTTCTTATGTGCAGGGCAATGGAGACCCCAGCCATGACTGCTCTCCCATCAGAGCTCCTACTGGACCGACTGCACCCGAACCCCATGTACCAACGGGTTCCTTTGCTCCTCAATTCCAAACTGCTGGCCCTTGAATACCCCAGGAATAATATCCAATATGTTCGAGATATTGGAGAGGGAGCCTTCGGGAGAGTTTTTCAAGCAAGGTAAGATTGAGCCATGAACCTGAAGTAAATGTATGAAAACAAAGGCTGCAGTCACAGCAAATTCCGGTCTTCAAGTCTTTTTCAAGACTTCTAGTCTTGAAAATATCCTTTCGGCTTTTATATGTGTACAGTGCATACGTTCTTGAATAATTGAACATACCATTTTTTGCAGAGCCCCAGGCTTGCTACCGATGGAATCTTTTACAATGGTGGCTGTAAAGATGCTCAAGGAAGAAGCGTCAGCAGACATGCAGAATGATTTTCAGAGAGAGGCAGCACTCATGGCTGAATTTGACCATTCCAACATTGTGCGACTTCTAGGTGAGTGTACGCATGTGGGATGAAACCAAGATTTACACCTGGACTTCTCATTGTGTGACTGAGTATCCACTTAAAAAGGCAGTAAGACCAAGCGCAATTTGCGGCAGTGGTCGAGGCAGCCTTCACGTCACTTCCGCTTATATCACGACCGCTGCCTCATGTACGCCTCCATCGAGGCAGCTTCCTTTGCATTTCCTCCTCCTGCCGGGAGATTTCACAACTCCATTCCACCTGGTGCCGTTAACTTTTCTCATTCCACTGAATCGAATGTTTTTATGAACGGCTTCTTTTTGTTCGAATATTGATACTTATTTTTGTTAGTGTTCAATATACACGATTATACTCTGATAGAGGCATACAACAGGGAGACATGGCTCAGTGGTAGAGTGGTCATTTCCAAACCCTATGGTTGTGGGTTTCGATACCCAGTACTTGCGACCATGTCGAAGTGTCCTAGGGCAAGATACTGAACAATCAGACATACAATACAATAGCACATAGTAAGGTGTTTTTTGGGGGAAAAAAAAAAAAAAAACCCAGATCATTTCTAGTAAGGCATTTTTGAGGAAAAAACGACCATGAATAGAAAGCCGTTTCTTTTTTTTAAAAAAAATGTTTTTTTGATTGTGTATAAGGCGTTTTTGTGAAAAAACGGCCATGTAAAATAAGGCGTTTTTTGGTAAAAAAAAAAAAAAAAGAACGACGTTGATATGTCGACAACGTGTATTCATAGTTCATTATATCAAACAATATTGAATGTGAAAATATGAGACGAACAAGAAGTTCAGCTGAACGCTATTGAAGGCTGGAATCGAACCCTGGTCATCCATGTCACAGTCATCTTCTCTAACCACTCAACTATGGTCATCTTGCTGCTGACCAGCTGTTATAATAGAAACAAAGTGTTAGCATCATGTTGACCGCATCATTCGAAGACATTGTTTGATAGGAAATGAGACGACCATGTAAGGCGTTCTTTGTGAAAAAAAAAAACGACCAAGTATAGTAAGGCCTTTTTGCGAAACAAACCCACCATGTATAGTAAGGTGTTTTTTTGTGAAGTAAAATGACCATGTAAGGCGTTTTTAGTGGAAAAAAACGACCATGTATAGTAAGTCGTTTTTTGTGAAAAAAAAAAAAAAAATGACCGTGTATAGTAAGGCGTATTTTGTGAATAAAAACAACCATGTATAGTAAGGTTTTTTTTGTGAAAAAAAAAAAAAAAAACTAAACGACTGAAATGTCGACAATGTGTAATCATAACTGATTGTATCAAACTATATTAAGGGTGAAAATATGAGACAAACAAGAAGCTCAGCTGAAAGCTGTCTAATGCTGGAATCGCACCCTGGTCATCCCAGTCACAGTAATCTGTTCTAACCACTCAACTATGGTCATCTTGCTGCTGACCTGTTGTTATAATAGAAACAAAGTTTTATCATCATGTTTAATGCAAAGGAATTGTTTGATAGGAAATGAGACGACCATGTAGAGTAAGGCGTTTTTTATGAAAAAAAACGACCATGTAAGTATAGTAAGGTGTTTTTTTGCGAAAAAAAAAAAAAAAATCATGTATAGTAAGGCGTTTTTTGTGGGAAAAAAAAATGTAAGTTGTTTTTTGGCCCAAAAAAAAATTTTTAAAAAACACTTTGAGATGTCGACATTGTGTGATCATGATTTATTATATCAAACAATATTAAATGTGAAAATGAGACGAACAAGAGGTTCAGCTGAAAGCTGTCTAATGCTGGAATTGAACCCTGGTGATCCAAGTCACAATCATCTGTTCTAACCACTCAACTATGGTCATCTTGCTGCTGACTTGATGTTATAATAGAAGCAAAGTGTTATCATCATGTTGAATGCTAACGCATTCAAATTAATTGTTTGATAGGAAATGAGACGACCATGTATAGTAAGGCGTTTTTGTGAAAAAAAAAAAAAAAAAGTATTGTATGGCGTTTTTTGTGAAAAAATGACCATCTATAGTAAGGCGTTTTTTATTTTTTTAAAAAACGACCATGTATAGTAAGGCGTTTTTGTGAAAAAAACCCCCAAACAAAACGACTGAGATGTCGACAATGGGTAATCATAATTAATTATATCAAACAATATTTAACGTGAAAATATGAAACAAACAAGAAGCCCAGGTGAAAGCTGTCTAATGCAGGAACTGAACCCTAGTCGTCCAAGTGACAGACATCTGTTCTAACCACTCAACTACGGTCACCTTGCTGGTAATCTGTTGTTAATTAATTATATCAAACAATATTTAACGTGAAAATATGAAAAACAAGAAGCCCATGTGAATGCTGTCTAATGCAGGAACGGAACCCTAATCATCCAAGTCACAGACATCTGTTCTAACCACTCAACTACGGTCACCTTGCTGGTAATCTGTTGTTATATTAGAAACAAAATGTCATCATCATGTTTAATGCATTCAAGGTAAACCTAACCCCAACCCTAACCCTAAACAATATTAAATGTGAAAATATGAGACTAACAAGAAGTTCAGCTGAAAGCTGGAATCAAACCCTGGTCATCCATGTCACAGTCATCTGCTCTAACCACTCAACTATGGCCGTCTTGCTGATGACCAGCTGTTATAATAGAAACAAAGTGTTAGCATCATGTCGAACGCTAACGAATGCATCATTGGAAGGCGTTGTTTGATAGAAAATGAGATGACCATGTATAGTAGGGCGTTTTTTGTGAAAAAAAAAACCCAACCATGTATAGGAAAGCGTTTTTTGTGAAAAAAAAAAAAACAACCATGTAAAGTAAGGAGAAAAAAAGTGACCCTGTATAGTAAGCCATTTTTTGTCAATAAAAACGACCATGTATAGTAAGACTTTTTTGGTGAAAAACAAAAAACAACCATGTAAGGTTTTTTGTGAAAAAAACAACAACCAGTATAAGAAGGCACATACTCATTGTGGAATCGATTTGTTCAGTTAAAATGTTTGCTTTATTTCATTGTAGAGGTATAAAAGTCCCATCGACAGAAAAACATACATTACTCCTAAAACGTTATATATATTGCAATGGTATTGGTTTATTGGGAAATTTCATGGTGAACCTAGAAGACACAAAACCTTGACAGGTAAACGTATGTCCTTTTTAATTCATGTGTCCAACTGTTCCATTTTTCAGGTTTTTTTACAACTTGCTTTTCACTAACAAGATGAACAGCAAGCTTTTAAACGACAGTTTGTTGTTTTTGGGGGTAGTTCCCAAGGTCAGATGTCCGCTTAGGTCACATTCTGTGATGCTGTCTAAACACTGAACAGCTGGAAATGGGCATCCAAGGGAGAAGGTCGAAAAAATGTTCACCTGTGAATGTTTTAGTGCATTTTAGGTTGATCCTGAAATTTTTCAAAACTAAATGTCCCTACTCTTTTTGTAAGTAGTAAAAATACATAATAAAAATGGACTGCTCAGGGCAAAATAATTCTTTTTAAAATTCTGCATTTCCTGGAAGTAAAGGGAGACTCAGAAGAACACAAGGATGATTTATAAAATTGGTTACGGATACAGTCACTGAGCTATTAATGCAAAACTGTAGATCCACTATGTGCCGAGTTTATTTGTGAACGTGCACACATCACAGATGGTTTTGTCTCTGTTTATGTCTACACCGAATGTTTATTTACCTTTTCCCCGTGAATGAAACCATTCTATGATATACCGTAGAAGAGAAAATAACTTTAGTCATCGAGATTAGTGACATCACTAATGTGCTTATGTGGCTGAGTGTCCATGTTTGTCCTCGCAAACTTCCGCGGTGGGAACTCGCTGAGCTCAAATGATCAAAAGTGAACTAAAAAAAAAAAAAAAAAAGTCTGTGTGCTTTCGTTCCGCAGGTGTATGTGCAGTGGGTAAACCCATGTGCCTGATGTTTGAGTACATGGCCCACGGTGACCTCAACGAGTTCCTGCGTCGCCGTTCGCCGACGCGATCGGTGCGAACGATCAGCCGTGCGAGCCTGTCCGGTCGCAGTTTTTCTTCAGAGATGGAAGCTGGGTCCCTCTCTTGCCCCGAGCAACTGTCAATGTCCAAACAGATCGCCGCCGGGATGGCCTACCTATCGGAACGCAAGTTCGTCCATCGAGACCTTGCGACAAGAAACTGCCTAGTTGGGGAGGAAATGGTGGTGAAGATTGCCGATTTCGGCCTCTCCAGGAACATATACTCAGCTGATTACTACAAAGCCAATGAAAATGACGCCATACCGATCCGCTGGATGCCCCCAGAGTCTATTTTCTATAACCGTTACACCACTGAATCAGATGTGTGGGCCTATGGCGTGGTGTTATGGGAGATCTTCTCCCACGGCATGCAGCCATACTATGGCATGGGACATGAGGAAGTCATTTACTATGTCAGGGATGGGCATATCCTTTCCTGCCCTGAAAACTGCCCGCTGGAGCTCTATAATCTAATGAGGCTTTGTTGGAGCACACACCCAACCGATCGGCCCAGCTTCAGCAGTATACATCGAATTCTGGAGCGGATGCATCAAAACATGCAGGGCGCAAATGATGATACTGAGGATGACTGTTAATTGTTTTATAACGCCGAAAAGACATAACTCATTAGGCTGATACACACAGAATATTGATATTCTGAGGCTGTATAGTGAGTAATTTACGCAACAAGAAACCCAAAACATCTTTTGTATTTTATCAAAGTACATGCAGAGGTAGCCAAAAATAATGTTTACACACATCAGTGAAAGGAAAACTTGCATCAATATTGTAGTAAGACATCACAAAATGATTACAAGTTACTTTTGGCCTCTAAAATTACAAGAGGTGCTCGAAGTGGTAGCAATTAGCTTCCTGACATTTACATTATGTGGACGTCGGACGACTACTTGGGTAATGTCGGGCAGAGTGTCCGATGGGATTGTTGTACATGCATTTTCGCCCCGCTAAACACCCTAAAGAAGGGATGTCAAACAAATTACTGTCACGGGCCACATCATAGTTTTATGGATTTCTTCAAAGGGCCATTATGACAGTGAATCCATTTTTTGTTTGTCTCATATTATCACAGTACACAACAAAATGATGGATCACAAGTCAGTGAAGAAAAACGTTTGATTAACTATTTTTGGTTATTTTAAGAGGCCGATTAGTAAAAAAAAAAAAATTGCAATATCATAAAGTTATTAATTCATTCAGTATCAGACTTTTTCAGACCCTCTGTGAAATGACATATAAATACGCCATTGGGATAGAATGAGTTAAAAGTGAATACAATTTGTAATGTTGAATTTTAGCAAGGAATATGAATTCGACGAACATGATTTGACTCCGCGGGCCACATAAAATGAGGTGGCCGGATCTGGCCCCCGGGCCTTGAGTTTGACACCTGTGAGAAATGCAGGAAACCGATAACATTGATGGCCCTGAGACAAGAAATCAAAACCGAATAATTGTTGGTAATTATTGAAAGTGTTTGTGCTGTTATAGTGACTGCCTTTCAGAAAAATCAAGCAGAAATTTCTTTTGGGATTATAGTTACAATTTTAGTTTTTAATTTTGAAAATGTCATCTCACCCTAGCAATGCATTTGTGCGTGTGTGTGTGTGCGTGTGTGTGTTTTAAATCATATAATAAACTAAGGATTCAATATGATAACATTTGTATTGTCAGCAAATCCAATGTAAAATCATTTTCACATGTATATTACAAAACAGACCATTTCCTGTTGTGTTTTTCATACTGCCAGGTGACAACTGATATTTGTTCGAGCACACATGCGCAGTTATCAATAAATGTCAAGTTGTATAGGATACTTGTATGTGTATAAAAGTAAAACAGCAGACTAGCTGATTATATATTTTTGTAATGTTCTTGTGTAATTCAGCAGCCCACTATATTTCCTGCACTGTGCTACACCTCATACTAGTAAATGGAAACCAGAGGTTCCCTGACTCTAGTACTGCGTCTGGTGTGGCTTTTGTGGTAAGTGTGGCAAAGCAGAAAAAAAAGCATCTAAATCCACAGACATGGCCACAGCAAATGACACGTGTGCAAAAACGTTATTTAAAAGCTAGTTTCAGCATTATTGGGGATTTGAAGGGAGTGCTGAGACAAGCACATAATTTGTACTACGGTAACAAAATACAGAATGTCTTGATTTTCATTGGGATTGTGCTGTTATTGAAGTACTTGGCGAATGAAGAAGCAAGTAAAACTTTGAACACTGTAAATACTGTACAATGTTTGAAAAACTTTACCTTGTGAATTTTCAGGGTTGCCTTTTTTTTTACGACAAGATGAATGATTTTAGGGGGTTATAACTAACATCTTTTGGTGATCTTTCATAGCAGGCATGTGTCCCACTTGGTGGTGTGTAAATTTGAGTGAGGGAGTTGGGAATTAGGATGTTAAGAGTAAACTGTTTATAGAGTTGGCAGTGTGCAGTTTGGCCTCTTCTCCCTGATGTAAATTGTTGTCCTCACTTTTTCCCCCCTCCCGCTCCCTTTTCTGTCCTCACTTTTACTCCAGTATCACTGAATTGAGCCGGTTACCAACTACACTACATTTTACACATTAAAGATGATGTCCCTTTTTTGATTGTATAATCTTAGTGTTTTCTTCAAGGCAAATTTATAGACATCACACATCAGGGTGAGAATACCTCAAATGGAATGTCTTTGGCAAGATGTTCCATTGTGAGCTAATAATCTGTTACACAGGCCTCCCGTATTGCTGAATTCTGCTTTTTGTCCCCTCAATGGAAGTGGTGAGCCAATCATGGGATTGACATCTCAGATGCAGAGGAACCAGATGAGAGTTGTCAGGCCATCTAGTATATAGCAAAATGAGAGAATTTTCTTAAAGTTTATACCATCAAACACATTCAGCCCAGATGACCACGCTCATGGTATAAAGTGTAGCTATTGGTAGGTCATGCATCTAAGAGTTAACTTTTTATTTGACACAACCATGCTATATCATATTTGATATTAATATCACATATGATATAATATCAAATATGATATAGCATGGTTGTATAAAAATCTAAATATAATATATCAAACGGTCAACATATGTCAAGTGATATCAAAGTTGTTAAACTACACAACAAGCTAGCAACTTCCATAGCAAGCACCGTCTGTAATTAATATTATCAAAGGCTCACAATAAAAGTATATTGAGTGCATAGTGAATTTTCTGATTATAGAATAGCACTTTGATATCATTAGGCTAACTCTTTTTCCGCTTAGTTTAGACCTGAATGGCAGGTTTATTGAATTTGTCAATGCACCATTAGGCCCAAATGTGATGCATCTTGTTAGAAGCAGATCAAGACCAGCCAGCAAATTTTTACCCATGATAATCAGGAATGTAATGTTCAAGTTCCTCCACCACAATGGTTTCACACTCCATTAGCCAGCGATCAATCACCTTTTAGCCACATAAGCCAAAATACAGTACATTCTCTTCATTTCAGATTTCTGACCGTGGTGATGTACATTGACCTTTTTTGTTTTGTTTTGCGGTGATCACACATCTAGTGAAGCTGCGATATGTCACAACCTCACTCTTTCTCAATAAGCTGAATATGCTCCTGAAAACAAAGGGTCTATCTAAATGGACTCTCTAACCTTCCTATCATCGCTCCGGCTGTCACTGTTAAACAATTAGAGGAATTGTTCATAAAAATCACTTCCTGTTTTGTCATTATAATCTCCCGTCGTACAATGGGCCTCCGTCTTCACTCCATAGAAATGGGACAATGTTCTAAAGGAAGTCAGATGTGGTTTATGTGTTGAAATGTCGGGACTGTTCGGCAAAAGTTCAGCAATTCCTCGTGCATGTTAACGGCTTCACTTCTCATATCTTGTTTTTCACATTTCTAATAGATTTTGTTGGCAACTGGACTCGATGAGTTAGCCAATTCAAATATTGAACTAAAAAATACAAATCTTCCCATGCAACGGGGCACTCGACCAAGCATGCTGGGAACCGTGGAAAGTGTCTGTATTGACATTGTAAGGAAGATATGACATCCCGTTCACTCAGAGACTGCACACAGGAACACGTTTGGGTGGCTGCGCGGCCTCTGATTGGCTCAATTGGGGAGCCACGGGAAGTTCCACGGCATATATCAGTCAACTGGAGGCTAACACTCCAATTCTTTGGAACAATAAACATGGCAGAGTGTGTTCAACACACACATCTGCACAGGGTTATTTGCACTTTGTGGCTGCTTTGTTGACTGCAACATTGGGTGTCTTAGTATCAATTTAAGACTCACATTTTCTTTATTTTTTTAATCCGACTCACCCTTTGGTCCATTTGAGCTTTAATCTTGTGATTTTTATGTCCAAGAATCTGCAGCAAGAGGCATCAATAGCACTGCTGGGTACGGCCTCGGGTTGAAAGAACAACACATCGCCTAACATTAATTTAGTCCACTACTAAGAGTGAACGACTTGAATTTAAAGTGGAAGTCAACCCCAAAATGTTCTGCACTAGTATAAACATGGCACTCTGATGAATACTACGTTTGTGGAATATGGGTTAAGCAGCAAAATCCACTTGTTTTTATCCATCTCAGGGGACGGCCATTTTGTCACTTTCTGTTGACTAAAAATCACAGTTGCTCAGGGCTCAGGTAAAGACCATACACGGCTCACCTGTTTTCTGAAGCTGAGCTATGATTGGTCGTTATCTAAACCCCCAGGGTGTGTGATGTCATTTTCAGTTGACTGAAGTGACAAAATGGCCGCCCCCGAGATGGTTAAAAACAGGTGGATTTTGTTTCTTAACTTATATTCCACAAATACAATATTAATCAGAATGCTGTGTTTCAACTAGTGGGCCTGCATAGAACATATTCTTAAACAAATATGTTTGGGTTTACTTCCGCTTTAAGGTGGCACAACCCTGGGAGAATAAGCGGTACAGAACATGGGCAGATGGATGTACAAGTCTAGTCAGTGAACACAAATAAAAAATACAACCCAACAATTTCTTTTCTTGTTTTATTTTTGCTTCGATAACGCCACTTGACATTCACTTATATTAGAACCGGCAGGGAAGGGTATGTATGGAAATTGGGTTATTTGTCATGTTATCATGCAGACTATTGTTTGTCTTGAGACATTTTTGTAATGAATTTGATGTTGGAACAGAGAGCATCATCATTTGGGGGAAGCTAAAAGTACTGTACACACTTTACAAATGCCAAGTGTGCAGTTCTGTGAACAGTAACCAGGATGTGAATATATTAGATCATAAAAGTGCTTCTCAAAAGCCTAATTTTGCATGGTTGAACTCTGGATTATTTGTATTCATTATCTATGGTTGAACTAAAGCAATTTTGAGGCTATCTTAAAGGGGAGCTGTAGAAAGCACGGATAAAGCAAGCAAGTTATTAACTTCAATAGTGTCTAACAGGAAATTAATTACAAAAGAGATCAAGGCACAAAACCTCCTACAGTACTTTTGAACAGGATAAAGCAGTTAAAATGTACACATAAAAGCACAATCCCTTTGGTGATTCAATTTGAATAAAATATTTAGATACACACATACTGTACATACACACGCTGACTCACAGAACTCGAATATGCTGCATGTTGTGGGTCGACTATACAGTGCTCTCCATAATTATCGGCACCCCTGGTCAAGATGTGTTAAAAACCTTAATGTGAATTCTTTTTTTATTTTTTTTATTGCAGAAGTCTACTCTTTGAAAATGCAGTTTAGTTTGAAATCGTGTGCACCTACAAATCTAACAATGACTTTAGCCATGAGAAAAAAAAATCACTACACTCAACATCTCCACTCTTGCAGACCTGTTTCCATTCAGACTACTTCTACGAAAGGTACACCAACCAAGCATTACAACTACAAAAGAGGGTAATGAGATTCTGCTGTTTAGTGTCAGTCATGTAGTGTTTAGGGAAACTGCAATAATTTAGAGCAAGTCGACAGTCATATTAAATAGGGCACTCTCACTCACAGTTCTTAAAATGTTGAGCAAGATTTAATGGTGGATAATATTCTGTGGCGTTTGTCTTGCAGTGTAGAGACAGACAGATGACAAAAAGCCTTCTAAACAATAATAATAAAAAATAATCCTTCTCACTGCTGTCACTGAAGTGACTTCAAGCCACAAGCGTAGGAGCACGATAAAGTCCGACTCAGGCTGATGCTAAAAAAGAGACCACTGTAATCTTTCTTTACAGACCCCAATTTCTGTTATCTTCTCAACAGAGTTACTCCGGTGAGCAAGTTGCACTTACCGACACCCTTTGAGCCATGCATGTGAAATAATACGGAACTATTTAGTGCTTTTCTGTCTCAGATATTTTCATGCTTGAAATCAAAAAGGACAAAACAAGCAGACAAGTAACAAGTGTTATTTGTCAACCTTGCATGTATGAAAAAAAAATCGCAGCGCTGGCTTGAAGCCCTCACAATTTAGTAGGAATTCATACAAAAGTACAATTAGTCGAACATTTTTGGGTCGCTAGAGGAATATGAAAATAGTATACCCTAAACTTAACGGGATCGTGTGGGGACAGCGCACGTGCATAATGCTAGTACAGTACAGGTACACATCTACAGTGACCCATGCAGCAAATACAGTAATCAAGTTGGAAATGAATCAATATTCATTTTTCTTACGATTAGCAATGCATTCTTAATGGGAACACTTTCCACGAAGCAGTACAATTCTTGTTTGGTCCCAAAATATCCAAATCATCCCACATGTCCTTCATCCCCGTACTCATCGCAGTGATACATTTTGGTACGCTTGCAAAATGGCGACGTAGATACACTGCTCTTCATCGATTGGTCTACAGAGAACTGTGCTATTACGTTACTCATTATTGTGCCGAAAACAAAAAGCAGATATGATCTACTGTCTCACCTTCATGCCTGCACCCCGCAGTGGAAACGTTAGCCCGATCAAAGTTGCACCTTGGTTCAATGATCTAAGCTCTACTTGTTGGTACAAATGTGGCTTTTTCATCCACACATGATTTCATTTTGAGTCAATGAGTGTAGAAATGCTGTAGTATAGCAAACACTTAGAAAAGGAACAGTAAAGCTCGACCTTACCATCACTTCAATCATTTCATAAAGTCAAACTTTAGCTTATGCATCTATGTACATCAAACTTCAACTTTACTTTGACAATACTGGTGTGTAACATTCAATCCCGGGTCAAAAGGATAAGTTAGCGCGGCTCAGATCTGGTGTTTTCCAAAGCCAGGCTGTGATCTCATAAGAGTGACCTTTCCCCCAAATAAAAGGATTTCATTAAAATGGAAATTAAACATCAGGACAGACAGGCTGTGGGAACGCAGATATTGTGGATTTCAAACCTAAGGCCGTCATAGAACTTCACGCTTGTCCTTTTCAGATGAATCGTCTCACTGACGATAAGACGCTTTTGCTTTTTTTTTTTTACTGTTTTGCACTAATGTGACCTGAGGCCTCTTTTGTTTCATGGACACGAAAACAAAAGATAAAACACCAAGAGGCACACAAGTCATCACATCTCATGTCACGATATGCGGTCGGCTAACACAACACTAATAAGATGACCTTCACCTTCTCTCTGGGTAACGCAGTGGGTTTTAGCCTGCATGCGGTAAACTGCTAAACAACCTCCTCCCCTTCTTTGGTCAGATCCGAGAACAAGTTATCTTTAATGCCTTAGAAGGGAAATAAACAAGTTGGGATTTCTTGCAGCTATTTGACTCCATGTTTTCAAGTTGGCTGACAGCCTGAAGCTGTTCAGTTGATCACTTTGGGATGCTCCTTGGTATTCAAAATATGTTTCTACTGTAAATAACTCTGTTATCACCAAGTTTGAGATTCTCAAACTTGATTTCTGGTATTGTTGCATAAGATTAGCGATGAACAAAATCGCATTGTGCGTCATTTGGGGTCTAACGGGCGATGACGATTTGAATAAGACAACAGTCTGGTTACGATCCAAAAGGTCAATCGTCAAATCGATGAAGTCATCTTCAGTGTTATTGTTTCGCTGAGCTGATGTAATGGAAGCCCTTTTAGTCACAAAACCAATCTTGTAACTAGGACGGCTCTCACTGAAGCACAAACCTTTGCTTAGGCTAAGCTGTTAACAAAAATAAAAAGTGGGCGGCCTCACTTGTGTTTAGCTGTTTCATTTATCAACTGACTGGTGCTAAACTGGCTAAAGCAAGCGAATGGGACTGTACCATTTTCAGTCAGGGGCGGGGGGTGGAGCAGATCTTGACTCAGAATGTCAAAAAGTCAAATAAATTCTTATAGCCTCACAAAATGTGATTTTACCCGCCACCGCAATGTTTCTCGAGAAACGGGTTTTTGCGTAATACGGCTAAATAACCAATAAACAACGAACACAATCAAAACAACAAAGTCCCGCCTTCACGCATTTGTGCTTGGTAAGTAACTGGAGTACAACGTTCGAGTAAACTGGAGAGAGGGCGTATCTTATACTGGCATTATCGTAATTTCACAGACGCGACAGTTAGCATTAGCATTGCCAATAGCAACACATTCAACACACATAGAAAATACGTCAAACAAAAATACTAACAGCATTTCAGAGTCATTGAGGATGTCTGATCGCTCATCATCCTTCGTAATTAGTGTTCTCCCGTCATCCCAGGCCAGAGCGTCCGTCTTCCTTCCACAATCCCTTACATGAGATCATGTCTTCACATCACGTTTGGAGCCGTTTGACCTTCCCCCAGTCATTACCTCGCACACAGAGTTCATTCACCTTGACCCTTTATACCACTGAGTGTTCGTTGTTGTGATGGTGATGCATCCCGCCGCTGAGCACCGTGTGGTTGATGGACGACGCCGATCGGTCAGAGCCCTCGGCTGCCGTCCCGTTGACGTTCTCCTGCCGCTGGCAGCAGAGGATCTGCCGAAACGTGGCACTCATCTCCTTATCGCGGTAGGAGTAGATGATGGGGTTCATGGCGGAGTTGAACTCGGCGAGAAGCAGGAAGAACTTTTCATAGGTGAGGACATTGCAGCTGGCACAAAAGACGTCGAGAAGAAGGATGACAAGACCCGGGGTCCAGCAGATGATGAATGCCCCTATAGAGACACGGTAAAGATTCGTTTAACATATTAACAAGCAACACTTTCACATTCACACTTACGGGCAATTGAAAGTCTTGGATTATCCTAAGAGGTGTGTTTTTTTTATTTGTGGGAGGAAGTCAGAATAACTGGTGAAAACCCACACGAGCACAGGGCCAACATGCGAACTCGGCACAGGAAGAGCCGAGATGCAAGAACTGAACCAGTCGACTGGGAGGCTGATTCAGGCTCAATTCAGGGAATTGCCTGAAGGCATAAAAAAATTCTCCAGCGTATTCAGATGTGTGGTCTAGGCTATACTGCTATACTACAAATTACATGTATAAAATCAATAAACATTTTAACCTATACACTATACAGTAATATGATGGTACGTTTCTTTAATTGTGTATTTAACTGACCAAAAAATTAAATTCCACTTAAATCACCTCCCTTTGGATATGGAATATTAAAAAAATTTACAAAATCCCACAACGGTAAAACCGTGCTAACAATAATTTGACATAACAAAAAAAAAAAAAAAGCTTCCAAAAGTTCTATGTCAGCTACAGATACTCCGGCATGTTTTTTTTCAGGGCCGATATAATATATACATTTTTTATAAAGGTAACTGAAAATTTGAATTAAGTTAAAACAGTTTTAAATTGATTCATATTCATTATCAGCCATCAGATTTAAAAAAAAAAAAAAAAAGGCTGATGCCGATATTCGTCAAAATGCCTAATATCGGTACCGAATCGGCCCGGCCGATAATCGGGCCAACCCTTCTTTTCACTGTGGAAACTTCATCCAGTTTTCTGAATGACTTACAAAACAACATTTATGAAGTGAGTGCTCTTTCTTAAGTTGAAGAGACTGCATGGCATTCGCAATGTCTCCACACAGTGTTTTGTATAATTTCATCACGCATCTTGAATAATTTTCCTGCCAAGTGTGATTGATAGTGCGGAGCAGTGACCTCTGAGTCATTGTTCACGAATGGCAAGGTCAAGTGTAGTGAATTAAGTCAACAGAGGCCATTTGTCCTAACTACGACTAAACTCCAGCACATTAACCCCTGGAGACAGCAGCACAAAAAAAGTATTGATGAGATATGAGGACAGCAAGCTCCTTGATGGGCAGGCCTGCCTGTTATCTGTTCGGCTTTTGCAGGCAGCAGCTGCAGCAAACGGGCTTGACCTAACTTCCCAGCAATGCAGGCTGACTCTTTGGCGTTTGTTCGTTTTCCAGAATGTCTTCCGCCCAAGCTATCCGAAGCATTTGTTTCAACATCCTCCTCTGATCTCGACAAGCCTTGGCGCAAGATACATCCAGCTAGTACATCAGAGTAACAAGAAATATGGCTTTCACTGTCACACAATGTGTCACGCATAGTGCTGCGACAAGATCGGAGAAACGTAAATGACCGTCTAATCATCACGATCGCAACTTAAGCATCAATATTTGACGGTCACGGAAATTGTCTCTCAAATTGATGAAGACATGTCAGATTCATAAGCATCTGGTGAATCGATCGCACTTCTTAAACTCATTGCAATGTTAATCTCAATTGCCTACCAGCAGATGTGATAAACAGTTGACACAGAACATATTATTGCAAAGATTTTCTTTGGGGTTGACTTCCCTTGTAAAGATTCAGAGCGGAAGAGACAGAGAGCTAATTTCACGTGAAAAGCGCAGCTCCAATCTGACATCAGAGCACCCATGCTTATTCAGATCAGCTGACAGGCGCCCCAAATGTCTTGCAAAGACAAAATTCAAATCTGACAGTGGCAAATGGCTTTAAAGCAATTGAAACATAAACCACGAGGATAATGACACAAATTGACCATGGCGTCAGCCTGAATAAATTGACCTCACACTTACAGCCGATTCCCCAAAATGCGCTTTTGTGGATGGAGGAAAAAGATCCAAAGCGAACCCTCTTGCCTTGTCACTGTTCGAAAATGTCAAGTATAGGGGAGAAGAAATTGGAGAAGCAGAGCAGTTTGTGGAAAATGTAAACAAACACAGCTCCTTGGCAGTGACTGGAAAATCTTGAAATGTCTGGAAAACTGTTTTGAAACTTTCCAGGTCTTGTCTGGCTTGGTGACAACAATAAATTCAGACCGGGGCATTGCATTTGGTATTATTTCACTGGAGCTCTCATGCAGGGCTGAATCAGATCACTTTGGTTGATGAATCAGGACGAATCATCCTGATTAGTCACTGCCTGCCTTCAATTTAGTCTGAATACTGTCAGACAATATGATAACAATTCATCATTTACTAGCATCTGGTTACTCTGAATATGTTTATGCTCTGGACCCTTATTTTTCTTTGGGCTTCCATTAGAGGGGGAAAAATGGATCAAGTCCTTCCATATGGGCACAAGCTAAACACGTGCCAGCACTTTATTACATAACCATTAAGTGATGCAATAAGACTTCAAATTCATGTGGAAACATTTGCATAGTTCGTGCACACTAAAGCCTTACAGTCCACGTTTTACTTGACTTTGTTTCTTACCAGAGAGGCCAACCGTCAGCAATTGTCAAGGCCATTGTTAGATAAGGAATTTTTGTAACCAAGCCGTTCCCGCAGTTTTAAACTGGGAAATGCGCCTCTTCCCCAAATCAGGCACTAGCCTGTTTGGGAAGGATTTGCTTTCACGGAAGGCAAAAATGGGGGAAATGTCTGTGAACAATGTTGTTGTTGTCTCTGAAATGTCATGAAAGGGCATCCATCCATCCATTTTGTATCGTGATTATTCCTCAACGCTGGTTACAGCCTGTGTTGCAGTCAGTCTTGAGTGAGTCTTAACAAGTGTTTCCGTACATTAGTGTTCCTTTGTTGCATTTGCATGAAACTGTTTCACCCAATGGTTGGTGTTTTTATGATTGACCTCATTGCTATTCTTCTCTCATATGTCATTCCTCATGTGTCTCCGATGTGACTTCACCCCCGTCAATCATTCCATGAAAATATCCGCGTGTTTTTTCTTCTGTCTTCAAGAAGAGTTTCACAATTTTCTATCGCACACATAACATGTCAGCATCTCTGCTTCTTTCTTTAAAACATTCACTTTGCCTTGGCCAAGACTGGTCATGCCTTACTTCCAGCAATCTGCCTTTTTTCCTCTCAAAATCTTTTCAGTCCTTCCCCTTTAGCCTTCTCTTTCTGTGTTTACCTCATTCTGCGATTTCCTAAGCCAGCAATCATCTGAGGTCGTGACCGTAATGCCATTGAAACAAAGCAGTCAGCAGAAACCCTCACTGTATGTATACTTCTGAAATGGCGCTGCGGTTTCCCGTTTGTCCCCAAGAAAGATTTCTTTTTGCGCTCCCGAAAGGATAACAACAACGTCTTCCACACATAGACACTGTAGATTAGATACAATCACAAAGGGTCGCAGAGTTTTCAGCATGATTGTCAAACGGGCCGGCGGTGTGAGTACGGTGAGCTAATGCTTAGAGAAGCATGCCTAAGATTGAAAGAACAGTGACTTCTTTGAAATGGTAATAAAGAATCTTTCTGCTTCATTGGCACAAAAACACTGTCAAATGTCCAAAATAGGATGAGCTGGCAATGGCTTTGATAGTTTTTTGAGGTTTCAAATGTTATTCTTCTATTTTTGGCCAACTTTTGGAGGTGAAAGTACTTGAAAACAGTGAAATTGACATTCCATACTCTGTATATAGAGTGTGTGTAGCTCCTGCATGATGGAAGTTTTGGATCAATCAGGGCTTGGAAAAAATATCGTTAGGGCTGTGTAATTAATCGAAATTCAATTACAATTACGATAATTACACTCCATGATGACTAAAATTGCATAACCGTAAAAACTATTATTAATATGCATTTATATCCAATGCTCTATGTTTGTTTACACAAGGAAAAAAGTGTATCGTCTGTATATGTAGACAGAGAGAGTACATTTTCTGAACGTGACTCAAGCTTGCATTTTTTCATATCACAGAGGCGTTTTCGCTTGCATCACAGGATAATTATGGTTTTCATTCACCAAGTTAATCCCGATAAAGCTTTATAATACTTTAGTAGGGAATAACAGCTCACAAGTTGCAAGATTACTGTGTTTTCATAAAAATGAAGCAAAGCTGTGTTTAAAAAAAAATGAGTCTAATTGGTTGGAGAAGCCGTTAATGATACATTTCAAAGGAGATTATATCTTATATCCGCAAGTTAGCAACTTAGACATGCTTAAACCAAACCCATAAAGACGCTTTTGTGCCTGATTAAAAAAGCCACACGGTGAACAGGAATTTCCTGCAATATACTTAGGCTATTTCAGTAGTAAATAACAGCTCACAAGTTGCAGGATTACTTTATTTCTAAAAAAAAAAAAAAAAAAAAAAGGAAAAATTTGTGGGGGAAGCTGTTAATGCTACATTTCAAACGCGATTACAGAGTGCGCTGCAAATGAGCAACTGAGGCATGCTTAAATGCTTAAACACAAACCATAAGGACACTATTGTGCCTGATTAGAAAAGCCACACTGTGAACAAAAATTCCTTGCAATGCGAGCTTCAACCACAAACATACGTGCACGCACGCACACGACAGGTGACAGTGGGAGCCGCATACCAGGCATGTTTCCACTCCGACAGTGGATGGCAGAGTTTGGCTCGTCACCATGTCTGATTGGTTCCGCCCCCAGCAAGAAAGTGGACACACTTCAAACGATCGTCAACGGCTTTCATGGCATTCGTCTTCATGCACTTGTCCAACGTACTGAATGTGTTGGCATGCCACACGGCCTGATGATCTGATCATGCATCCAACGCGAAGACAATCGAGAGAATTCATTCACAGAGGGGCCAACACCTGACGCGCACACCACGCACACGGCTGAAGGCTTTTGTTGCACGGAGCTGTGGACTCAGAGGAGAAAAAAAAGACAAGAATGATCTCTGTTGGTGTCACTCAAACCGTTTGACCCACCAGCAGCTGAATGCACTTACAGCAAGGATGCCCATTAGGAGTGCAAGTGCCTAGTTAGGCAAACATGAGCACTGATAATAAAATAAAGTGCTCTGAGGGTATATCTGAGAGCCAAAACTGAAACGACTCATCCAAGCCTTCAATTAGCTTCTTTCACATTGGCCATCAAACAGGTATTTTATCTACTTTATGACAGCTGTCCAGTGTGTAAGACGATTTATACCCCCCACTTGCGGAGCGCGGGTGGAGGGGGGGGGGGGGCGTTGTTCCCGGAGCACTGGCCTCCCTGAAATATGACTGGACCCTCCAGGCGAAATAATCGATTTTTGGATACTTTCCGATTTTTTCCACACTTCCCCCATTCTCCGTAGAGAACATGTACGATTTCTGAAGAATTTAGGGGGGTTCTTCTTCTGTATTTTACAGTCGTCTTTATGCCCTGTGCCTCTTACAGGTCAATCTTGGTACTACAACTGACATCTGGTTTTAAGGGAGAAAAGCTGTATTAAAATGTGTTTTTTTTTTTTCCTGTTAGGAAATGTCAAAAAATGTGCTGCAGTCCCTTGATTTGATTTTGTATGTGTGCATACAAAAGCATATCTCTACAGAGGATACAAGCTCATCTGTCTGTGGTTAAACTAATCAAGCGGTTTTGTTTTCCCATCATTGGACAACAGTACAGCTGCATTGGAGTTGATGTGAAAGTTGTGAAAGGGCACAGCTACAGCATGTGTCTCTATGCTTATGTGTGTGTTTAAGTGTGCGAAACCAACTTTGGCCCATTACGTTCCCATTCTTTCATTGCTTCAGAGACAGAAATCTGTCATGGATGGCTTTACAGCATCCTGAAAGGAACAAGCAGGGAGGGTTGGCAGGAAGACAGCCATCATCTGGCCAACAGATGGGAGAAGCATGACAAGACATCTCTGAGGGGTATACTGTCAAGCATTTCAGAACCTTTCCCCCAAAAAGGTGAACACCGGCAAAACCCAGAGCTCAGATTGGCAACTCTTCTGAAGACTGAAAGACTTATGAGCATTGCAGTTCTACTTTGGCTAGGTTACCGTGAGAAAAAAAAAAACATGTGCATATACAACCAAAGCGTGAAATGGATGTGATTAAATGTTTTGTCGGGAAAAAAAAATAAAAAACATCATTGCAATGAATGAAAGTATTTTTCAAAAAGAGCAGCTTACTGTCAGAACTGATCACCAAGACTTTGGCGTTTGTGAAATGAAACCCCTTGCAGTCGCACCAAATTACTCCTATTCCTGTGAGTTGTAGTTATTTTAAAACCAGTCATTAGAAATCCTACATCGGTTTGAATCAGTAACAGTTCGCATCAGTAACAACGGTTAACAAACTGTCAGGAGCTTTGACGCTGTCCCTGTGCCAACACTGAAGTAAATATCGGTTCCAAGCTGTAAAAAAAATTGTAGTTGAAAAATACGATTAATCACAATTAATTGGAAAATGTTACGATTAATTATTTAAAAAAATAATAGTTTGACAGCGCTAATACAGTATATATATATATATATATATATATATATATATATATACTACTTCTGTCCATAGTTTAAGGGGATTGAGACAAGAGGATGAGATAGCACACACATCAGATCAGCGACAAATTGCATGGAATCCTCTGGTATGTTTTGTCTAGGACCAACACATCCTGCTTCAAAGTACCATCATGCACTTTTCCCACAATTCACACTTTAATTCTGTTTTTACTCAGCTTACTGTGTTTGCGAGAGAGCCGTAGGCAAGTAAGTTCTGAAAAACGAAAAGACTCAATTCCTAAAGAAACTATTGCACAACTTGAGAGTCCTGGAACCTTGCAAAATGGGAGACGTATCTGTATGGAATGCTTGGACATAAAACTGTCAGACTTCACACACTGCTCAGCTGGAAGATAAACCAGGCACCAGCAGAGCAGAGCCTTGGCAATTTACAATGCCAAACCGTTGCGATGTAGCCATACATAACTGTGATTGAATATAAAGCGGGTCTTGTATACATACTGTATCTTTGGACATACACTGTAAGAGTTTATCATGTAGTATGGTGTGTGGAATATGTCCAAGTTAAAATCACATTCAGTACATTTAGTAACCATTCAAAACACGGTAAAGTCTGTTATAGGTTGATCATCGCATTTAAAAGAACATTGGAGGACTTAAATATTAATCAAGCGAAGCAACTGAAAATATTATTTCATACACTACAATCAGGGATTAGCAACCTTTTCGAAGCAACGAACCAATTCTGGGTCATTTCATTAACTCAAAGGGCTAAACAATTTGAGATACACTTCAAAAATTTTCAAATAATCACTTCTACAACATCCCTAGGAAATCACAGCGTCCTATCACTGGTGAGTATTTTTAGAACGGGCCCACAGTCTACTTATGTGGTCCTTGGAGGCTAACTGGTGTCTTTAGGCACCATGTCGATGACCCCAGCACAAGACAGAACTGATTCTCCCATTTATGTCTTTTGTACTACAGTAATTCACTTCAATAACCCATCGAGTGTGCCGGAGAATCCCCCAAATCCTTCGTAGCGTTAGCTAACAACCAAATGATGTGGATAAACTGAATAAACAGGAGGAGGATGCTTACCCAACACAATCGCCACGGTTTTCAGCAGTGACATCATCGTGTCTTTGTTACGTCGTGGTCCGGAGCTGTGACGTGACATCCTCATTGTCCTTTGGCGCACATAGACAAAGATGTGGGCATACAGCGTCACCATGACAACAAATGTCACCAGGTTAAAGACGGCCCAAAAGACCAGGTAGGAGTTGCTATAAAGCGGTGCCATGTTGGAGCACGATTTGATGCTACAGATACAATTCCAGCCCACACTTGGAATGGCTCCCATGACTATGGACATGGTCCAGATGATGACGATGACAACCACCACACGCCGGTTGCTCATGCGTGTGTGCAGCTGCATGCGGAATACTGTGATGTGGCGTTCGATGGCAATGGCGAGGAGGTTTGCCACGGAGGCTGTCAGGCTAGTGTCGATCAAGCCTTGACGGAGAAGCCATGTCGAAACAGTCAGGCGCCTCGTGTTTGGTCCCGTGTTGAACATCAAGTAGAAATAGGCCAGTCCAGCAAAGAAGTCTGCGGCTGCCAAGTTAGCCATCAGGTAGTAGATGGGGAAGTGGAATCTCCGGTTGACATAGATAGCAATCATCACCAGGAGGTTGGCGAGCATGATGAAGATGCAGACTGTGATGCCCAGGCCCATCACCAAGCGACTGACCGTGTTCCAGTCGGTCGCTAGGTACTTGCCGCTGCGGTTGTAGAAGAAGGCAATGGTCTCATTGTAGTAGCACTGCTCCTCATCCATCATGCTTGTGAAGTTCCTGAAATAAAGATGATAAGTCAGAATGTCAACCGTTAAATGAAACACGAAACACTGACTCGGTTGTCGCATTTTACTCTAACGTCCTGAACTTTTAACAGATATCAGTGAAGGTCATGTGCAGTATAAACACATTCCCCAAAAATGTAAGCGTAAGTGGTTTCTGAATCATTGAATAATCTTTTCAGATTTAGACTGAAGCCCGCGAGCCTTGTGAGGAGAAGCGGTATAGATCATGGATGGATGGATGGATGGATGGATTTAGACTGAAATGACAGAACCTTGCCCAATTTGTGTGTTCACTTCACATAAAGAAATATCATGTCATGGATAAATGTGTAAACTGGAGCTTACAGTAGATATGTACTGTATCGGTTCAAAAACAGGCAACACAAAACACCTATTGTCTATAAAGTACAGGTTACAGAAACGGCAAGTGTTGCTTACCAGCTGTGTGTGTGTGTGTTTGAATAAACCCCCGTGTGACTGACAGTGTGAAGACCGAACCCCCCTTTTCCTCCCATCTGGTCCAGTTTAATGAGTGTTCCGGTTTTGGAGAAAAACAACTGAGAAACTGAGAAAGCTAAGGAACTGTAACAGGACACTTTGAGTGAACCCACACACAACCCGCAAACACAAACAATGCAGGAAGATTTGTGTATTTTGTGTGCGTGCGCATGCATATGTAAAATGAGAAAGCCAGACGGATGCCACTAAGGACTCTATTCTCGTGACCAGTGTAAATCTTGCGTGGCACGTGGCGTAGCTGAGGCTGGTTGGACACGATGTTGGTCACATTTCACAGATGAGCGCAGACCGGCGGATCTGCGAGAAGCAGGGCTGCGCTGCTGTGGGATTGATCACAGCCGACTCCAAACATGGCCAATCAAAACATCTCCATTCCCTTCATACGCTGCGTTTTAGTCGCGCACGAGAGTCCCGACATGGCGGAATCATATCTGCCCCATGAAGCAGGGCACTTGGTGACCCCCCCTCCACCCCTGATCGTTGGTGCGCCCTGCTCACCCTCCCTCCCTCGGCTGTGCCTGCCCTAGGGGATGATTTTAAAAACACAATACAATGATTCAGAGGGTTTGATGCCCGCTATTCACATATTTCTGAATGAAATACATCTCGTTAGACCAGCTGTCTAGGACACTGCTTTCTGCCGCCTAGCTTGGCGGGGACCGGTCTGCCAAATTGGCAAACGCGAGCCATGCGCTGATACGAAAATCAGATTCCGCCGGCATTCGCGCCAAGGCACAAATGCGCTGTCTATGAAAATAAAGCCCTCATTTGCTCTTAATTATCCCAGGAACAGAATGTGATTCGTGTATGTGGTTAAATGCTCACTAAACAAACCAAAACCAAAAGAATATTTTGGTTGGGGGGGGGGTGGATTCCCTTCTCTCTTTTAAACTCCACTCATCTGTAAACAAAAAGGACAGTACCCCCTCTTACCCCACTTGGACTCAATTTTGTAAATCCTTTCCTCATTAAAAGGCGGTGTAATGAGGCCTTGCTGAAAGGCATGGACCTCATACAGTACTTGTTTGTTGCATATTCACTGCAAAAGAAAGCAAAAATCTCAAGGCCCTGATATGTTATCTCATACAATGTAACAGTTTTATGGGTAGCTTAAGGCCATAACACAATTCTTGAATAGATTTTTTTTGCCCACATTGCACTCTAAAGTTCAAATGTAGCTCACTTATTAGTAGTGATCCAAGCCAAAGGCAATACAGTACTGACCAATATACTGGCTGGGAATGTTGGCAGCATACCACATCCCAGTATGCCTCGGCCAAAACGGGTGTGTGTTAGGCATGGCAGTCCACCAATAATAGTAAAGGAGTTCTAATCGATGAAATAACCTTTATCCATGTTTGTTTATGTGTCCAATTTCCCAGTTGGGCCAATAGGAAGCTCCGTCGACTGTATTTGTTTGGGATGGACATGAAAGCCTATTTCAGTCACTGAAGTAACAAATGCTACAACCATAATAATACACACATTGTTAAATTAGTACTGCAGATTGTATGTTGGAATTTCAGAGCACAGTCAGCACAGACATCCTCATCGATGGAACAGATTGCTTCCTGAATATGAACAGCCAAATGAGTGGCCGCAATAGGGACACGTGTACAGAACTTCTACTGAGCGCTGTAGCCAATATCCAGTCTTTACAAAGACAACAATGCCCCCTTATTTGTTGACAATATCCGAGTCATGTAACTTAAGATAACTGGAATATTAAAAACATGTTGGATAGGCAGTTCTTCTCCAGTAGACAATTACTAGGGATAGACCGATTAACGTAATATTGTCAAAAATGTATAGTAATAAGAGTCATTCAAAAAAAAAAAATCGACATTATGCAAATCGGAAAAATTGTTCAATAAACATATGACGTTTCAACAAAGTTAAGAGTTAATTTTGGGGAGATTTTGATGCCAATATTTTCCTTTTTAATGAAAATGAGTATCAGCTCCAAATATCGGTAATCGGCCTCCTTGACTACTAATAATCGGTATCGTATCCGCCCTGAAAAAAAACATGTCGGTCTACCTCTAACAACTACCTTTATAAACATAGTGTTAAATAAAAACCTCTCATAGAGATTGAATCAAAACTGTGATACAAGTCTTGCACTATATTGTGCAATGACGCCCTAACAGTGGTCACACTTCACAAAACAAGGTATATCGATAGATATTTCTGCTACTTTCCGGAACTTAACTCAGAAAAAAGCCTTCCTGTAAATTGCACTTGTTGCGTCTCCAGAGGGAGTCGCGGCTTGGCCGTTAAAAGCACTGAAAGGAGGGGCTGAGTGACAGCAGCAGCCCTAATGTCTGATAGATCCATAAAGAGGCGGAGCCTATGACAACTACCACCGCAGATGAAAGCCCATCTCGTCCACTTGTCATCTGTGGGTTACGGCCATTAAGTATCTGGAGGGAGCAGCTCGCTTTCAGATGCCTGAGGCCAGTTGTCAGTATTGAAGTGGAAGAGGAAGTGGCCGTGACATCCGAGCGCACTTTCCACTTTGATTCATACTTGCAATGGCGCCTGTGGTGAGAGATACTGGCATCTTGAGTCCCTGGGTGTGTTTGGATGCAACAACTGCAGAGTGGTTCTTTATACGCTTAGAAGAGAGACCAATCACTGTGAATTGAACTGAATGTTGAGTGTGAGCGAACCGGAGAAGAACATTAAGGGAAGCGTGTGTGAGTGTGTGCGTGGTCTGAACCGTAGGTGTTAGAGACGGAGAACAAAATGTTCACTGTGCCCAAGTGTGTGTCGACACACTCGTCGCATGCTTGTTAGTAATGTGTGATAAGGTTTGGCTGTGTGGGGAGGGAGAGAGTAGAGTGTGTGTGTATGTGTGTGTGTGCATGTGAGCCGGACAGGCGAAAATGAAAGGACCACCCACAAATTGCATGAGGTCATTTTTTAAGCATTAAAGCAGTGGAATCTTAAAGTCACACAAAAATTTGGGGGGGAACGTTTTACTGCCTCTGACAGAAACACACAAAGTTCAAGAGGCCATGGTGCAAGCCCTGAGCATATCTCACGAGACCTTCGCTTTTTTTTTTTGCGTGGCGTCACCCAAAGAAGGGTAGCGGTGACAAAGAAAAAAAATGTGATAATGACCATAGAACAAGAAATTACACTGATAATTCGAGCCATACGTCTTCAATCTCTCTGTATCCTCAACCTTTTGCTTTCATTTGTTCTGGTTTGTCTAACCTTGCGCTCCCTTTGCTCAGGCTCTCCTCACTCCTCGCTTATTGTTTACGTTGTCACCTCAGGGGCAGTTTCAAAGTTGCGCTTTTTGGCAGAAGACGGATTAGAAATGATTCAAAGACCAATTCTAATTTCACATCTTTGCTGATGAGAGGTTTTCAAACAAATGTAGGACAAGACCCCGGAAGACAAGCAGTTGGTATGTAGTGTTACTTATAGGGGCTGTATCATGCTATTTTAGGATTTCTACAGTTAAAGGGAAAGTCAACCCAAAAATGTTCTATGCAGCCCCACTGGTCTAAAAATGGCATTCTGATTGATATTGTGTTTGTGGAATATGAGTTAAACTGTAAAATGTTTGTCCGGTCAGGGGGCGGCCATTTTGTCACTTCTGTCGACTGATAATGACATCACAGTTGCTCAGTGCTCGGGTAATGACCAATCATGACTCAGCTTCAGAAAACAGGCGAGCCGTGATTGGTCGTTATCTGAGCCCTGAGCAACAGTGATTGCCACAGTGGCAAAATGGCCGCCTCCGGAGATGACTAAAAACGAGTTAATTTTGCTGCTTAACTCATATTCCACAAACGCAATATTAATCAGAATGACATGTTTAGACTATTGGAGGCGCATAGAACATATTATTAGAAAGAACATTTTTAGGTTGATTTCTGCTTTGTCAAGGCTAAAAGCTAAAACAAAAAAAAGTTGATCCATCATGATACACCTCGTTTAACAAAGATACATGGCCAATTACATGGCCTGGCAGGGATGTTACAGCTCAGACATTTTTGCTGATCCATACGAGTGGAGTGGTTTAAATCAAAGTTAGTCGTCGTCTTCCAAACAGACCCTTAGTCTCTAAATTGTCTCTATTGTGCTCATATGTTGCCACCTACAACTCTGTATACCATTAACCTCAGCATGACACACCGCTTTTGTCAATCTTCTCCCTCGTGCTTAACTTTCTCCTTGTGTTTCCTCCTTCTTCCCCTCTGCTACTCCATGGCACTCCCCCCCACCTCCTCACCCCCGGCCCACTCCGCCCGTCACACAATGTGCACATTGTTCACATTCCCCCACTCCAGAAAGCCAAGAAACGGCGACGTCTAACAACCCCAGAATGCACACAAACACTGACACACACATACAGTACGTACATACAGGCTTTTCATTCTCTAACTTTCTCTTGAACCAAGTGCACGTAAACCACACGCGTACAGCCTCACACTCACACATAGGCTCTGCTGATTAGCGGCAGAGCTCAGCACAAGGGATGGATTGAGAGTCGGAGGTGAGTCATGAGTGCCTGCGACCGTGACGGGATTCACAGCTCGTCATCGTACGATACCCCTAAACACGTTTACCCGCCACTACAACTACCTGTGGTTCAGTCTTTAAATAGCATGTGTGAAGAGTAGCTCAATGTGGTAGAGTGTTTCATTTGAATTTATGCGAAGCTGGGAAACAGTCGTCAGTGTATTACAATCATAGATTGTCCATCCATCAATGCAACACATCGAAAGGAACAAAAAAGGTCATTGAGGTATTTTGATGAAAGCATGCCACATTTACTTAAGTCAACCCCAACATTTTTCTTGACAATAATAAGTTCTATCCGCCCCCACAAGTCTAAACACGGCATTTTGATTACAGTTCTGTTTGTGGAATATGATGAAAGAAACAAAATCCACCCGTTTTAATCCATCTCATGGGGCGGCCATTTTGTCCCTTGCTGTCGACTGAAAATGACATCACAGTTGCTCAGGGCTCAGGTAACAACCAATCATGGCTCAGCTTCAGAAAACAGGTGAGCAGTGATCGGTTGTTACCTGAGCAACTGTGATGTCATTTTCAGCTGACAGAAAATGACAAAATAGCCGCACCTTAAGATGTACAGAAACAGTTGGATTTTGCGACAAACACAATATTATTCAAAATATCAAGTTTAGACTAGTGGGGCTGCGTTGAACATATTAATGTAGAGAACAATTTGGGGTTGACTTCCACTTTAAAACAAGACTGAGAAAAAAATGCACGTCAGCTTAACATTCTGACATGAGGGAATAAGCACAGCTAACGTAGCAGGAAACTTGTAGAAAAGGTAGTATGTAAAATGAACATTTGCTTCTGGTTGTCCAGAGCCACTAGTAGTGTTGTCTAATTTCTCAATAACATCCACAGTCATACATATACAAACCCTTTAATTTAGCTTCACATTTTTTTCAAAGATGAGATCTTGGAAAAGCCTCGTGACAGCTGCAATCTGACCGATGGGGTTTTGGAGAAGCCAATGATGAACCCTTTCATTTTGCATTCCCACTTTTTCGCTTCTGTGATCAACTTGCTAAAATAATATAGGTTTATAAGCAAAGCTATTAATTAACAACCAACGTGACAGAAACCTACAAATCTATACAGCCGAGCTTTTGTTGACGATATTTGGACCGCAATAAGAATGTGCTGTTGTGTTCGACAAATATTGTGAGGACTGCATTTCACATGCTAACTCAATGTCACTTGTGGTGACATAACGTTTTAATTCAGACCTCCCGGTTTTAAACCCTCAGAAGGGCCACCCATTTAAAAGTGGTCAATAGCATTCTTTCTGGTCTTCTCTTGCATTGAATGACACCAAGGAGCTTTAAAATAACACAAAAAATGTTCAATATCTCAAAAAAATGATTAAAACTCCTCTCCACGTATTCCGTTACCTTTGCACTTTGCCGCTCGCCATCGCATAACACGGCACGCAAAGAAAAACAATCAACAAGCCTGCCATTGTTGTCCCATGGCAACACAATTTGATAGATTCATGCCAACACAAGTATCACATTGAAGGGAAAGTGCTGCTTTGGCATTGTTTGGAAAATGCCCCGTGATAAAACAACACAAATCTGGCGTGCAAAGTCATTGAACGCAGCCGCATGGGTAGTTCACGCATGATAATGAATCATTCAAAGTGACCTATTTTTTGTGGTAACATATACATTATCATGCCCAAAAACTTAATTTCACAGTAATAGCAAAGCAGTTTGGGCACAGGGGGTAACGCATAAATGTATAGATTTTTTTTCCATAACACTCATTATTGAAATCCTACAAAGCTACAAAAACCCCACCAAGATATCAATTAGGTGCAACACCGCCATCGAAACGGGACTTCAGAACATTTGCAGGAAGATGCGTGAATAACATTAAAATGACATTGCCGAAAACAAAACAATCCCCGAAATCAAAGACATTTCAATGCCGAGAGAAATGCCAAAAAGCATTCCCCAAGGCTTGTCTGTAATTCCACCAGACGACTTTCCGAATACTATGCACGAGCATTGAGATTTACAATTGCAACGCGTGAGGAGTGAAAGCTAGACGCTATGCAGAGCCCGGATAAATCATGGAGGTTCTTTGTCGAAAAAAAAACAGCACTTAGCAAGACAAGACAAAGTATGATAGCGAGTGTACTCCCCTGACGCAGAGCCATGCCCTAATTGCCAGTTAGGCTGACAAACAGCTGAAGCCATCTGCATTGTTTCCATTCTGAATGGCCACATTGTGACAACTCAGCATCTTCAGTTTTTTTAACACCCCCTGGGTGAAGATAAACTCCACAGTATGTGTCGGCTTTAACGGCAGTTTAACGTCAGTGTGTCATCTTGTCTTCGCAAGAACAACGAGTGGATTCCAAAGATTGCATAACCCAAACTTGGGAGTCTGGTGTGACTCGAGATTGCTTGCTGTAAATGTCGGCATCTCTCCGCATCCGTATGAAACTGATAGTGAGTTTGCACCTTTTAGACTAACTTTGCAAATACAAGACAAGCGGGGTCTTCTTGTCAGGAACTGGCCATGGAATGTTCCTGGCTAGCTCGTCCAATTAGCTCACCTCAGCCGGTCTGTCAGTCAACATGGGTTTTTCATGTTGGAGTGCAGACTGAGGGCAAGCAAAGTACTTCACTAAAAGGGTAGAGAGGGATCATCACATCTCGTCAAAATACACAAGTGTTGGATTTTCTAAAAGGCTTTTTTTTTTCCAGCGCTTTACAGCAAGTGTCTCTCACCGCTTTCGCCGGACCACTCAGGGACAAAGCCACTAAAGTGCTTCCTTGGTTTTCTTCCAATGATTTTGTGCCAAACAGCAAACCTTTTCTCATCTTTTAGGGAAAACAACGCTCAGGAATGTCTAAAAGGAACATCTGAGTTTGCAAGGAACCTCACAATATCACAACTAGGGGCAATTTAGATTGTCCAATTAACCTACCAAGCATGTTTTCGGAATGTGGGAGGAAACCGGAGTACCTGGAGAAAACCCACGCAGGCACGGGGAGAACATGCAAATTCCACACAGGGAGGCCGGAGTCGGGATCGAACCCACGACCTCTGAACTGTGATCATTGAGATCAATTTAAATGAATTCACTTCAGAATCCACACGGTCGCCAACCGAATACACGGTCCAGGCCTGCTCAGGTGCAATGATGGCTTGCATGACATCAGTACAGTAGCTCACGCACGATGAGAGTTTGAACTTACAATTTTTGGACTTTTGGGTCACTAATACAATTGCTTTGTGTGCTTTTTAATGTTTAAAAGTGTCTAGAGCGTGTGATAAGGGTAAAACTGTAAAAAAATAAGTGTTTTTGTTTGTTTAAAGGATCCCTATGTATTGAGGATCAAATGTGGGTGGGTCTGGATCTTCTGTCATAAAATGATACACTATACAATGGCAATTTTGGCAATGAAAATGTAACAGAATGTGGGCTGAAATGAACTCTTTTTGTTCAAGTGAACAACAAAATCTGACAAAAAGATGAGGAATCAAAGCCAAAGTCTACAGAATGTTTAATGCCTTTCAAGGACACCTATTTTCTGCTTAAAAAATGCAACTCTACACTGTCAAACAATGTTGGGTGAACTCAAAATTTCACAGCAATAAACTTTGGGATTTTAAGTTCGACTAAATGTTTGACGTTTTGCTGTTGTGACAACTGGCTTCCCTGCATTTCACAACAGAATGGTTGTGCCGATTATGGCACCACAACTTAAAGATGCTTGCGTGCTTTGTTGCGCTAACATTGTTGCCATAAATGTCAGAAATTCATAATTAAAAACTTTCCGACTCAAATAGGATTTAGGCCAAAAAATACAAGTTGAGGACTACCTTCACTACCTTAGTAGTGACTACCTTGTGAAAGCAATCTGCACTTTGAGATGAAGAATGGGTGGAATGCAAGACTTTAGACGAGGAGGAGGAGGAGGCTTGGAATAATCACAACACAGATGTTTCAAGGACCCACTTTTTTTTTTTTCTTTTTTTTTTGATGGATGTAAGAGCTCATGTCAGGAAACATAAAACTGTCAACTCAAGAGGAGACAATATGTTTTTGCAAGGGACTTTTGTTTGACCATGAGTGTCGGAAGTCAGGGACATGAAATGCTCCCGTCACTTTTGCGTTTCTATGAAAATGACTTTTCATTTGGGACAACGCTTTCGAGTAGAAATAATGTCTGTGCAGCTTCTCTGGTTACCGAGGAAACCAGTAAGCTCCTGGGAACAAACCTCCCGTCATATTTGGACCGCTGGACTGCTATATCCATGGTGATAAAGCGTGTATCGACTCAAGCAATCATGACAACATAAAGTTCAACTACATAAAATCCTCGACGGTACAGCCACATAGGATGGATTATCTTGAGTCAAGTTTGCCACAATTAAAGTTGGATAAGCTACAAAGTAGGATTGTGACATGTTGGTAAGGGAGGGAATCATACATTTTTCATTTAATTCCTGACCATTTATAAGAGGAGAAATAGTCCACAGCCAACAAATCAATGTTGACATTACAAGTGAAAGGAAGGTTGGGATGGTGAAGGGTAATCTCCCGAATTAAAACATCTTGAAAAAGCACTGACCCTCACCCCGAGCCAAAGTGTAAATGCTTTTCACACTCTGCCATAGCATCAAAGACCCCCCGAGGGTTGTGGTCGTAGGTGGTAAGTAAACAGTGCCCTGACACACACACGCCCACACAAAACTGTATTACAAGTTAGTAAATGACAATTAAAAAAAAAAAAAAAAAAAGCATAGTGGATGTGGTTTAACCATATGCCACTAATTACAAAATAAAATACTTGTCATTGCTGCCCAGTGGATAATATTGCTTTATCCATATTCATTACAATTTGAAAAAACAGCATACACACCACACAAGTCTATTTTGTGTTAATGTGAAGAGACTCACATCTCGGGCAGATTACAATGGAAATACTAATCTCCCTCAGTACTTTTGTTACTGCATCATTCAAGTGAATGCCGACCTAATTTAATTTTGAGGTGAGATATCATAGAGCGATTAATTTCTTTTGACACCTATATGACAGTTAAGTATGGTAAAATGAAAAAAATAAGTGGTTAGTCAGTGTCCCAGAATGCATTAGCTTTAAGGCTGCAAAATACATATTTACATTGCTTCAAATAAATTGCACTTGATGAATTGGATACCTTCAATACCACACATATTAACAACTCTCCAGTATCTAACCTTTGGAGTTGAGCTAATTTGCCTATTTGACTTGTCTATGCAAAGGTGTGCATCTTGACCACAGCATGATGCTGAAATCATTCTTTAAGATGATGGAGATTGTTCACAAAAAAATCATGCATTTGAATTTAAACAGCTACACTAAGGCATCCTAGTTTTGGCTTGCCTGTTAGATTGATGATGACAGAAGTGGTTTAAAAAAATAATATTAACAATTCAAATGTAAAAGATTTTTGGGTTTGCTTGGGCGGGGTCGAGGGGGGTGGGCAGTTTTAAATTTGTAAACTAAAACCAGGCTTACATGCCTGTGTAGGTGATTAAGACCAGTTATCTGGTTCCACGATTAAGACCCCAGCCACCGTGGCGCAATAAGCCCCTCGCTGCTGTGCCCCTTTCCTTTTACTGCGCGCAAACGAGCGTAATCTCTCCAATATTGGCGCACACGGCACATTGAGGCATCTGCTCATGCCAATATCAAACAAGCTTTTATCAGAAACAAATGCTTGCCATGCACGTCTACGTGGCAGGTATACTTATGTAAAAAAAAAAAAAAATGCCCACATGCGCTGAAGGTCAGAACCAAATAAACTTGTTATGCCTTATCAATTTAGTGAATTAGCAAGTAGGCCAGTAAGAAGTACGTTATACTTACAATGTATGCTCCAGAGCAGTAGAAAGATGGTTGCGTGTACTTCCCGAGTGGCTCCTAGATGTCCAGACCAAAAAGTTTGATTCGGGAAAACCTGAAATTCCTCCCACGCAGTGTACAAACTCGGGCTGCACTCCTGTCAAAGTGGCGAGGTGTCAAAATCCAACATGGAGCCAGGCAGTCGCATTGTATGTCCAAACAAACACGCAACACTTGTTTTTCCTGCGGAAAGTTGCAGTTGTTCTTCCCACATGAAGTCGCTAGATGCTCTCCTCCTGGTGCCTGGCGCGCCGCTCGCCCTGCGTCTCTCTCTCTCCCTCCCTCCCTCCCTCCCTCCCTCTCTGGTTCTCGCTCCTCATTGCGTGCGCGCGCGCGCTCCTGGAAGGGACCTTGTTGTCTGTAGATGACGTCACTGACACGCGCACGCGGGGCCTCTGTGGAAAATGACGGCTAAATAAACTGACGCGCTCGAGTTTGCTGCATGTGTGTAAACAAACATAAAATTGTGAGCGTTTGCCTGAAACTGTTTGGAAATGCGATCGTTCAATATGCAAACGTGCTAAAGTATTTAATCCTGAACATGACTAATTCAATATATACACAAAGAATGGATTTGGCCCGTTACAAAAAGCCATACAAAAGAAAGGACTGCTAAATTTCATTTTAGGAAGGAAACTTTGTACACTCAATGTCCTTATATTAAAAATATATATTAAAACACAATTTCAATCAATCAAAGCCGGGATGGCACAAAACTAATTGAACGTCAACGAAAACAGATATAGTGTCTCACCCTGTTGACTTGGGCCTCCTGGTGCCTTATCTAAAGCCAACAGTCTCAAATTAGGGTCTTAAATTGGACAGTACACCGGCAAATTGGGGCTGTTGTTAAATCACCGTTGCCGAAATGACATTCCGTGAAAGGTTAAGTTAGCCCCCTCTCTGTCCATCGTTAAAAGTCATGTAAAACACATGTTTAATCTTTGGCTTTTGCCCCCTGAGCATGAGACTCGACATTGCTTTCAATATTCACTTTTCTTACTGTATAATCTTTGTAGAGAACGGTGTGATTCCCTTTCCATTCCAGAATGACCTATTTAGTATTGTATCATAAAACTGAGGTGCAATGCTATTATATGCAACTAGTCAACTACTCCTACAAGGCTATTCAAACCAAAAGTTTGCAAGTTTGCATTAAGTGTAATTCTAATATTGTCTGCAGTAAAAAAAAAAAAATGCAGCTAAATATTCCTGAATTCAAATATCTAAATAACACAAGCAGAGTTTCAACGACTGCGTCATAAGCCTACTTGTGCATTTTTTATTTTACACTACCAGTACACTTGAACACTTTTTTTTTTTTTTGGGCGAGGGGAGAATTTCGTAAAAGTGCCCAGCAGTTGCGAATTGTTCTTTTCCCCCTAGTGCTTAATTGGAAACACATTTTTTTTTCAGTAACTTGTTAAGCGAGAGAAACAGGAAGGGAGTGAGGTCTGGAGTGTTGAGAGGGAGAAAAAAAGACTCAAAACAGAGACTATATTCCTTACCTATTAACTTTCTTCATATCTTCAAAATATTTCCTCCTGTCTGACTATGTTGGCTATGCTTGTATGCGTCCCATTGATCCTAAAAATGGTCTCATATGCAATTGCTTATTCCATGAGAAAGTATTTGCCATAGGAGCGTTTACATTCGCCAACTCAGCACCATCTGCGAGCACTTACTAAGGTGTTTAACCTGCTGCTTCCCCCATATAATAAAGTGTTAAGGCCACAAAACACTGAACAATGTGCTGTTCTCATTTGTCTCACAACAAATCGACATGCTGCTTGCATTATTTAATTTTAAAGTCACGCAGCCTCCCAGTCTTTCAAAGGCCCCAATTGCCCATCAACTGCCAGAGACTGAACATGTTTCAATGACAAAACATCTGAGATCCCCCTGTTGGACATTCTTCATCTGGATAAAGATCACTTTTATCTGAGTGTTTGTTCAAGTAAGACTGTAATTCATGTCTGGGATCGTTTGTGTGGCAACTGAAACAAACATTTGAAAACAAATAAAGAAAATATACATCACAACATGTCACAGTTTGTGCCTTTGACACGATGTTTTAATCACTGCGACAATAAAGCTTTATGTATAAACCTTTACTTCAAAGATTAGTTAGGTTTGATGTGATTTTGCCCTTTCAGGACATCCTTTCTGTATCTAGTAAATGTAGTAACTGTAACAACAATGGTAGAAGCCAAGAACAATTGACTTGCTTGCGCTTTCCCACTCACATATCTGGATTCAGTGCAATCATTCCTACCTTTCTGACCTTCATTGAAGGCATCTCTCAGTGGGATGGAGATTGTTCATGAATATGTGAAGCTCCGCAGTGACTTTGGTCGCCAGTGTCTTTTTTCGGACCGTCACGTGGAGATGCTAGTCGATGTTCCTCCCAACCCAAAGCTGGCATTGCAGTTCGTTCTGAAGGAGACGAGAGACCTGGGAGTGCAAGGCTGCTGGGAAATGTCGGAGCATGAGGTGACTGAAACGTCTCTCCGTAACGTCAGATCATCGCAACGGATCTGTTTGAAATGAAAAACAAGGAGTTTCAGTGGATACATTCTGATCAAAGTGTAAAAGCGATCAGCTACACATACACAGAAGATATGTTTAATCTATTTGGGTTTATGCAGGGAAATTAAATAGCTAAAAGTGGAATTAGTTTTTGAACCAGATTTCCTTAAGGCTTGGTTATTGCAAACCTACAGGGTCAAGATATGATTCAGACCAAACGAATAAACCAACTGGGTGCTGGAAAGATGTCAGCGCACTTCTTGAAACAGGCCTGTTGATAACGATTACTTCCAGGTTAACACAGAAAGGTTTGAGTATGACACCCTGGGAATAAATCATGTGGAAGGCGGGTGGCCCAAAGATATCAACTCACTAGAGATGGAACAAACTATTCGTTTTAGAAAGAAGGTGGAGAAAGATGAAATCTACATGAATAGCATCCTGGTGCTAGGTGAGGTAAGTTCACAAATGAGTCCACGTGCACCTTTCCTTCAAGAGATAACCTGTTATTTCTACAACAACCAGTTCCCTCAAAAAAATCTCTCTAAACGTGCTGTGATTCAGCTTGTAGGAAAATGTGTTGGACAGAACAACGCTGTGGACATCTACCAAGAGTACTTTAAGGATGAAGAATTGCTGGATGAGATACAGGAAGCCCCTTCTGCGAAGATCGTCAATAAATACAGGTACTGTTGGCCTTCTTCAAGTAGCTACCAATTTTTAACCCTCTACTGTTAACTACTGCTTCTAAATGTTGTTAATTATAAAATATTTCTTCAGAGATCCGAACCATGATAAAAGAAACATCACCTGTCTTTCTTGGGAACCCAATGGAGGCTCAAAGCTGGCGGCTGCTTGCTCCTGCCTTGAGTTGCAGAATTCCACAGCTGACTTGAGCAAAGACTCGTACATCTGGGACATTGGTGGGTAAAATAGACAGATGCATTGAAAATCAGTCTCTCAGTACTGTGTATGTGTTGCAGAGAGCCCTAACCACCCTCAGACTATTCTCAAACCGACATCTCAACTCATCTGTCTGGTTTACAACCCTCAGGACTTGCACACTCTTGTCAGTGGGTGCCACAGTGGACAGATTAGTGGGTTCTGTTAAAAAATGAATAAAAATACACTGATGATTCTCTCTAAACATGCTCATCCTCAACGAGGTGTCCTTTCTTTCAGTGTTATGGGACATCCGTGTTGGTCAACACCCAGTGGCGGTTTCCCCGTTGGAGCAGAGTCACACGGACCCCGTTTACAAGATCATCTGGTCGCAATCCTCCACTGAGACAGAAGCCTTCTCTGCCTCCACAGATGGACAGGTTGGAATGTGTGTGTATGTGTGTGCGTATTCAGCACAACTGATTGAGCACTGTCTTCCAAAACAGATTCTGTGGTGGGATGTCCGTCAACTGAGTGAGCCCACAGGGCGGCTGATTCTGGACCTCAGTAGGAAGGACAACCTAGACACATCTTTAGGAGCCATCTCTATGGATTATGACGTTACCATGGTTAGTTTCTGTCCTTCCGAAATTGTCAGCATATTTTGAAATGGATGTCGAAAAAACAAGTGGGTCACATGCTTCGGGAGTGAGGCTAGGTGTTACGGTTCCGGAGTAATTTGGAATCAGGAAGGACTCAAAAACAGGAAACTCAGATCGACTTAGGCAAAAAATAGTTTATTTAAAATGAAACAAAAAATTGCGAAACCGACAAAGTTCAAACTGGTATAGAAAAACCAGGAAAACGAGAATAACAAAAGACGCTTGCAAAAAGCAAGGACAAAAATAACGAAACTTGCTTGTCATGCCAAGACACGAATACAATCTGTAGGTATGTATAAAGTATACCCAAACATCCTGTCTCCATGGTGCCCAATTTCACGCCTAGCTGATGAATAAAATCTCTCCAAAAGTATGACGCTTTGAAACTCACTAAAACTGTCTTCCTGTGTCTACAGCCAGACACATTCATGGTCGGGACAGAACAGGGAGCTGTTGTGTTATGTAACAGGACGGCTGAGTCTCCGACTGAGAAGATTGTATGTACATACGATGGCCACCATGGACCCGTCTATGCCATCCAGAGGAACCCTTTCTTTTCCCAAAACTTTCTCACCGTGGGAGACTGGGGGGCCCGCATTTGGTCAGAGGAAATCAAGGAGTCATCTATCATGTGGACAAAGTACAATTTTACGTTGTTATATGTTTTGCCCACTCTTGGTTTCCATTTTTTTTGCTGGCATACTGGTCTGTCATTGTTGTTTCTGTTCACACCCTCTTGGTTGCTTGAATCTCTGGTGTTTTGGGTAGCAGTCAATGATCAGTCTTTGTTGTGATCAGGCACCAGACGGCATACTTAACAGATGCCTGCTGGAGTCCTATCAGGCCCTCAGTCTACTTCACCGTGAAGATGGATGGTGTGCTGGACATTTGGGACATCTTGTTTAAGCAGAACGACCCCACTCTTAGTGTCAAGGTGTTAAGAAGTTGTCTCATGCTTCGATGAAGACCTTTTTCTTGCTAAATAAACCAGACGTTTTTTTCAGGTGCGCGATGAAGCTATGTGTAGCCTCCAGGTCCATGAGGGTGGGTGCATGGTAGTTTGCGGTTCTCAGCTTGGTGTTGTGTCTCTGATGGAAATCTCCAAAGGACTGTGCACCCAACAGCATAATGAGCAGAGCCTCCTGGGCGAGGTGAGATATACCGAATGTTGAGTAACTTTTTCAATAGTTAATGTCAGAGATGCAACGCTGTGCATCCATTTCGCTATTGTAGATGTTGGAACGTGAGACAACGCGCGAAAGGATCCTCAGGGCACAGAGAGGTGGGGACGAGGATGAGAACATCGAGGAAAGTCAAAAGGAGCTGATCCTCAGACCTGAGTATGATTTCCACAATCTGGTGGAGTCAGAGCAGAGGAGGAAGCAATGGGAGTCGAGACAGCGGGTAAAGTTACATTGACATCATTTAGTTGAAGTGAAATCCCGACAGGAAGTATGTGTGAACGGTGAGAGATGCTATGAATTTAGGACCACTACTGATTAGTACGTTTTTGAGTCACATTATATCATAGCAGATCCCTTCTACTATGCATACATGACATTAGGTGGCTGTTGGAGCTTATGATGACATCAGAGCAAGCTGATTGGATATCCATCCAGCAATACATTTTCTTTGGCTGATCCAAGGTCGGGTTGCGGGGGCAGCATTAAGATGGGAAGCCCAAACTTACTTCTCCCCAGCCACTTTATCAAGCTCTTCCGGGTGGATCTTAGGCATTCCCAGGCCAACCAGGAAATATAGTCTCTCCAGCATGTCCTGGGTCGTCTCCAGGGCTTCCTACCAGTAGGCTGTACCTGGTGTGCACCTTACCAGAACAGAACAGTGGCACTAGTCTGAGCCCTGAGTGGATGATAATGGCCGAGAGCCACAACACCATGCAGAGGAATTTCATATAGACCAATTATATTAATGTTCCGTTCTTTCAGTTATGACCTACAGCATGACCATGGGCAATGATTGGAAAGTAGATTGACCAGTAAATCCAGAGCTTCGCCTTTGGGTTCAGCTCTTGACTAAGATAACCCAATGCAGCATCCGCATCATTTCAGATGCTCTACCACTCTGCCTGTCTGCCTTGCGCTCCATTCTATGTTAACTTGTGAGCAAGACCCCAAGATGCTTGGATTCCTCCACTTGGGGCAGAATCTTATATCCAACCCGGAAGAAGCACTCCACCCTGTTCAGACAGGGGACCATGGCCTCGGATTTGGAGGTATTTATTCTAATCCCGAGTGACACATGGCTCCAATTTGCTTCTGCAAGAGCTGGAAGATTGCGGGTTGATGAAGCTAACAGAACCACATCTGAAAAGCAGACACCAAACCAGTGGTCTCCAATGTCCATGTGATGTTTTATAGGTTCTGTCAAACAAGGCAGCCCATCGAACATCCAGAGCCTTTGCGAACTCAAGGCTGAGCTCATTTACCTTCAGGACCCTATCACAGAGGAGCTTTCCAACCAAATCGGCTTTCCTTGAAGCCATTCGACAATTGCATTTTTTGCTTCAGCAACCCACAAAGCTGCAATCCGCTTGGCTTGCCGATACCCATCAGCTCCAAAAAAAATAAAAAAATAAAGCCTAGTAGAATTTAATGTTGATGGCATCCCTCACCTCATGTGCTCCGGCGATCTGCATCAATGTGGTAGAAAACAAGTCTCCTTGGTTCACTAGGGCCCACAAACCTCTCCACCACAACAAAGTGACAGCACAGCGAAAATACTGAGCAAGATGTAATCTGTTGACAAATTTTTACCGCAACAGAAAAGTCTTTCAGGCATTCAACCAATAAAACAATCTAATTTTGGCTTTTTATGACCATGTTTATCACATCTAAGATGAAAGCTGTTCTTACCTTCTTCATCTTTCTTTTGCCTAACACAGCACTACTCATAGATGGGAGAAGCAGACGGCAGATGACAACAAGAGTCCCAAGAAGTAGATGAACTCGCAGAACTTCAACATGGTGCTCAGCAAGCTGTCATAATTTCTCAATTCAGCCAATCGTTATGTTGTAGGAGCACTGTTTTGCTTCAACCATCTTGTCGCTACAGATTTTAGCATTAAATAAAGTCAGACATCAACAGCTTCCATTTCAGATTATTCTATTATTTTAAAGCAAGAAACAGATTTTGAATTCCTGTATGTCCGACACCTCTACTATTGAGGTAGGCAAGATGAAAGGGCGACTCCCTATTATTTCATTGCTGTCCATAACATTCACTAGTAAACCCTTCTGGGATTCCTGCACTTTGTCAAAGAGGACCAAATGAAACTGAAGTGGATTGAAGCATCAAGGGTCAAAGGTCCAATCAGTGTAAATTCATTAATCTTTAGTTACAATTTAATAATAATGTAATATTATGAATACATTTGGGGACAGCTGGAGGAGTGTGTGTGTGAGAAGTAGACTGCAAGACTGAAAAATAAAGACTTTCAAGGACCGCAATCGTTTCACCAAACACAGAGGAACTGTAGTTGATATATTGTAGCATGGATGAGCAAGCAGAAGAGACGCCCACATGGAAAACAAGGAAAACACATGGGAAGGGGAAAACCTAACTACTGCTCTAACGCTGACAGTCAAAAATCTCAGCAGGAAGGAAGAGCTCAAGGTTGTCTGCAAAGTTATTACACAAAGTACTATCCGTGCTGGGACCCAATTGTGTGTCCTGACTCCTCACTTCTGGTTTTAGTGGGAACACTTTGACTAAGACTTGTTTCTGCCAAGACTGTAATGTCCTCCGCTATTTGTCATGTTGCAGTGAATGCACAATGAAGAATTGAGAGTCAACCTTGCATGAAATTATAACTAAAACCTGTTCCTGGATCATTTACCAAAGAAGCACTCAAGATAGTTCACCTCACCATCACATTTATACAATACAAATATCCCATTCATCAGGTGGTTTGGAATAAGTGGAAATGCAGTCACAAGGCACCACATTAAAATCTAGTAACATTTACTTGTGTTTGCAGTAAACAAAACCATGTTCTTGCTGGTATGGAAGAGTGGGACACTTAGTGTTGATCTCAAATCCTTGTTAACTATTTTAATGTATTGAGAACATTTTGTGCAGGTATTTCTGACCTGTGATTTTTGTTATGACGTATATTATGGTCACTGTCAACAGGATCATCTTCAAAATATGCAGCAAATTGCATCTTTTGTTGATGAGAACATGTTTATCGTGTAGCCTTTTAAATTTGAAGGCTACTCCTCCATCTGCCATTTGGCTCAGTAGATAAAGAAGCCTTGGCATTTTTGAATGTATTAAGGTGTATCAAAGGGCCTCCATTCCCTTCATCCTGGCCGTGAGTGTTTCTTAAAACCAGTTTTAGATTGAAGTAGACTTGGTCAGCCTGCCTTTCACAGATGTATGAGGCAGGGTTAAAACAGACAGGGAAAAGTAGTTAGAGAGCATGTGACAGGCAAAGAAGTTTTATGGCACTAATGGAACCACAACATGAGGAAGGGGGTTTGTCAGGGTGACGTTGGGGGCGGAAAGTGTTCAACGGCCAAGGAGTCTGAAATGACAAACTACAAATTACAATACCCTCAGAAAGCTCTGCAAATGTTGGGAGCGGCTGTTACTGACTAAAAGAAATAAACTTGGCTGGGTTCCAACTTAACCCACTTCAAGCTTTTTTAGCAGAGCTCCATCTGCTGGATGTGGCTGGTCACTCCCCCGCTTGGCCCCAATGCAAGTAGACTGCAACAAAAAGTAAAATGTCTTCTTCCATGCCAGAATCCATTTATTTTCAATACCTGAAAACTAGTCCATCCGATATAGAATGAAAAGTGGACTACACCCTCAACTAATCACTACTCAGCCTATCGTGACAGTACTAAAAGGACCAAAGGAAGCCTGACTAAAACAAGTCTCCAAAACTTTCTCGTGTTTTGGGGGCATATTATACACTATGGTCTTTTTTATCGACAATATTTGACTTGAATAAACGGCAGCCTCCATTTACAAAGCAAAAGATGACAGGTAGACAGTATCCTGCTCAGCATGGCTCTCCCTCATTGAATGAGCGGGGGGAATATGAACAGGAGATGACAGATTAGCCACGACGACTTCCTTCATCTCAGGTGGTGACAGACAATAAAAGCTCTCTGCCGATACCTTTTGTGATCGTGTTCCTTTTCTAATGGACTGCTGCTGGCAAATACAGCCTGTTGTGCAATCATCCTTAAAGCGTCACAGCCAGGCTGCCGCTCTTTTTTATGGTGACACATAAGCAACTTCCACTCAATCACATCATAAAAATGAGATGTTGTAGCCCTTTGCCATTCCACCTGGCAGTTTTACCTGAACGAAAGGTGCACCAAAGTAAATGTGGTGCTGTACTTGAACCATTTGGAGTATCGGAATAGTTTTGGTCTCTTTTTGAAGATAACACTTTGAATTTTTCTCCTCAACTGTCAGAATCTTTTTAAGTGCTACTGGCACTGAATTATGGAAATTTGAATACATAGAAGGCCGTGGGTCATCCGTGGGTCGTCCGTGGGTCGGCCTTCTTTTATGTATATATATATTTTAACTTCAAAAAGAGACCAAAACTATGCCGATACTCCGAATGGTTCAAGTAGAGCATCAAATTTACTTTGGTGCACGTTTCGTTCCGATAAAACTGCTAGGTGGAATGGCAAAGGGTTAAAAAGATGATCACTACTTTCTGCATCATGATTTCTGCATTTGTCCTTGCAGCACTGACTGAAGACTGATTTAAATTGTTGAAAGAATATCAGACCGAAGACAGTTGAGTGAGCAAAGATCGGTGGTCATCGTAGTGCATCTGATTCATTGGTAACTGTAACTTTAAGATGACCACACACTGGTGTCTGCTGTAGTTTTGTACTGTACCTTCAGGGATTAGCTAAAATAAAATGCTAATGTAGCGTCTAGTAGAGCATCATGGAAAAAGCATTAGCATTTTACAGAGGGGCCTTTTCTTTGCATAACTAAGCTCAGGTTCACATCAGGAACCAATTACTTCCAAGTACTGGCCTCAGAAAGCAGCTGAAGGACGAACCACCCCCCCACCACCTCTGTCCTTTCCTCACATCTCTCCTCTCCCTCCTGGGCCAGTAGCTTCATCATCCACTTCCCCCCCTTTTTTTTAAAAAAAACCCTCCATCTTTCTCCCCTTCTCATGCATCATGCACGCACCTCAGCTTTTTTTGCTAACCCTCCTCTTCCTTCCTGTCTCAATATCCTCTTGCTTTTTTCTCCTCCACCCTTTCCTGACAAACTTACCTTACTTTTTAAAAACTCATTCCTCTTTGGTCATTACCTCCCCCCCACCACTGATCTTTCGGCACCCACTTTTAAGTCAAACTTTTCCACTCCCCTGTTTTCAGTTTGACATTTACTCCCTCCGATATGCCTGCCACAGCTTTCGCGAAGTTCCCACAACTCCCTTTACCTCGACTTCTCGCTTACTGTGCATAATGTACTAAAAACATTGTGATACTGTCGTGCTGTGAATGAAAAATACGCCTGTCACTGGAGACTGAGATTCAGCAATTTCTTGTCTGGTCTGGAGATTCTGTGTTGAAGAAATGCAATATATCAAGATGGTTTCATTCTTATGTTGGTTCCATACATATATATACACATTATGTGGATTTAGTAAATAAAAAAAAAAAATTGATAATTTGACATTATGCCTGTCAATGACACACATCAGCTTCTCAGAACACATCCGCACTCATGCCACGTGTGGTTTAAATCCTTGTGGTTCAGTACAGTGTAAACACAGCACTCCGTTACATGCTTGTGGTAACTCACACACGCTTTATACTTTCTTCTGTTTGCGCATTGTGTTCTTTATCCCACAAGCACTGTTATTGTTTGTTGTCATCTCCTGCTAACTGGATCCGTCTTCCTCTCCCAACTTTTTTTCTCCAGCAGCCAAATTTGATTCATTTAGTTTAATCCAATTTTGCAAATGTCAATCAACATTGATTCCGTTGCTCCCCTTAACATCTTTTCTTCATCTATATTCTCTCAAGCACTATAGTTTGTAGTTTTCACATCCTTACAAAAGTATAACTACAACATTAGGTCGTGGTATCCTGAACCTATAGCAGCTCAGGACTAAACTCGACTAACTAAACTCATCACTTTTTCAGGAAAAACATCGCCTTTGTTCACCCACATTGCATCATCAAAGAGGGAAACAGAGAAGACCCCAGCCTGCGAATAAAAAAAAAAAAGTGTGTAATTGATGTCCACTGGAATTCATTGGGAAAAAGTGATAACAAATAAACCCAAAAGATTCGCCCAAAAATGCTGATAAATATTCAATACATGATGTTGCCCGACACCCCCAAAACAAAATACAAAATTATCTAAAACTATTGGATTTTTTTTTTAAATCCCACTTTATATGTTGTGAAATCTTGGATCATTAACCAGGACAGCGAGCGAACAAGATTGTGCTTGCTGTAATATCTTATTTTGCGGATCCGATCAATGACGTCATTGGTCAATCTGCAAATTATGACATTACAACCGAGCACCGATTTTGCATAAAACACAAAATTTCTGCCTATCAGATCCAGCGGATCAGATCTCTGTAAAGTGAACCTGACATGCAACAAGTGTGAGTTTAGTAAGTAAAAAAATGACTTACCATATGAGTACAGACCTCCACTCTCTGCTGCATATAAACTTTGTGACTGCATGCACTTCATGCATTGACTTCAGCAATTACTGGATGCATGTTAATCAACAACTCACTCACTTTGAACTTCACCCATTGGTCAAACTGGTACTTGTCCCTAAAAACAGGAAATGGCAAGAAGGGGAAAGGTGAGAGAAGCAGCATTGCATCGATGTTATCTTTGTTATCGTGAACATTCGCACATTTTTTTCTGTTATTGTTTTTCCGGCGACCAAGGTCTTCTACTTGCAGAAGACAAAGGCGATATCCATCTGATCTTAATTGGTCAGAAAACAAGTCCTAGTGTAACTACACTGAAAAAGGTTTCTGTTGAATTTACTCATTTTTATTTCTCAAGTGGTTGCACGAAATATAATCATCTGGAGCCAGATACATTTTAAGTAGACTATAGATCTACTTAAAACATGTATCTCGATCCAGATGATTTTATTTTGTGCAACCACCTGACAAGATAGAATTGTGTAAATTCAACCATCATTTTTTTGTCAGTGTAATTGTGATTATTAATGTCCTCCACAAAAGCACAGAAGCATGAAGGCAAGGTTGTAGACTGTTACAGTCTGCTTGTATTGGGGCCAAATGAGACAGGGATCAAACAGAACCAGCAGATGGGCCAGAACATGTTGTGATATTTTAGGCTAAAAAGTCAGTTAGAGCGTTACAAACTGTCTGGCCTTCATGAAGATCTGCGCAAAGTTTCAGATGTTTCAACTATAATTTGAAAATTTATCAGTGGGCAGCAGCACAAAAAAGAAACATGACTTTCAGTTTCTGTATGCATCCTTTTGGCTTTTGTTGGCTGCACACATATACTCAAATAGTTACAAAATTACGCAACTATGACAGGACAAAATATGTGCTCTTTTGCACATATTACACATTCCTCGCACCAGCTGAAAATATTCCGTTTGAATTCAAGTAGACATGAAATTGTGTAAAAAGCACAATGTTCTCGGATGTGTTTTTTTTTTTTTATATATCACAAAAAATAAAATCAGAGTATCTTGAAAATGTTATAGTTGATGATAGCCAATCCTTTAAACTCAGTTGGTTCTTCTTTGTCAAGCTAATGTCAGCAATATGATCACAGGCACATAGCATTTCTTTATTACCTGTGAATGTGCACACTCACCTCATTATGTGAGAAGTGATACAGACATTTATGTCAGGACTTACAGGCATACACAGCCTCTCCTGAAGGCACCAAAACAGGGAGACATTCTTGGATAAAAGGCTATTTGTTTTAATAGCTGAGGGGAGGATGTGGATCGACCACCTGTCGTGATGCGGTGCTGACTGCTGTGGTTCTCAAGCACACAAAATCCTCGTTAGACAGTCCTCTCCAAACAGTTTCAGCTACAACCACACAGTGACTTGTCTTTGATTTTTCGTAATTATAGTAATTGAAGTAGGATGCTTAACATGTGAACAAACTAACGGTCAAGATATTAGCAGTGATGCTGGCTTGATAAAGTGCAATGCGCACCAAAAAAATACGGTGTGTAGAATTCACTCAATTTCATTTCAGATGATCTTATTTCGTGCAACCCCTTGACAAAGTAAAATTTTGGCAAAATACAATTGAGTAAATGCAGCATATTTTTTTCAGTGTGCTGTACGATCGAAAAAATGTGAAATTCCAATAGCTACTCATTCAAGATCATACAATCATTTCTTGTGTCATCTTTTTAAAATGACAAATGATGCCAACAATTATTTATTTAGGCAGGAATAGTGAGATATATCTGTTGAAGATGAAAATTCCAATGATGGTAGATGAGACTTACAAAGGTTACCCATGTACGGTAGTTTTCAATGAACTAAAAAAAAAAAAATTCAAGAACTAACTATGTACCTCAAATTTTTAGGTGGCCTAAAGTTCGTACATTTTACAAAAAAAAGTTTTTGTCAAAATAAACACTAAGCAATCGAAAATTTGACGTGGAGCCCCTAGAGGCGAGCAGAAGTAATGCAGGGATTTCGCCCGGTCGCAATTAAATACGACATTCTCACGACTGACCCCTATTTTCGCTACAACTTTAATGTTGGATAACTAGAATGTTTCATAGTTATGGCCTACAAGCGTTTTTCATATAAATATTTTCTGTAATTGTGACTATATTACTTAATTAGCATACAGTCGGTTTGGTTAGTAGGTTCATTTGAGTTACGTTCCTCCCGTAGGAGCCGTACCTGATCGTAAACTTAGGCCCATCACTACAATGTCTGATTTGTGTCTTGGGGACTTCCTGGCAGCATTTTTTCCTAAATGATGTCCATGAACCCATTGTATTCCCATTGGCTCGTCTGTAAGAGACAAGCAGCGCAGTGAGATAGTGGTGGTAATGTCTGCCTCAACAATCCTGTCTATGGGCCACCACAGACCTCCTTAAGGTCAAGCGGTATAGAAAATGGATGAATGGATGGCTGGTGTTTAATGTGGCCTTGTGGGTTGATGAATAGTAGTTTTTGTATTCTGCATGTAAAAAAACTGAACGTCTAAACACAAGTCAAGTCAAAGCACTTTGATTAATTTTTTTTACCAGGAAAGATGCTAAGTAATGTAATTTAACTGCGCGGTAACAATGTCATCTGCATCGATGGAAATGTTAATATGTAAGCGTGCGTGTGTTGACGTGTTTCCACCGTTTTATGCTTAGCTTGATTTAGGAGACTAGACTATGGAGAGACTTGAGGTTACAGCTGTAGAGTCACTTGAAGGAGCAGTAATTAACTCACACACACGCACACACTGACACCGAAGACCTGTGAATGAAAGACTCTCCTAATTCCTTTGGCAGAATCTTCAGAGGGAATCTGTAAAAGAGAGAAGAGACAGATGGAAAGAGCAAAAGGCTGATTGAAAAGGGAGGATGTGTAGTCTTGAAAGACGACAAATGGAGGGTGAGCATGGGAGTAGGATATAAGGGGGCGGGGGGGAGGATATAGTCCCGGCCCATTGAGGTAAAAGGACCCCTTGTCTATTTTAACAAAGTCACATTTCGGCTCAACTTGGAACCTTTTCACTTATATCCTACAGCTTCAGAGGTTGTCATCAAACAATGACCCCTAAATAAGTGTGTTCCCATAGACTAAGACACAATATTATGATATTATATTATATTCAGGGGACTGCTGTCACTTTGGAAGCTACACTGGATTTGTCCAGAGATGGCCTCAGTCATCTTGATTTGCTTAGAGGTGAGACATTGAGACTGGACCACCGACAGTGTGAGTCAAATCAGACATGCCCGAGAAAACCCATCGTGCCCCAAAGCTAACAGAACCGTCATGATGATATTCTAGCCAGAGACGGATGACTTAGTTGGTTCCAATGAAAAGCACTAAATGTTCCTTTCTCTGACACAATAACTCATTCACTGCCAGACATTTTCTTTTACCCTAACGTTTGGAAAAAAAAGAAATATATATGAATAAATTCTTAGGACTGAATGGCTGGACTGTGATAAGATATACGTCTTAGGGATTGAATGAGTTAATGCTCATTTTTGTTTCTGGCATTTCAAAAACAATTACACGAGCAGAAAAGATCTTTTGCCTACGCCGCTTTCTCACCACAGTAACCGCAGTGGTTATAGTAAACAGCAATACCAATTTCTAGAGGTGGGCATCCCGTTTGACTGATAGACCGGTCCGTCTATCCGTCACTGACGGACCCCTGTTTTTCTGACGTTAGACGGGAAACTTAAAAAAAAAAAAAAAAGATAGACAAAGCACAGACGGAAGTGCATTTTCGTCCATCTGTTTAATCGTCACTAACCTGGTTAAGTCAGAACGGACCTCACAGTTCCTCATTGACGGACACCCCTTTTGATGATGAGAGAGGGAAATGCGACCCAGACTGCACTGACTGTATATGGACTGCAGGTGGCGATATTCACCAAAGAGAAAAGAGAATTAAGAAGTGATAAAGTAGCTTTGAATACAGAGACCGTTTTACAGAGAAGTTCTTGTGAGTTAAGTTTTACATTTCTATTTTTATTTTTGGAAAGAGTAGGGTGAGGAGGTTGTGAAACGGTATTTTGCAATATATCTGTACTTGCTCTGTGTCCCATGATGACCGACTGTGTGTTCGCGTATGGACGTGTGTGGTACCGGTGGCTTTGAGGTCGCTTTAACGTATGGTTTACAAGAAAGTCGGCATGTATGTAGCTCTGTGTGACATTCCTTGCGGTATGTTAACAATTTGTGAGAGACGACGCACACGCTCACACACACGCACACACGAGTTGTTGTACTTTTACTTCAAAGTGGTGACATTGAGAACACAGCTTCAATAAAAAGGTCAAGCGCAGCGGATCACCCACCGTCAAAGCAGTGATAGGAATATCACTCATACGTACGTGTGTGAGTGTGAGAGGGTGATACAATGGAGGAGTGAGATTGAGAGAGCATCTGTCTCTGTGGTTGTGTGTCACAAGGTCAAAGGAGAATGTTGGCTCTGCCTTTCAGAGTGTCTTGCTTCAGATGACCCACGTGACTCCATTCATTCTGTTTACATTAGAAAATCTTTTTTTTTTTTTTTTTTTTTATGTAGTATGCATTTAATTTTGAAAGAAAAATATTGTTTTGTGGCGGCACGGTGGTCGACTAGTTAGCACGTCCGCCTCACAGTTCAGAGGTCGTGGGTTCGATCCCGGCTCCGGCCTCCCTGTGTGGAGTTTGCATGTTCTCCCCGTGCCTGCGTGGGTTTTCTCCGGGTACTCCGGTTTCCTCCCACATTCCAAAAACATGCATGGTAAGTTGATTGGACTATCTAAATTGCCCCTAGGTGTGATTGTGAGTGCGGATGTTTGTCTCTGCGTGCCCTGCGATTGGCTGGCAACCAATTCAGGGTGTCCCCTGCCTCCTGCCCAAAGACAGCTGGGATAGGCTCCAGCACGCCCCGCGACCCTTGTGAGGATAAGCGGTACAGATAATGGATGGATGGATGAATATTGTTTTGTGTTGTGTGTGCCACCAATCTTGCAACCTTGGCAACTATGTTGTTGCAAATCTGATGATTATACATTCAGCATATTTCGAATTGTATCATCACAGGAGCAGTGTTACTGGAGATTTTAAATAAAATTCAAATTTGAAATAATTTAAATGCATACATTTATTTCATACTCTTAAGTTGTTGTTTGTTTCATTTTTAGAGATGTAAATGCTCATTTAATTTTTTAAGATAATGAATTGTTTATGTTATGATTAGTGAAAACATATTTTATCACAACGGTGTAAACAAGATTTTATGACTTTTTGATTTGATTTTATGATTTTATGAATGAATGCATGTCAAGTCAAAGTCAAATGGAGCCTTTCAGAAGTTTTTGCCAGGCAAGTCGCAAATCATAAAATTAGCGACTTAAGTCGACCCAAGGCCAAGGGACGTGACTCCAGTCCCCCACCTCTGAGTAATACTTCAACACGGATTTTAAATCCGGCGAAAAAAAAAAAAAAAAGATTGGCACACTGACCGGAACCAAAGCCAAACTCTTTGGCATGATTGCCATGTCACGTACACAGCGTGTGATAGCAAACGCTGTCATACTACCACTCCCTTTCAGAAGGGGCGGACACACAACCCCCTAATCGCAATCATTCCATCTCTGGGTCACTTTTTCTTAGCATCCTTCCAACTGGACATGCCGCAAATGCTCTCAGAATGACCATCCCACTTGTTGTAGGAATTGAGGGAGCTACTCTACCACATCCTACGTCCTCGGATGAATCAAATAGGCTAGCTGGCGAATACAAAAAAGAACATACCAATGGGAAATGCAATCCAGCCACTCAAATCGCTGAAGAGTCGCAATCTGGTCAAATGTTATAAAGGTTCATTTGCCTGGTGATGCGTACAGGTTTCAGGTGATAAGACAAAGAACTTAAAAAATTGTAAAGCTCTTTTGGATTGGTAATCCATCCTGGAAATATGGGGGGGAAAACATAGCAGCAAATGACTTGAAGGGAACAAAGTGTGCTTTCTTCCTGACCTCAGATTGAACCTCTGATACAAGGAATCAGGGTCAGAGTGCCAGAACATTGCACTTAAGTGGGACTTTAGTTTTGCCTCACAACTGTAAATCCACAAAATGAAAACAGTATCTCTCTCTCAAAAAAAAAACAACAACAAAAAAAACAAAAACAGTAATAGCCTTGTTTCACTATTTTCTCCAATTATGTGCTGCGTGATTGTCTGGAAAACAGTCCAAACACTTTTCTCACCCAAAGTCACCTGGGACGGGTTATACTGTAGCCAGCCCATGAGTCTGAACAGGGGTAAGCAGTCAAAAACGGGTGGATTGATGGCGCTTGACTATAGCACATGCAGTCTGTTCATAAAAACAAGAACAGTAGCGAATATGAAATTGCAATCCTGCAGTAATTAACCTGAAACATTTTGCCGGACCAATAAGTCTTTTGAGGAGACGCGTGGTTTAGGTAAGGCCGAAGGCAATACATTAAACTGGCCGTGCCTCACCGATCAGTCCCCTCTGTGATTTGGTGAGCACACTTTTGGAACATCGATATTGCTCACATTGCTTTTGTTTTCCCTCACTGTCTGTCAATTTTCACAACCCCTGCTCCCTTTTCCACTAACACATTGGGGTGGTAAAGAACACATTGCTAATAGTTGCCAATAACCCTGCGGCGTGTTTTCACAAGCCGTGCTTTATGCATTGCAAACTGCCAATATTTCCCTGTGTTATGTACCCCAGTTTGAATGTAAAACTTAATTCTTGTCAGATTCCTTGCTGTGATGTTATTCTATATCAAGTCAGGGAAGGTTGTTGTTAGAAAATGTTCACAAGCGGATGAGAGCATTCTGAGGTAGCAATTAAACAACTACACGCAAACACTCACAATCCAGAGTCTATTTAAATTGCAATCTTCTTCCCTCCCGCACTCTGGGTGGAATTGCAAACCAAATCTGCCTTTCCTGTCCAACATCACGCAGCTGAACTGAACTGTGACAATTTCTGCAAAAGTGGCCAACAATCAATTATCCAGCGTAGCGATTGCGAGTTAGCTGTGACTACACCAATTTCATAGATTTTTTTTTTTTAGTGATTTGATTCCAAAAGTGAAGTACAGACAAAGAGTGGTTAGCAGTTTAGCACGTAGCCATCACAGTTCAAAGGTTTGGGGCTAAAATTTTTGATCCCGTGCTGATGTGAGCTTCCTCCTATGAAAAACACAGTTACACACATTACGCACGTGATAAATGACGATCCTAAATTTTCCATAGGTGTGAAAATGTGCGATTTCAGGGCGCGGCCCGCCTCTCGCCCCAAAATCAACTGTGAGCGTCTCCAGCTCACACACAAGCCTAATGACGACAAGCACTCGAAAATTGCGGACTCCAAAAGGTGACATGTAATCTCCTATTGCTGCCAGAGTGACTAAAAGTTACTTGCGCCTCCAGTGCGAGCGCATGTGCCATGAGGTCACCACACGAACGCCGTTGATGTCGTTTGGGCGTTGTGATGACAGCAAATGTGTCATTGTGGTCATGTCTCCACTTTCACGTACTCTCTGTTTCTTCTTCTGGTTCAGAGGGAAATTAACTTTCCTTGAAGTGATAATGCACCAAGTATAAAAAACAATATGACTTCACCCTCGCTGGGAAGTCAAAGAAATCGATTGGTCCACAATCAACATTATGTATTATTATACTGGATAAAGAGACTCTGAGAAAATGAGAGATTGAAAAGATGTATGTGTGAGTGGAAAACCAGTTCTTTGGAAACACAAATTCTTGTGGAAACAGTGATGTCATGACAGCATTTCTTGTGCACACACACAAATACACACGCACACTTAATATGTGTCTGTTTAAATCATGACTTTTTCACCGAGATCACAATTGCCAAACACATTTCACAGCCCTCATTCTGATTGAGATGCTGGGTCAAACACTTGAAGACAGACAATCTGATCTGGAGTTCACATGCACAACAAAAGCCAGTCGGAGCTTCGTAAGAGCCTTTAAAAAACAATCTGCTGTATGCCAAATAAACACGAGCCGAGTCAACAAAAGCCACCTAAAACGTCCTGCTTACTGTTGGATGTGACAACTCAAAAAAACAAGCCGGCATGCCAATTGGCGCTGCTTGAGTGGCTTGCAACTCAAACACCCTCAAAGGTTGCATGGCTCCGCTTCAAGCATTGCTCAAGATCGTCTATGCACATGATCAGGGAACAACAGAAGCAAAGGAAAATGGAACAAAACAAATGACATGATTTGATTGCATCACTGGCTAGCATTGAAGGCAGTTGGTTAAAAATTGACACCTATAAAGAATATGGCCCGGTATGAACATTGAACCCGGTATCACAAGCATTCCATATTGGATAGCAATCTGTGTTATTACTCCTGCAAAGCGTAGAACAAAATTAAATCATCATGTGTGGTTAGGCTCCTGGATTATGGAAAAAAAAAAAAAAAAAAAAAAAACATGATTATTTTGGTAATAATTGAAATCACGATTATTCAAACGATCATTTATTTGTTGGTACAAAACAAGAAAATGTTTAAACATTAAAAGTTCCTTTTGGACCAAACTAAATTGATAAAATTAGTCATTATAAAATAAAAAAAAAGGTGCAACTGTATAAATTCAAGTAGGCAATTTGGGGGTAAAAAATAAACAAAAAACACTTTCATGTGTGAAGACCAGCCATCTGTAGTAAGATACCATGACCACACAAAGAAAAAAGATTTCTGAATAAGAGACGGCAAACAGCGCAATAATAAATTCAATCAAGATTTGTGATCAACATTTTAATAATCTTCCAATCTAATCGTTTTACTGAGAACAGTATGGTAGTAACTCCTGGTTGTTGTTGTTGTTGGGACCGCCGCACAGTGTGAAATTAAAAACGCATGCGTTACAGTAAATGAACTTACTACACTGTGACTTTAGATAAATCATTTGAACTTTTTGATGAATCTTCCCACTAACAGCCTTTGTCAGGCAGGCACTTATTGTTTTCCTTGACGGGGATTGAGAGATTTCGTTTTGTTTTTGAAAGCCGTCAAATCAAAGAGTTATAGTTGTGGTTGCAACAAACTAAAGACTGTTTTATAAGTGGAGTATTCCACAGAAAAGGGAAAAAAATGCACGTCGAAGCAGTTGTGATTGTGGTTTGTGTGGAGTGACGGGATAAGAGAAAAACAAGTGTCATGGGTGTAGTGTACATTTTCCCCCTCGGTTGGTCGTCTACATTTCAAATAATTGAATTGAATTTATTTCTATATATAATGAGCTCCAAGCTCCTGGCAATAGTTGTTTTTTTTGTGATTGTAATTTTTGTTATGTGTTTCCCTTCACACATTTCCTCAGTTTTTCTCCAAAGGCTTCATATTACCTCCAATGTTTTTCTATTGTCGATCCTTCGTTGGATTGTTTCTCTTCAGGCTTTGACCTCTGCGATCTCCCTCATGTTTTATTCTCCTAATGGGTCATGCTTTTTTAAACACCCCACACACACGAATAAACTGAGTTCTGCACTCTGTGTTAGTGACTTTCATGACATTTATCCCAAAAGTGCACAGTGTTTCTAAGCCGAGCACCGGATCGTATAACAGGTCGCCCCTGAAACCCCTTGGGAAGGTGAAAAATAATACAGGCCCATTGCATTGTGTTATGTTAGTCATTGTTTCCAACAACTGAATCATTTAATTTCATTTATATTTGGTTAACCACAGGGCACATATAGGCAGTAACCAATCTGTAAAGATAAGACTTAAAAAACCTGGGGGGGGGGTCACGGTTCAAGTCCCGCTGTGGACACCCCTCACTCAAGAGTATATATACACACACACTGTATATCGTCCGTTTATCCGCCAGACCAAATAATAATCGCCTACAGACCGGTCCGGCTATCATTTTAAACGTTAGCGGTTCCGACTACTAACGTCAACAAACTACCACTTGCGCAGCCTTTTCCTACAGGTTCATTTTGTATTTACTGCTTGCATGCTGACCTCAACGTGCACAACTTTCACTGCATTGATGCACTGTGGCTATATGCATGCTTTGAGGGCACAGACTGTGATTGTTCTCTCTGGGTGTTAGCTTTCGAAGCAGGAAGTGCACGCTCGGGTCAGGGGGGAGGGGGGGGGGGGGGATGTAGGCACGCTCGGTCTGCCCACATCTGTTCAAATAGCAGAGACCCTCGAAGTCGCGCAGGAAATGTGTGTGCGCGCGCGTGCGTGTGTGTACGCGTGGGACAGAAGCCATTCTTTGTCTGCATGATTTATAAAAGTAATTGACCTTATGCTGTAAAACAACCGCCCACAGTAAGTAACAGAGGGAGATTTGTTTGTCATGTACCTGCTGTCTGTGGAAGCAGTGCAAGTACAACGCTGACAAGCAACATGAACTGATCAATCTAACCTCTGGCGTCAGCGACGTTGAACATCTGGATTCTATAAAAACAACAACAACAACAAAAATAGGATTGTTGTTCGAGCGTAGAACAGTTTACCTTATTATCAACGGAAGTGTGGCTAGAAACTTCAGCATTATTGTTAATATGACCCCCCCAGGATCCCCCCAAGAACCGATGAATGAAAAAAATCATTTTCTACTTCATGGAAACAGAACACAGAAGACAAACAGTCAACGTCAAAGGAGCATCTGGATATAAAATGACTACAAAGTTCTTTGGAAGTCTGCACGGAGACGAAAACAGCTGGTTGCGATTCAGTTGCAGTGCTTAGTGATTCCCGCATCGTTTGCCAAAGTTTACCTTTTCTCACCAACTCTCCAACATGCACGTTGGCTTTATAGTGTTGGAATACCACAACTATTTGGATTGTACACTGGCTTATAAAACGAAATCACTCAAAAACTCAAATATGTCGCATTAAAATGACACAGTAATCGGGCCTGAGTAATTCTCTCTCTCAATTACCAGATGTCTCCAATAGATAGCAAGACAGACATATCATCATTTGTGCGTTATGCTGGGTTAGTCATCTCAAATTCTAAATATTGGTTCAAGTGGAAATCAACCTAAACATATTTTAGGTTGTGCCGTCATCTTTCACAGAAGTCGCGACCCGACTTCGGATAAGCGGGAGATAATGGATGGATGGCAACAAAATCCACCCCTTTTTAGCCATGTCAGGGGGCGGCCATTTTGTCACTTGCTGTCGACTGAAAATGACATCGCGACTGCTCAGGGTTCAGGTAACGACCAATCACGGCTCAGCTTGAGAAAACAGCTGAGCCGTGATTGGTCGTTACCTGAACATGATGTCGTTTTCAGTCGACAGAAGTGACAAAATGGCCGCCCCCTGAGATGGCTAAAAACGGGTGGATTTTGTTGCTTCATATGAATCCGATTGACTTGTTTCAATGTTTCAGCTAGTGGGCCTGCATAGAACATATTCTTGAAAAAAATATGTGTATGTACCCCACTTCGATTGGCAAAGAACCAATAAGAGTTAAGTATTTCAGACACGTCCAGCATCCTGGTCCAACTTTGGAAGTGAATCATGAAAACAAGACGGAGAGGAATTGACTCATTTCACATTAAATTGTCGGCATTTGAGCCTTGAAAGAGGAGCGCTGTGGTTTGATGTGATGAATCACAACTCAGTGTTTAACAACGAGGACCGGTTTACATCGGAGCTGCGTGGCAGCATGTCGACACGGCGGTAGCCGTAACACTATTAACACGAAGCGGGCCAGACATCACACACGGATATACATGAAGCCTGCATCATGAGGTTTTGTGATGGCAATAAAAGATGTCTGCAACACACCCTGTTGATGAATGCTTGCGCTCACTGTGTTCTGTGATGGGTTCAAAAGGGTGGAGGGGCAAATGTGAGGGAGGGAAGAGAAGCTTCCAGCAAAAATCAGGGCAGGGTGAAAAAAGACATAAAAAGAGTCAGTAAACGGTACAAGATGTCATCAGTGACGCGACGGAGCTCAGCATCTCACAGGAGTGGCCCAGATGAAAGTGATGGATGGGGAGTGAATCATGGCGACACCCTACCTAATTGTGGGAAGGTTTCGCTTGATGGAAACGAGGAGGGGAAACGATGAGTTTGATTCCGAGATTTCCATCCATCCATTCTCAAGGTCATGGCCTTTATATTATGGAAAACTGGCTTTTTAAATATCTTGTATACAAATAGAAGTGTCTCTGCTCACCCATCAAATGCGAAATCAAACAGCAAAGTTGCCAACCTGTTGTAAAAATAGTGGGCGGGCTAATTAACATAACCACGCCCACAGCGAGTTTCTCAGTCCTATATATGGTTTTTCCACAACAACAGCGAATTTGAGTTGATTAATGCAAATTAAGTGGGATTAATGCAAATTAAGTGGGATTACTGAATTGAATCTTTCCAGGCATCTTAAAAATAACAAAAATAAAACAGTATACTATAAATGTGCTATAAGTGCCATTTTGTTTTTGGTTTTAAAAAGCAAGCAACGTGTAAAAATAATTTGGAGGGCAAACAACAATAAAGTGCAACCTCAAATTAGATATTCTGTATAAAAAAAATGCTTTAAATGTATACAAGGTATATCAAAAAACATTTCATTATTTTTGGTTGTCTTTCTACCTCAATACACCATGTAAATTGCTCTTGGGGACCCCCTAGTGGTTCGTGTGCTTACTTCACTTAAACCTTGGGCCTTCACTCGCGGTCCTCACTCACAATAACTACTGCCAAAGTGCAATTCGGTAGGTTGAATGCTGTCTTGCTGTGGCTCGCGTGTCCTTAACCTTTGAAGTTTCTTGCTTACAACTGGGGTTAAAGTGCAGCCACTCTTGGCCCGGCCCCTTGTCGTCATGTTAACAAAATTCGTACTCTCCATTGGCCCAGCAATACCAGGAGGCGGGATTAGGGTTGATTCTCTTGCTCACTTGCACTTGCGTATTTAAACTATTCTACAATTCTTGATCCTTGAAATACATAATTTGTCACATTGAAAGCTTCGGTCTGTGTTATGTCAGCGTTTCCATGAAAAACTAATTCCGCAAAGACAACCCGCCCCCCCAAAAATGCATGAGTCCCAGGAGTGTTTTCTCCTCCACTGCCCAGGGCTGCCATGTTTATAAAGCAATCAATCTATTGTTGGCAAAGGACAGCACTGACAGCCAGACAGGATCCAGACTACTGACATTAATGTACCAAGAGAAAGAAAATAAAAATACTCATCGAGGTCATTATGCTGCTCGAGTGTCATTACCAATTTGCATTTTAGAGGTGGTGCTGCACCTAATCCATCCGACAGTAAGGTGGTGGTAAATTGTTTGCTCTCGCATTCCAAAAACATGCATGCCAGGTGTATAAACCACCCCTTTTCTATAACGCTCATGTTTACTGGGGTTGCAGGTGAACGAGAGCCTATCCCTGAAGATTTTCGACTCGAGGCAGCATACACCCTGGAATGGTTGCCAGCCAATTGCAGGTGAATGTCAGGTTCACTGGCGATTCAAATGAGAATGAGGAATACATTTATTAAAAAAAAAAAAAAAAAAAAAAAAGATGAATCGGTGGGTTTGGTGTGAAATTTTTAGACTATTTGGGTTTTACAGAAAACGGAACAGCTGCATTAAATACAATTATTACGAATATGGAGGGCCTGAAGTTTTAAAGACTGACTCGTACTCTTGTATTGACAATCTTTTTAATTCACTTGTGTACGTACAGTAATGTTTAACTCAGCAGTGAAACAGTCAAGGTTATTGTAATTTTGGCAACTACAAGTTACTTTTTATACAACCGTGATTGTCCACTAGGTGGTAGCATTACTCTATAAAGACGGGCGTGGAAATATAGTATATTGGTTGACTCCAGCAAATTGATATTGTGTTTTTTTTTAATCCTACAACGATTTCATTTCATTCACTTGCAGTGCACGATTGATCAATTTTGGGGGTGTTCCAAAGCTTTTGGATATTTTAGATAATATTTCGGAATCTTGCTTCATTTTGCCCCAATATTTTACACAAGCGCATGTTTCTGTATTTGTGCACTGAGTTTGAAATTTAAAGTTGGACACCAATTCTGCAACGACCCATTTATGTCGATTAGGTGTCTTTATTGAATTGATGTATACAATTTTAACCAACGCAACGACGACAGCAGAAACAATGCGCATACTATGAAATCGATCCTGTGAAATGTGACTGAGTTCAACATGAATGCAAACGTGAACGTTGGACTATTTTTATGAATGAGTGGCGCGGTCCTCGTGACGCCATCAGCCAATGAGCCGCAGCTGCAGTGGGTTGCAACAACAAGAGGTGCCCACGCGCTCCTCGTGCACAGCCCACAGCAATCTCATCTGGCAGACTCCAGGTTCGCTCGCCCACGCACGGACAGATCACGTCACGTCACGTCCTTTCCCTTCCCATCCCATCCCATCCCATCCCAACGACCTTTCGAGCACGATGGCATTTAAAGGGAGCAACGGCGTGGCCGTGGAGAGACGCGTGGATCTGGCGTCCCTCTTCTGCATGATCGGGCGACACGGTCCGGCCGTGGCTCTGGCCGTGTTCGCCATGGTGTCCGTGCTGGCGGGTTTCGTCATCTACCGAACCGTGAGGGGGCGCAGGAGGAGGAAGAAGAAGGCCACCGCAGGCGAGACCGAGCGAGCCGAAGGAAAGAGCCCACCCTCGGAGACCGACGCGGCGGTGACGCAAGCCGGGCTAGAACCGCAAACCGGGCTAGAACCGCAAGCGTCTGCGACTTCAACAGGTACACGTAGAAGTCACGTCATGGTCACGATTCGATTCGCTTATAGAAAAAAAGCAAATGACACCGACATGATTTGAAACAACCTTTACCCTTCAACACCCCCTCTCTCTGAGCCAACCTGTTTTTTCCCCAGCACGTTTTCCCCCAGCATTAACTTGCATCCACCCCCACAGAAATTATAATAGCAATAATTACAGTATTCAAAGAGGGTGTGACATATTTTGCAAAAACATATCCAAACATGATGAATTAACATTCATTAGAACAATTTAATCTCATAAAATGTCCCACCAACCAAACTGCATGCAAGTCACACCAGGTCAGCTCTCTCGCAGTCTTCTCTCAAATAACAATGAAACGTTTCCAACATGTGATTGACTGTGATCATACTGTCTCAATCTTTTTTTGTTGTCATACAGAAAGCGTAATAATGATTCTACTCTTGTCAGTTTCTTATCAAGAATATGAATCGCAAGTTACTAAAATTCTTTGTCAAGGGGTTGGCAGTGAGGTCGGAAAAGTCGTTAAATATGGCGATATATGCAACACTGGCTGAGCGTTAAGAAACTTTCTCCACTCTAACATGTTTTTGTAGCTGCAGGCGCGCTTTTAAATATGGAAGCAAAAAATACATATATTATATCATATTATATTATTTTATATTATATTATATTATGATCTCAAACTCATTCTTTCCCAATTACATAATTATGTCATCTCACAGAAGGTCTGAAAAAGTCTGGTACTGTATGAGTTAAAGAAAACAATTTTCCAGCCGTGCAACCTGTGTCTGATCTGAAAATCGTACCCCAGCACCTTGGAGTCATTGGCTCGAAGCTAGACTGACGGTCAGTCACTGACAATTGATGAACGACGAAGCACTGACGGAGGTCACGTCACTAACTTTGACAGAGGTCCGTCACTGATGTACTATTGTTTTTTGGTTTTTTTTTTTTTTTGGGGGGGGGGGGATTTAAAATTCGGCTCAGCTTGAAAAACTGACATTGACTGATGACAAATGACATCGTAACAACACAAGCCAAAATGAAATAAAACCAACTACAGTATCATGGAAAATAGAACTATTATAACCCAGGTGTCAGACGGCAACGATTTTAGAAACACCTCTTACTACCCAACAAAGTGTTCAGTGAGTGTATCATGCCACTAAATCAAAAGTAGCGCAGTACAAATTGAATGTTGTATGTTTGGTGTTATAGATGTTGATGTGTCAAAAGAGGAGGATGATCCCACTGGGACTCACCTCCCAGTCAGACGCCGCGCTGCTGCTGCTGCTGCTACTGCTGCTGAGAGCTTGTCACCCTACTTATCTGACGTCCAAGCACCGTTCAACCAACATGCTACTTCATCGCACACGCAGCAAGTGGAGTCTGTGCCGTCATCTTTCACAGAAGCTAAGGTGTACTTGGAGGGGCCCAGTCTGGGTCTAAGTGTTGTGGCAGAAATGCTGGCGGAACCTGCTACTATTTGCCTCCTAAAAACAACAGGTGAAGCATTTAAGGATGAAGAGATTTCAGAAAACAGCTTGAACGAGCAAGAGGCTATTCGGGATCACATCTGCCAAGAAGTAAGAACTCCTTATTGATTGTTGTTCAAAGTGTAATTTCAGCTAAAGCTGGGTATACAGTACACACTGTGAATCAGGCCAAATTTGAGCATTTTTCCACACTGGCAAAAGGGTTACCCCCAACAAAAAAACAGCAGAGATCCCTGACTGTTGAGCAACTGAAGTTGTACATGAATGGGAGCTCCAAAGAAAGAGTTCCACCATGAGAAGCTTCAAAAATTTGTGTTGTCAGTTCCCAAACGCTTATTGTTTGTCAACTGGAAGGTGATGTAACGTAACATAGGGGTAAATATGTCCCTTCCCAATCTTTTTTGGAACGTGTTGCGGGCGTTTAATTTGAAATGAATGAAAGTTTACAAAAAAACCCCAACATTCATCAGTTTGAACATTACGGTAAATGTCTTGTCTTTGGAGTGTATTCAACTGAATATAGGTTGCAAAGGATTTGCAAATTATTGGTTGTTCATAAATCAACGTGCCCTGCTTTGATCCATTGGTCAATTCTTAACAGACATTGAATTTTATTAAATGAATAAAAAAAGCATTTGAGGCAAACTTGAGTACACTACTTGGCTGTAACAAGCAGAGTCCCTGTTGACTTTGCCTCAACTGGTAAAGTTTACCATTACCAACATTCTCAACGCAGAAATGTTCTGCTCAAAACATCAGTGGCATTGAAACAGGAGCTCAGTTCCATTTATTTTACAATATTAATTTCCGCCATTTTCAATCAAAAACGTTAAAATTGAAAACGCTTTATGACCACAGTGACGGTCAAATGACATTTGACTTTGAATTTCATGTTTTCCTATTCAGGACTACAACGCAGAAGACCAGGCTGTGAAAACAGATGCCGAAAATTCTGACAAGAAAACCAGACATGAGGAGGAAAGTGCTCCGCCTTTGTCAAGTAACACAATGCACTTTGAGCAAACCCTTCCCATGAGAGAAGATGAAAATCAAGACAACGAAAGTGCAGCAGGGCCTGGAACACTGGAGCTCAGCATAGAAGAACATTTCGTTTCAACTGACGAGAGCCCAAAGGATGACTTTGAGGAGGTGATTCACCACCAAGATGGTGCAGATCCTTATGATCACCTCGCCGAAGAAGAGGGAAAGAAACCTGCAGTCACCGATGAAGAGTTTGACGGCAACAATACTCTGGCCCATGAAGCAACTGCAGCAAGCTTAGATGGCTTGAACAACACCGATGTTGATTTTGATGCCCAGTCACCACAAATGGATATTCCAGAAATCCAGACTGAGCATGAAGAGGAACACAGCCTGATAAGCAACCAAGAGATGGACCTCCTTCCAGATGAAGGTGAACTAGTAGAGAGTCGCAGTGAAGATGTCGGTAGTCCAAGTATCCCACCGATGGTTGACAACAATATTCCAGATATCACCTCTGAAGCAACGCCCCAAATTGACTCGGTTTCTGACATGCTAGCTAATGATCAACAAGCACACCAAGTAGACGTTCCAACTGTTGAAGATGAAACCGAAAATGTCTTTGGCCTTACCGAAAAAGGTACAGCCACGACAGACAGTGAGGCACCTGTTGACCATTTGTGCCAGCCAGAACGTGACATCGCTTTGAAAAAGGTAAAAGTGGCCATCGTTCCTAACCCGGCTCATGACAATGAAGCGGCCATCTGCAAAGACCTGTCCGATGACAATGTAGAGAAGTCCAAAACTTTTGAGGAGCCGGGTTTAGACTCTACAAGTGACGACACCTCTCACGAGTACGTTGCGTCTTTGGCTCAAGACCAACGAAATGATCAAAATATTGATGATTTTTCCCTTGTCACTGCTCCGGCTTCTATCATGACAGAGGATACAATGACTCCACCCAAGCTTCAAATTTGCCTACCGCTCTTTGAGCCAAACGAGCTGAGGGATCACAACTTATGTGGTGGGGGTGAAGAAAGCGGCATTTCCAGCATGGCCGTCAGTCCCGAAGCGCTCGATCCTGGGAGTAACTTTGACACCATTGAGACTCTGGCGATAGATCACGATTCACAGGCTGAGGCGAAGCTGGAGCCTCAAACTTGCCTTTTGCCTGATGAAGCAAGTTTATCAGTCTTGGAAAAAGATGCTCCACTGCCAGAGCAGCCTTGCAGTCAGACGATAGAATTTGCTAACGTTGAGTCATTGGCGGCAAATGAGGACGTGTTTGGCCATGTGATTGGGGAAGGCAACAAAAGCAAGACAGACAAGTCTACAGCGCCGGTCCGAAGCGATGAATGGGAAAGACCGGCAGACATGAAGGTTGTTGCGGTTTCGGGTGTTAATGAGAAAGCGGAACGCGCAGGAAAGAAAGAGGCACCGATGGAAGAAGATGAGGACTTTGTGAAGACTGAAATTAATATCATGGAAGCAACTATGGACCATAATGAGTGGATCACAGATGGTCACCCAAACTTTCCCTGGATGAATCTCCCTGTGCCGTATTTTGGTGGTGAGAACCAAACAGCAACCCAACAGCCTCCCACCCAAGAACGCAACCACCCAGATGCTGAGCCTCGATCTCTTCCTCGAGTCCAACAAACTGCTGGATGTGACTTTGAAGAAAACCTGAAAAGCCAAAAAGTCAATGTGACTTTCCGCCTCCACTACATCACCCATTCACCGTTCCAGATTTTGGCGGTAACAGGGAACCAGCGGGAGCTTGGGAACTGGAAGGGGTTCATCCCTCTGGAGAACGCCGAGGATGGACACTGGGCGGCCGTGGTGAGCCTTCCCGCTGACAATCATGTGCAATGGAAGTTTGTGGTTGTAGAAAAGGGGGAGGTGTGTCGCTGGGAAGAATGTGGCAACCGGCTGCTCCATACCGGATGCGGCGAAGACCTGCTTGTGCACAAATTGTGGGGATTACTGTGAGACGTGATCACCAGGCCTGTTTTATATTAATGCCAAGAAGTAAGACCTACTACATTATATTGAAATGCTAACTATGTGATGTCTCCATGTGAAATAAAAAATATTGTGTATTTAAAATATTACGGGCTATTTTAAAATGGGGTTAGGGCATATCCTGTACCGTACGCCACAATGGTGCGTTTGAACTAAATATTAACATTTTCCCTGCACATTAGATATCGCCACCACAGTATTTACAAGTTTACACCAATTTGATAGTTTAGCTTCAAATGTTGCGTTCTGCACTGCATCCAACTAGTTCATGTTATACTTCATTCGGCAGATGTGTACAAATTAGCCATCATGGTTTATTGCAAGTATCTGTGTGTCGCTGGTTAATGTTACGGGCACATGATGTCCACTTCTGCAAAAGGGAAGTGTAGTGGCTTTGCTAACAAATGGTGGTACAAGCAATTTATTTTCTAACATGGGTTCCCATAAAAAAAAAGTGTGTTTAAAAGCTAGCTTAACTACAGTACCGTGTTCAAAGGCAATATCTGCGATTTATGCAATTAGCAGCTTTTTAAACTGGCCGCGATGCAGTGCAGGTGTAATTTTGGAGACTCTAATACTGTTTCTGTTGTTGGAATATACCCTATGTGAAAACACGCAGTTCACTTTTATACTGCCGCAATAATCAAAGCAATAACTGGTGTGCATCAGTGGCCAGATATTGTAAACGACAAGTGTGATGCCGCTTTTGACCAAATGCATGTCCCATCGTTGCTCTACATACCAGTGCCTTGTGAAACATCAAGAACGTTTGATAGATTTGTTTTTCCTCACAAGTCCTCATTTTTAATCTGTCTTGTCTATTCCAAATATTATGCAATCTTGTGATGTTACTACTGGATGTACCTAAAGACGTTTCTTAGACGGATGTGTCACACTCAATGCATTTATTAAAGGCCAGTTATTTGAACTTTCCTGTGCCTTGATTTTTCAGGGGAGCATGTTAAAATGTGAGAATTGAGTTAGTTGCTTTGCTTGCGGAAAACAAAAAATCAAAATGATCCGCTCACTCTGCAAAAATTCCTGATGACAAGACTTGGCTTGCACAATGTGCTAAACATGCGCACACTGCTTGTTTAAACCAGCGTTAAAAATGTGTTTAGGGACACATAAAGCCATCTTTGATTAAAATTTGCTGTTAACCAATGTTATTAGTGGTAATGAATAACACACATACACTTTTATTTTTCCCCTGAGGAAAGAACAAAAGGTCAAAACCTTAACTTTGATTTAGATCCAGATGGCTCATTTTCAATGACTCGGGGAAAACGTTACAAGCAGTGTATGCCGGCTTGTTCTGAAGGTTAAACGTTTTCTTTTATTACGGCCAACTCTACAAATCATTAATCTGCACTGCTGTTCGTGACGAAGGCTAGAAGGCTATTGGTAAGCATATGTAGGACCAAATATGCAGGCTAAGAAAAGACTCCATTTAATGAGTCAAAGCACACGCGGAATTTGAAAAATAATTGCAATTCACACAAAAGCAATCAAATTCCATAAGTTGAATAAGATACTAAAAAAGCTTGCACAATGTATTTGTTTCTTTTTTTTTTTTAATATTGCTGTGGTCTGAACTTGAACCTCTAAATGAAAACATCTTGAAACAAGATCCCTGCGGCATCTCCACATTTGGAAGACTTCCCCTGTTCATTGTGAGTAATACGTGTGTGAGCCTCCCCTTTTAGTTTTGAGCACTGAACTTTGTGCGATCAACAACCTGCCCCTCTTAGCCAAGCATTGACTCTGGGACTCGTCTGACCCAGTTTAAAGGGGGTCAACAAGACTTTGCCCAGCATTTTTTTGTTTTGTTTTTTGTTTATTTTTCAGTCCTAAACACGAGTTCAGGACATTTCTATGCACCATGCCAAATAACATTAACCAATATACCAGCATAAGGTAGAAATGCTCAGATGAGGACTAAATTTGACCCGTTCGCTACACTTTGATCATGCGAAAAAGTTATGTTGGGAATAATTGATAACATTTATGACCGGATGTGTACTTCCGAGTGTAATCTAATCTTGAGAACAGCGATGGGTGTAATTACTGCCAGTTTTTGCTGATAAAAGTGCGGTTCCGAGCTCTTCACATGATATCTTGGGTCTTCTGACATGCAACGCACTCCCGCGCCTGATAATGTGTCAGTACAGAGTGTATGCACTTTCTAAGGTTGAGGGTAATCCTTTATTTAGACCTGAGGCTTACAACTGACACCACTTAGTCTCTAGTCATTCGTCTCTCTCAGTATCACACAGACCACACTCGTCTGTCAAACATACTGACAGCGAAGCCGCTGCCATAGTTTGATCTTAACCCAAATGACCAAACACACACCCTGGCCTAACGCCGATGCAAGCTCTGGGCAAATAACGCAAATGCCTTCGCAGCTTATGTCATTGAATAACAGAAACCGAAATATGTTTTATTTTGAAAAGCAGGTGCATCCGCATGTATATAGATGTCAAACTGCTTGTATTGGTCAAGTGAAAAAGTATCATTTCAGAATACTATATTAGATTGGTTTGAAAAAGAGAGGGAGAATGTTAGTGTCATGTTTGTGGTTAGGTGATGCTATTTATAACAAATGCCCGGGTTCATTCCTCCCCCGTGCAGAGGGATCATGCGGTGACCTTCGCTGAAGGATGGTGAGCCATCTGACCGAACCGCATGTCCTTATGGGAACATGCAGGGAATTTTAGCTAATATCACTTTAATTCAAATGGCAAAGATGAAGATGTAGGCTATTTTCATTGTCTCAGTGGAGGGTTTGTATTAATTAGAAATGCTTGAGTCTTCTTATATTTTTAATGTCATGACTTTAAATCATATTCCTGGAGAACATATCGCTCATGTCGCTCGCTGACCAAAAGCTCTTCTGGATCTGTGCCATTCTGGGATTGCAACAGGAGGTCATAACTTGCCGTCCCAGAGGACACCGCAGCTAAGTAAATAGTGTGACGCGGTACACATTGTTTCTGCCTATACCAAGTAACCCTGATGGGGTAAAGTGACAGCCAGAGATGCAGTATTCCGTGAAACAGGACCAACTTTACTGGCTTTAAGAAGGTCAAATTAGTTACAACACCTGTTCCTCAGTGGTACATTGGTAGCACTGCAAGTGGTAAACAAGTTTACTGTAATAACTACTTGTTGACAAAGTCAAATGAATAAACAAATCATTACATCACATGAGTGCAGCAATAAAACTATATGTTAAACAATCTTGTAAATAATAATCATGTAAACAACAAATCCAACACAATGAAAAAACAAAAATAACTCCAAAATGACACCTGGGACACTGGCAGTTCAATAGCAGGCTTTGGGCGAGAGGCGGGGTACACACTGGACTGGTTGCCAGCCAATCGCAGGGCACATACAGACAAACAACCATTCACACTTATTCACACCTATGGACAATTTAGACTCTTCAGTTAACCTAGCATGCATATTTTTGGAATGTGTAAGGTAGCTGGAGTATCCCCAGAAAACATCCGCAATTACGGTAGCAACATGGGAAAATGAAGCTTCATGAAACACTTGTACTTTTTTTTTTTTTTTACTCCTCTAGATGGTGCTTCTTGGTTTAAAGAGAATGGCTTGTGCAATGAAAATGTATTACATTTCCACTTAAACCAAGAGTGCCATCTAGAGGAGTCAAAAAGTATCACGGGTGCTTCATGAAACTTCATTTGCTCATTTGCTTTTATATGCATTTATAAGGATTGAGGTGTCATTAAGGGCATTGAACTCATTGTTTTAATAGTATTGATTTGTGACATAATTTAGTGAGTTTCAAAATTTGATAAACAGTTAAAAATAATTCAACACCAATCGAACCTGAATATAAACTTCAAGTCCAACAGTGTGTTCCCCTGTCAGGATAAAAAAAAATAAAAAATCACATTCTTCTTGGGATGTCACGATACTATAATTTCTCTATGAACCTAACGATACAATAATTATCACGATATTGTGGGGAGGTTGGCGGTATATAAAAAGCTTACGATACTGTAAAAAAAAAACCACACATAACAGCATTCACAAAGAAATAGGTTTGTCCAGTCATGCACTTCTATTGGCAATAAGCGTGGGTCTTAAACATACTGTAGGTGGCTGGCATCAAATTAAACTGCACTAATAAACTAACCACCAGAGTGTTCTGGCACTGCACAAATGGAAAACAGCTTGGCCCTTTAAACAGATTTGCAACTATTAATATCGTGACAGTGATATGACGACAGTGATATACCATGGCAATTTGAATACATTGCCGATATTGTGACATCCCTACATTCTTCACCTTTTTACACTTCGAATTTTTTAAAGAACAGCATTATGTCTAGTTACAGTATACATAACAGAACTGTATAACAGTTTGCCTCAAATCCCATCCCTGCAGCGATTTTTCTGATGCTAATGAGCCCCAAAATGAAACCTCATTACGTTTGTACCTTTTAACTAGTGGTGCTCTGGCTCTTCTGTGATGGTGCGGTAGTGTTGTGGCTGGTTCTGTACCAGAGGGGAGTCTGTTTGTTTGAACAAGGCGGGGCGATTCTTACGAGGACGCAGGAATCTCCGGGATGTCACCAGGTCTCCGTAGCCTTGAGCGTGAGAGAAAGCGTAGCCCGATCGCCTGGTGCTGATTCGCCTGACCGGTGGACGACGAGGAGCAGGGGCTGGCAGCGCCTCCTTGCGCAACTTATGTCTCACCTGTAGAGAGAGAGAGTCATTTCTTTTACAGAAGAGTTGAAGATTTTATAGCGGCAAAGGAGGAACCGGAGTCGTGTAAAACCCTGTGGCTTAAGAATGGAATATCACATCAATTGGTACGCAAGTCAAGGCAGGGTAGTGAATACTTTTGGCAAGATAGTATCACTGGAGAGTGGCACAGATCTCCACACACCGGGCGCTAGTACGACAGACGCCAAAAAAACCCAGTCATACCGTTTGCTGGTGCATGACAATGCCCGGCCTCGTGTGACTACATTACATCATCAGGTAGATATTGATCAGTAGATATTGCTACTGACTGGCACTCATTCTCCAGACCAGTTGAGGACTTCTGGGACGTTAAATTACAATTACGATTATTACACCATGATTAGAAAATTGTCACCATAAAAAAACGATTATTAATATCATCATTTACATTTATATCCAACACACTGTTTGTTCACACAAGGAAATCATACTTGAATTTATACATTTGAACCTTTTTTTTTAAATGTATTTCATAATAGCTATTTTTATAACTTTTGTTTGGTCCAAAAGGAACTTACATAATTAGAGTGTTTCAAAGAAATGTTTTTTGAGAAATTTGTTGCGTTAAAACATTTTCATGTTTTGTACCAAGAATAAATGATCGTTAGAATAATCGTGATTTCAATTATTACCAAAATAACCTTGATTATTATGTTTTTCATGATCGAGCAGCCATTATGTGACATTATGCGTTGTTGCATCAACAGTTTTTATTAGTGTGCCCTGAACCAACTACACTAATAATGTAATCATGAAAGATTCAATTCAATACTTTATTCATCAAGGTCTTGGATGTGTGATGTATGTAGAAATATTCTGTAACGAGCCAGACATTCTGACATTGATGCATAACGCAGCTACTAAAAAGAATTGACTGATCGTGTTACCGAGCGTTGCCCGTGTAGTCGACTTGACAAGATTGGGAAGCAAGTAAAAAAAAAAAAACAAGAGATACGTTGCTTTCTCATTCTTCTCCCAAGGTGCAACATGAGTCACTGACTAATCCGGATTTTCATACCTTATCGTTGACGGTGGGACGAAGCTGAATAGCAGTGAAACGGAAAGCCACCACTGGCAGACTACAGAGGAGCGTTGTCAAGAGTATAATCAGCCACACATTAGGCTGGTTCAGAGAGTTCCTCGCCGTACCTGCATCCCCAAACACACCGGTGAAATCTCAATACAGCAACCAACTGTCTATTTCTTCGTAACATGAAAATTCTCCTTGCGCGGCTTCTGTAGTAATCAGCAGTGACTTACCAATGAAGGGGAATGTGGAGGTGAAGATGAGGAACATGCCGTTGCTGTACATAGTGAACGTGGTGGCAAAGTAGACTGCAAGGCTGCCCCACACAAAGAACTGGTTCACAGCTGTCCAGTAATGGGTGTCCAGACACAGCTAAATACATATAAAGTACACTTTTATTAACAAACATATTCATTTGCATTGTGTATTTTAAGCCTGGGAGGACTATAGAGTACAATGTTTTTGATGGATGTGCAACATTGACTGTTGGATGACAAATGATTAAATGAAAACTGGATTCCTTACCTGGATGCTGACCACAATAAGCAAACACGTCTGCGCCAGTAAAGCGAAGGACTGATAATCCGCAATGTCTTTGCCGTCGTCTCGGACAGTGTCGTGCATAGCCGCCCACGGGATGAAGAAGAGGATGAGGGAGCTGTAGCAACTGTGGATCATGCAGCGGACAAACAATTTCTTGTTGAAGTAAGCGTTCAGAGGCCCCGGTGAGTAGAGCTGTGGATACTGGAAACTCCAGCGATCATTCACGTCCTGCCCGAACGGAAAGAACGGAAGAAATGAATTCTTGCATCACGTTTTACTGTGTTATGCAGGTGTACCTAATGAAGTGTCCCATGACTGTTGCATACCTGGTCAAAAAGACTCATGCCTAGGACAGGGAGAGCTGTGTACACTAGGTTGTACAAGGTGATGAACCACTCGTCATACACAGTCTATGAAATACAACAGCAAAAGGTCAACGGATTATAATGTAAACCGTTTTCTTTTAAGGGGAAGTCAACCCAAAGAGATTTTTTTTCAAGAATGCGTTCTATGCAGGCCCACCAGTTGAAACACGGCATTCTGATTAATATTGCGTTTGTGGGATATGATCTCTTCTGTCGACTGAAAATGACATCATAGATGCTCAGGGCTCAAATAACGACCAGTCCGGGCTCAGCTTCATAAAACAGGTGCGCTGTAATTGGTTGTCAGAGATGGCTAAAAACGGGTGTATTAACTCTTATTCCACGAACGCAATAGTTATCAGAATGCCTTGTTTCAACCCGTGGGCCTGCATAAAACATGAAAAAAATATGTTTGGGTTGACTTTCCCGTTAATCATGGTTGAAGGCATCTTTTAAAACACTCCCATAGTCACCACCAGAAATGCTCATCACTTGCAGTGCACATCAACAGTCATCAAGTCAGAGCTCCTGAATGTCCCTCACCTGTGCTGAGAAGCCGCAGAAGAAGGCATACCAGAAATGCACGAAGGTGAACGTAAAATTCTTGTAAAAGAAATATTGCAGAAACTTGCACATGCGCAGATACGACCAGCGCCCGTGCACCAGCAGGAGGCGCTGCAGGTAGCGGAACTGGGCGAAGGAGAAGTCACTGGACAGAACAGCCTGCATGCCCTCCTGACCACTGATCCCGACACCGATATGTGCAGCTGGAAGACAAAAGGCCCAATGTATGCTGAGCTTTCCTTAGCACGTTTTTATCATGTGTGAGTGACTTTACCTTTGATCATGCTGACGTCATTGGCCCCATCGCCAATGGCCAGAGTGACCGCCTGTTTATATTTTTTCACCAGTTCGACAACTTGGGCTTTCTGTAGTGGAGTGACCCTACAGCAGATCACTGTTTGGCACATACATGCCGTCCTCAATAGTTCCAACTCCAAACCTTTCTCCAATGCAAAGGCCTGAGGACCAAGTGGAAAAAGAGGAAAGCAAGGATTTTTACTTGAAGTCAAATCTTCCTTCTGTGTATAATATTTTTCGACTTCACAAATATAAAGGGGGGGGTGAAAGCTCACTTACTAGGCTGTGTCCGTTGATAACAAGGCCATATTCCCCATCCACTTTGTCATCATGCACAGTTTCTGTCTTTTGAAGCCAGAAGAGGCCTGCGCAAGCTTTGGTCACAGTCGGTGCCTCTGCTGCAGCGGGACACATTTTCCTCCTCGCACTCCTAAAAACGGGACCGCACGGAGCGTATGACTCATCTAACACATTAAGTCATGATGACAGAGCTTTTGAAAAATATATACATACTTGAATTCACTTACACTAGCTCTTCTTTCACTTCTTCTGCAGTGTTTGCGGACACAGCGAAAATGTCCTTCATCTCCTCTCGCAGCATGTTGCAAGAATAGCCGATATTCTCCGCCGTCTCTGATGCAATTTAAGATTTGTTCAGATAAGCAAAACATGCAAAACGTAATTGGTCAAGTTATGGTAAACACTTGGGAAAATATGTTCACAAGGTAAGGGACACATTGACATTATTGATAAAGCACGTGTAAAAATCACATGATAAGAAGATACCAACCCTGTTTATCTCCGGTCAACACCCAGATTTTGATGCCAGCTTTGGCCAGCTGCTCTATTGTCTGAGGGACACCATCCTGCAACTTGTCTTCTACAGCCGTTGCTCCCAGAAGCTAAGTCAAAAGTTTGTGTAAAAAAACAAAAAAACAATTTAGCTTTGGGGGGAAAAAAACAAACAAACTTTCCATACATTCATTAAACAGGCATTTTTCAAACAGAAAATGCCATCTTATGTATGTCAATATGGCATTTTGCTATTTACAAGGGTAATAAAAAAAATGCAATTTGACTTTGAATGTAAGAAAACTTACAAAAAACATCCCTTATAAAAGCCTGAGTTCCACCATCTATTTTATGCCACATAACAAAATAAATGAATAGCATTCCTGATTAAGGAAATAACAACATTCAGGATTAATCGGCAAAAAAACAGTATAAAGTAACAGACTGTGCGGGTGTACCAACCAACAAGTCTTTTTCAATCTCTTCATACAGTTCATCGAGTTTCTCGTCCCTTCCATCAATGGCGGTGCTGGCCTCATGGTGACGTTGCATCCACTCCTTCACATATTGCTCCTCCAAATGCTTGTAAGCAAGAACCAATGTGCGGAGACCATCGCCTGCATACTCCTAAATTTAGGCGTGAAAGCATCAATGACGATCAGCGTTTGACTTTTCTGAGTGAAAAATAAAAACTCACATTGAGATGTCCGGTGGTGACGCCCATGAGTTTGTTACAAGAGGAGTGAAGCCTCTCGTAGATGATGGTGTCTGCTCCTTTGCAGTATAGAGTCAACTTGCCCTCAGGGTTACGCACTGGAAATCACAGCGGGGATATGAAGTTCTCAATGAATTAAGAACTTTGAGGAAGATGAAATGGATTTGGTTATTGTGACAAAGCTTTGGTGCCCCACCACATGGCACATGAAATGGCGACTCAATGGCGAAATTAAAGTGCACATCCAACCAACCATTTTCTATACCACTTATCCAGTTCTGGAGTCTACCTCAGCTGACTTCTGGTGTGCAACTTGGACTGGTGGTCACCAGTTATTTACAAATAGGAACAGGAAACCATTCACACTCACATTCAAACCAAAATCAGGCAAGAGAACCGCTCCATCTCCAGTAGCCCTGGCGGTATGTTTAAAAGTCAACAAATTTTACTTGAATTCCATTTTCCAGCACTTTGAGTTGCATTTTTATGTATGAAAAGTGCTATATGAATAAAATGTGATTGATTTTCATTGGTGCAAAGCAGCACATAAGCAGGAAATCAGTAATTCTGATTCATCGGTTGCCATTGGTCTCACCTATGACTGACATCCTCTTGCGCACATTATTGAAGTCTAAAACGGCCAAAAGTTCATAGATGACTTTTTCGCCCATCTCCACGACTGTGATGGTCTCCGGTGTACGTGAACGGAACACAAAGCCAAAGTTCCTTGCAGCAGTGACTAAAGCACCTTCATCGGGAGACTGAGCCTGGTAGTAAAGTTGCCCTGGTAACAAAGGAGACATGTAAACTGTGGAAATATTGTCGGCCCGTAGGTCTATACTTATATAACACATAGACTACGTTAATGAAGATGCTCACCCTCTTTCTTTTCCTCTGGCATCACAGTGTGGCACAGAGCCAACAAACGGAAGAAGGCCTGAGCCTCCACGTTGCCCTCCCTGACAGTTTCTGCCAAACTGTGGTCATGAAAGATGAACTTTGGATCGGCCAGCTGGTTCCACGAGAAGTCGACTCTTGGTGTCTTCTACAGAGAGAAAAATGGAAATGATTCCACATCCAATCAGATCTGATCCAATGAAGTTATTTCTGTGCTACTCACAGTCCCTGATGACATGAACCATTTACCGTATTTTCCGGACTATAAGCCGCTACGTTTTTCTTAAATTTTGGACCATGCGGCTTATATAAAGGTGTGGATATTCTGTGTATTTTTCTTCCGCAACTAGGGGCGCTCTAACCAGAATTAGAATCAAAACTAAGAAAAAAATCAATGCAAAGAAGAATACGCTACTTTTTCTTTAGCAGATAGAACATGGAAAACAAACTAAATACAGTTAATTTTTTTCAAATCCTATCCCCTTCATCATGGAACACACACGAAGAAGTTCGTATGATGCAAGTTTTAAGTTGAAGGCCATCGATCTTGCTATGCAGGAAGGAAACCGCGCTGCTGCACGCAAGCTTAGCGTCAATGAATCAGTTCAAAATCGTTCTGTAAATGCAGTAAATATCTAATTTTTAGACATAGATAGGTGCGGCTTATAAACCAGTGTGCCTTTTATATCGTTTGTTCATCATCATTTTTTTTTTTCATAGAGTAGGTGCGGCTTATACAATATGGGTGCGTCTTATAGTCCATAAAATACGATATATAACTCACCTCAGTTATTTCCATTCTCTGTCCTGAAAAGTCCAACAGTTCGCCTGAAGAATAAACAAAAAACTAATGAATATTCCAGTTTTTTTTTTTCCTGCGTAGTTTTAATAGTTTTGCTCACCATAGTTTTTGCCATTGATGGAACACTTATTGAACGCCATGATGTTCTGCGTCAGGGTTCCAGTCTTGTCGCTGAAGATATATTTGATCTGACCCAGCTCCTCATTCAGAGTGGTGGTCCTCGCCTGAGCAGGAGTGTCACTCTTGGGGTAATACATCTTCCTATCCCAGTCAATGTAGAAACTATTCCCAAGTCGGATGATCTCCACACTGACAAAGTGAATTGTGAGAAAAACAATGTTGCTCCAATTCTGTTGGTTTTTCATAAGCCAGAATACGTACCTGACATAGAGTGATATAGGCACGACCGTGTTGAGGACGATGACGTAAGACCAGAAGGTGAGGAATGATGAGAGAGGAGCATCAACGCCAGGTTCCCGAGGGAGGAACACAGTGAACGCTGAGCCTTCCTTCACCTCCCAGATTGCATTGCCGATGGTCAGAACGGAGCACATGGAAGCCAGGAAGCCAAAGATCTGATTGGGGGATATGTAAAAGTATGCTTATTTGCAGAGGTGGGCATTTTACTAAATTTTGCTAGTCCGTCATTTGTCATCCGTCAGCAGCCAGGGTACCCGTACGTCATTCATCAATCTGTCAAAAAATGTCAGAAAATGGGCTAACGGTCGGTCACTGTCAGATGCAGTAAGTTACACTGATGGATGAAAATCACTTCCGTCATTCGTCAATCCGTCGTTTTTCGTGACAAACTGAATTTTAATTGTCAGTCCGTTAAGTCTGTCAGTTAGTCCATCAGAAATCCGTTTCTTCCGTCAACCCGCTGAAAAAACGCCCGAAAAACAGGCATCCGCCAATGATGGACTAACTGCCCGTCAGTGACGGACTAATGGACCATCACTGACGAACGCAGTAAGTGATGATTACACTGAAAACCCACTTCCGTCAGTCCGCCATTTTTAAAAGGTGTCCTCGTCACGGACCAGTCTGTCAGTCTGACGGATGCCCACCTCTGCTTATTTGCAGAAGAGGAAAAGCATTTTTAGCACATGGTCTTCACACTGACTGATGGATAGACTGTGCCGGTGTTCCTAATAAACTGCCCGGGTTGTGTACATCCAAACTTTTAAGTCTTATATATTCCAATATCTTTGGCACACAGTTGCATAGCAATTTGTAACTCACACAAAGCACCAAAACATTCATAAGGTGATCAACACTTGTGCGTTTGAACGTTGTCTTTCCGCTGTTCTGCATCAGCTTTGTGTCCGGACCTGAAAAAGTAGGATCCCGCGTTGAATTGATCCAGCTGCTAACCACGCACATTAAACAGGTTTGCAAATTTCCGATTGAAAATTCTGAAACAAATTTCTACTATAGTTTTTAGATAAATGTGGAGTAGTTTACCTCCAAAGATAACCAGTCCAAAGCACCACTCTGTGTTTCTCAAAGTGCATCCACGTAGAAGCACTTTGTCATTGTCCAACGAGTATGCTTGTTCATCTGCTGTGAGTGTCCCTTTGAATTTGTCCAGGCGGTTGTTTGGGGGTTCGCATCTGACTTCGCCTGAGAAACACAGAGGTATTGCGTCATCTCTGAGCATACAGTATGTTAAGAAGTGTCGCTCTCAAACACCAAATCAATTCAAGTTCTCACCAGTGAAGCTGGCCAGTGCTTCAATGCTGTCTCCCATCCCTCCAGTGACAGTCAGCGCCTGTTTCACCTTCAGATTGGTTTCACTGGGAGAGACCATGAGGACACGGGAAAAATGATGGGGTAAGAGGCAGCAGTCCATACAAATCTAATATACAGTATACTGTATGGTGTAGTCACCCATCGAGTTCTGCTGTTTCCACATAAACCAGGTTTAGAGGCTCACTGCTCGAGAGCAAAAGAAGATCTGCCTGGAAAAAAGAAACAGAAATCAAGAGGCATTGAATTCCACAAAGAAAGCGCAAAGAACGATGGTCATTTTCAAGTCAAAAATTATTTCATGACTTGAGAGCAATACAATGAACACATTTAAAGTGGCAATAGATATTAGGGATGTCACAATATCGACAATATTGTGATATTGCGATATTACATTTCCCACAGTGTATTGTCGTCATCATGTCACGATATTAATAGCAGATATTAATTGCAGCCCAACCCCAAGTTGTTTTCCATTTGTGCAGTTCCAGCACCCACTGGTGGTTAGTTTATTAGTGCAGTATAATTTGATGCCATCTATGTTTAAGACCCACGCTAATCGCCAGATGAAGGGCAACACATATTTAAGTTCCTCAAAACAGAATATTGTGATGTTTTTTTTTTTTAATAGGAGCTAATTTTTTTTAACAATATCATGAACTTTCATATAGCATCATGAGCTTTTTATATATCATTAACCTCACAATATTGTGATGATTGTCATATTGTGAGGTTCATATCGTTCTATTATCGGATCGTGACATTTGGATATCGTGACATCCCTAATAGATATCTATGAATACTTACAAATATTATTATTGTGGCACTTACTGTAACAAACTGGTTATTTTCCAGTTTAATGACATCTCCAACCTGAACATTCATCCATTTTTCATTCTGAAGTCTGCCATGAATGAAAACAAACAGATTTACATTGCGGTGTGATTTAGGTAGGTAAAGTACACTTTTGAATGTAAGCAACTCTCAAAGCAACTTCTTTTTTAAATATAAATTACAACATGCAGCATATGGACGGATTCTAGTTGTTCCTATTCAATGTGCAATAAACAAATATGCAACAAGAATAAGTTGAATAACTCACTGTCCGTCAATGAGGACGCTCACTTTGCGGTTGTTCACTTGTTTGTCACTCTTGTGCCTGTTCTGTTTGATTTTGATGGCGAAAAGAACACAATATGCTTTGTTAGTTATTACAATTAATCGTGGTTATTGCTGAAGAGTGACTTTCTATCAAAAGCAAAATAACAGCTCACAATGTCATCCGTGGCATCTTTGACCGCTGTTATAGAGAGCACCAAAACGAGAGGGACGGCTGTAGTGAACCACGAGAGTGAAGCGATTTGTGGGATGAGCTGTAAACGTACACATTCACAAATTAGATACCAAGCAGGTAAGAAACCAAGGGCAACTGCAAATGTATAAGGTATAAATAATAGCCGATAACAGCTGACCCAAAGCAGACGGCATGACGGCATGACTACTAATGGAAAGGATGCAGTGGTGTTTATTGATGATGCCTTGGGCTAAAATATGTTTCTATTTCTATTATGCTCGGTGCGAACATAACTTTCCACTTATAGTTTACCATCACGTGATCCAAACCGTTTGGATCACGTGATGGAAAACTATAACGTAACGACAAGGACTGCACTTAAGTCACAATTTTGTTACTCTTTACAACAAAAAATAAAATGAACATATTACATATGAATAATAAGAATGAGATATAAAAAAATGCTTCTTATTTAAATCTTGCATGTGTATCTAAAGTTGTGGCTACTTTGCACAATCACGTTATAAGGCTGATTAGGCCTACCTGAAGTATAAAGAGGAATAGGAAGTAGCTGTTGGCAAGCCTCCTGAACTGCTCGAAAAGGTTAAGTGGAAGGAAGGTGAAGATGTTGTATTTGGACGTCTTGATGGCATTATTCTGAAAAGGGAGGAAGTGACAAATGAGTTCCGTTGCAGCTGTGTTATTTCTTCAATTTTGGGTACTCACAGCATAGTGGTAGGACAGGTTGAAAGGTCTGTCGTTGGCTCGCAAACGTCTCTCCTCCTCTGGTGGTGAAGAAAACAGAATGCGGTAAATGATTCAGACCACAAAAAATATATCTCACCTCACTCATAAAAAAAAGATGTTACTTGCCTTTGTTTTGCTGCTGCCCACACAGCTGACCAAAGTAGGACCCCACTGATCCCATTTTATCTCTGTTTCTTCATATTGTACAGCTGAAAAAAAGCATACTTTATTATTCATCAAATTAATTGTAAAACCTTTTTTTTTCCATTTAGCAAAGTGTCGCAATCATTGGTCTGATTGAATATTTGCTACATAAAATGTAAAACTTCCTTTTCACGCTGGAAAAATAGCATTGTTGGATGTCCGAGCTTTCTAAAATTAGGCTTTACCATGAAATATGATTATAGTAGCTTTTTATAATGCTCACTACTCATCTAGTAACTTTTACTAATAATGTTGAAGTGTGACTGGCAGACAAATAAACTTCCCTTTCACTTCTCATTTGTTCAAGCACCTGTCAGTGACACAAAAAGTAGCAACGCTGCTGAATTTCCTGACAGAGACAGTTAATGTTGGTACTTTCGACCACGATACAAGAGCAAGCATTTCAATTTATGGGGGAAAATTGCACTTTTTCAGAACCGAGCGAATTCAGCCACTCCCTACTCAACCCTTTGCACCGAAGTAAAATCTATATGACGGATAGTTTATAACCACAAAGATTATACGTGGTGATATGACCATGGTCCACTTGTGTCAGAAGTCAAAGATGTATCCCACTTATATTTATAGTCACCTAAACAGGGGAGGTGAAAGTGAAAAATGTGGCCTTAAGCAAGAGAAGCATCTTTTATTTATTTATTTATTTAGTCATTTATTTTTTGAGTTCCAACTCCACCTAAACAAAAAAGAGGTATACTTTTCATAACGCTGTCATTTATTTCAGATAATTTTCCATGACAGTTTATTTTCAACATATTTGGTTTAATATGCAATTTACTGAGGAAAGAACTCTGGATGTGATTTCATACAGGAAGGACAAACAATGTAGCTTAAAAAGGTTTAGGCCTTCATTCTTGATTCATTGTGTACTGTAAATTAGTACATTTGTCTGGTTTAAGAATAATCTAGAAGACATACCTTACACGATAATAAGACTGGTGTCCTTTAGGGTCTCCCACAATCACAAAAACATAGCCGAAAGAAAGAAACACTTCCCTGGAAGGCTGATCCTTGTGTGCACTCACTTTGGACTTTCAGACTTTAGTTTGGTACAGAATATCGAACCAGATGGTTCTGTCGAGGTCCGCCAATTACCGGATGAAAGCTCCGCAAGATGGAGCAGGTGTCTTGAGAGGAGCCACCAGTCGAGGTTTCGGGTACAAAAAAGAAAGAAGTGGGATCCCCGGTGAGCCTCGCTGCTAAGTGCTTGGGTAAACAATAAAGTGATCTTTGGACCTGGATGGTGATACCGGATGGGCAGTAAAACAACGGTAGAGATGAGCGACTCCAGCCAATCAGAGCAGACGATGTGGGTTTGACTTGACTAAACAGGTATGCAACACACCTTGGGGGGAGTGTGCATGGGTGAAAGTGACACCAAATTCTTTTTTATGCCCACCTTTTTATTCGAAAGATAGTTTTGTTTTTTTTTAACTGAAAATATGAATTAATTTTGCAAAAAAATTCGACTCCCAATTTTGACTCCTTCGTGTATTGTAGTAGAGAACCAAAATGTATCATTCCAACTCTCTTCTGCATTCCAAAACTTTAGCACAAGATGTAAAATGTAATGAAATTGAATACATAATGGTTCACAAAATGTAGTTGATTGATATACACACCTGCAAATAAATTGTGTCATGTTTCACGGTCCCGTTTAGAAAGCGACTGTTTTAAGCTTAAATGATAATGTGCTACTATAACTTTACATTAGGCTACTAGGGCCTGCAACTCTTGAATTGATTAATAATAATCCCAATCATAATATTTGAATGAATGTATTATTTATTTAATTTTATGTTAAGGGACACAAGGAGGCTTGTACACAACACCCCAATGTCGCTTGAGCTGCAAATGTTGAACAAGTTTAACATTGTGGGTCAATGTAAATGTTTAACTCGGTCATTAGAAGAGTGCAGAATATTAACATGTACATTTTACTTCACAATTTAAATGAAGCTCAGTATAATGTTGTTTCTGGGGTGGAAATTGCGACTATAAGGACAAGTTAGAAAGAAGACTGTTGACGTTTATTAGCTGACTTCATGCTGTGCTGGAGGGATTTCTGTTACATTTTCTTCCACATACTCATTAATAGACTAAAGTTAATGAAGTTTACATTGCCACCATGTCAACTGTGAAAAGGTATACATTGAGCCAAGTCTGCATTATTCTGTCCACAATTACGATTTTTGGAATATTATTTCCATGTGATGGAACGCCACAGAAGATGTTGTGTTCCATTCATTTCATGGTTATTCACAATGTCGAAATATGTAAAAGGTGTGTATATTGTGTTTGAAATGTGAAACTTTAAACTGAACGTGTTCTAAAGCAGCCGGCCATTTTGATTTTGAATGGGCAGAATTGGATGAGAACTGGAAGCAAGCAGTAGGGTGTTGAAAAAAGTGAGGGGAAGTAAAAGGAAGGAGGGAAGTAAGGAAAATGAGAGCGTTTGGAATCCTTTATTGAGACTAGGCACACATTGGCATAAGCATGGCACACCACCAAACAAAAATGCTCACATAATGATGATGGCGAGGATCTATTATTCTATATATTCTAAAGATCTGATAAGGTGAAATGTCATAACTGATTTGAAATCGCTGTTAGTTAAACACATGGAAGTACTGCATAAGTTAATTATTTTACTTGCCATGCAAGGCTTGTTTGCATGACGTGTTGGTGACAAGGGATGATTAAGTCGCATAAATGCCAGCATTACAAAAGAGAGAAAATATGACTAGGGAAGCCTGTTTCTGAAGAAATTATTAGCGCGTCACTCGAACATGGCCTCAATGAGCTGCGACCTATTAACTAGTGCTACTGTAGTTGATACTCAGGCTACCTTGTGATTGTGCGGTAGAATTGTGGCTCTTCAGTGGCAGCGTTCTGACTCTTGACAGAACGCTTCAGCAGAAATTTCCGTGATGTCACCAGATCGCCATAGCCCTGAGTATGAGAGAATGCGTAGCTCGACCGCCGAGTGCTGACTCGCCTTGTTGGCGGACGGCAAGGAACAGGACCTGGTAGCCCCTCCTTACGTACCTTATGCCTCACCTGTAGATAATAGAGTCACACCTCAAAATTGGAACAGCCTTCGAGAGCTACAATTTGGAACCTGCACTCATACTTTGGAAAAAGTACGTCTCATGGTGCAGATTATGAGGCTGAAGACACCTGAAGTCCAAGCAGTGAGGGAAGCTAACATTAGCCCCATGACCGACACCCCCCCCCCTCCCCCCACTACAACTCACCCGCGGTTTCGTACACTAGTTTGAAAGTGTTTCTGGATCTTCGCTTAGCCTAGCTAGTCATGTCATTGGCAGAAAAACTCATGTGGGGGTGGTTATTATGTAAACAAGGTCAGCTGTGATACCAATTCAGCAAAATTCAGAATGGCTGGCTCGCTGACACATTTTCAAAAATGGGCAAAAAACGGTTTTATGATTGTGACAAAAACGCACATAAAACCCAGGACTGTCATACCTTGTCATTGATGGTGGGCCGAAGCTGAATGATAATGAAACGGAAAGCCACCACCGGAAGACCACAGAGGACGCATGTCAAGAATATTGTCAGCCACACATTTGGCTGGCCCAGAGAGTTCCTTGCTGTGCCTGCAGTACCAAACACGGGAGTACATAAGTCACAATCGCAAAGCACGGCAGCCAGAAAGATCCAAATTGGCCACTTCATGACATGCAATGGAATGCTAAACATTTTCACGAGTGTGTTAATCATCACTGGGCTTGTTCTTTGAAAATAAAATGGCAACTCGTTTGTTAGAAGTCTAGAACAAACAGAAAGAAATAGTGCTGCTGTAGTTATTGTTTTAGCTGCAAATGACTCACCGATGAAGGGGAATACAGATGTGAATATGGAGAACATGTCGTTGCTGTGCATGGCGAACGTGGTGGCGAAGTACAATATCAGGCTGCCCCACATAAAGGACTGGTTCACAGCTGTCCAGTAATGTGTATCTAGACAGAGCTGAAACGTTGAAAAAACTAAAAAGTAAATGTTTATGAAAGCACATATTACTTTGGAAATGCCACTTTCTATTGTAAGGGGAATCCAATACTAGAGATTGAATAATACCAAAAGGTACATACTTAGTGTGATTATGATGTAAAAAAAAAAAATCATTAACTCATTCAGTGTCAAGGACATTTTTATTTGTCTTTTCACAGTCCAGCCATTCAATCCCAGGAATGTATTTATATTTATTTCATTTTTTTTTCAAACATTTGGGTAAAAAGAGGTTCTGAAAATGTCTGGTAATGAATGAGTTAATGATATAAAAAAAGAATTAGAGATCAAAGGATGTTGAACTTTCATATAATTGACTGAAGATAACGTCACTGTGAATCAGACCTTTGACTTCCAGCTACCTCAAATATTTTCAAGGCGTTATCGTTCAAAATTAGTATACCATATTAATGCCATATTGTTTTTTTTTTTAACTAGGGCACTTGTAAACCCCTGTGAAAATCATATAAGTTTCATATGAGTCATCCCTGATGGGGGAAGCCAAATAAAAGATATACCGATATGGCCAGAATCCATGTTTTGGGGGGGGGAATAAAAGTTGCGATATGTGACTTAAAAAGAGCCTAACACTTTCTTTGATCCTACTCTAAATAGCAGATGTGTTGTTACTCTAAATAGTCGAAGTGTTGTTGAGACAAACCGACCCCTGAGTATGTGCTTTTACATTGTATACTTCCTCACCTGGATGTTGACTACAATGAGAAGACACGTCTGCACCACTAAAGCAAAGGACTGATAATCTGCAATGTCTTTGCCGTCGTCTCCGACCATGTTGTGCATGGCTGCCCATGGGATGAAGAAGACAACGAGGGAGCTGTAGCAGCTGTGGATCATGCAGCACGCCATGGCCTTCTTATTGAAATAAACGTTCTGGGGCCCCGGTGAGTAGAGCTGAGGATACTGGAAACTCCAGCGATCATTCACATCCTGCAGAAAAGAAGAGTGACTAAATAAATGTCGCTAGGAATGAATGCTACTAAAATAAACAAGTGAACCAATTACACACATGATTACGGACTGACTGACGATTACAATTCAGTTCGTCATGAAAAATGACAGACTGATGAATGACGGACGGGTACCCTGGCCGCCGAGGGATGACAAATGACGGACCAGCAAAATTGAGTAAAATGCCCACCTCCGCTCATGACATTACCCGGTAACCGAGGTAGAATCCCAGGAGTGCTTGACGCTAACGCTGCATACCTGGTCAAACAGACTCATGCCAAGGACAGGGAGGACTGTGTACACGACATTGTACATGCTGACAAACCACTGGTCATACACAGTCTATGAATTAGAAGAGACAACATGAAAGAGAAATGAATGAATGTGTACAGTTCACAGACATGTTTATTAGACTTCTGCCGCATGACACAAAATGTAGGTTTTTTTTAAAATCATCTTTAATGTTCCTTACCTGTGCTGAGAAACCGCAGAAGAAAGCATACCAGACATGCACAAAAGTGAAGGTGAAGTTTTTGTAAAAGAAATAGTGCAGAAACTTGCACATGCGCAGATACGACCAACGCCCGTGCACCAGCAGGAGGCGCTGCAGATAGCGGAACTGGGCGAAGGAGAAGTCACTGGACAGAACAGCCTGCATGCCCTCCTGACCACTGATCCCGACACCGATATGTGCAGCTGGAAGACAAAAGGCCCAATGTATGCTGAGCTTTCCTTAGCACGTTTGTATCATGTGTGAGTGACTTTACCCTTGATCATGCTGACGTCATTGGCCCCATCGCCAATGGCCAGAGTGACCGCCTGTTTATATTTTTTCACCAGTTCGACAACTTGGGCTTTCTGTAGTGGAGTGACCCTACAGCAGATCACTGTTTGGCACATACATGCCGTCCTCAATAGTTCCAACTCCAAACCTTTCTCCAATGCAAAGGCCTGAGGAGGTAAGGTCGAAGAAAAATTGAAGTCAACATTTCTTCTTTTACTTAGTTTAATGTTTTGACATTACAATTATGTTTTTTTTTTTTTTTTTTACCAGACTGTGCCCATTTATAACAAGGGCATATTCTCCATCCACTTTGTCATCCTGAAGAGTTTCTGTTTTCTGCAGCCACAAGAGGCCTGCACGAGCTTTGGTCACATTTGGTTCCATTGCTGCTGTCTGACACATTTTCCTTCTTGCACTCCTAAAAACAGAACAACGTAGAGATTTAGATGTCGTTAACTCTTTTGGTTCATGTTGATGGTACTTAATGTCATGCTCAACTCAATATGCAACAACTTGAGATTTTGAACATACTGAAGCTCCTCTTTGACTCCTGCTGCTGTATTTGCGGACACGATGAACACGTCTTTCATCTCCTCTCGCAGCATGTTGCAAGAATAGCCGATATTTTCTGCCGTCTCTGGTCGGAATGAGAATTTGTGAACGTGAATTTATGAAATCGCACAAAAAGTAATTAGTTATGCGGTAGAAAATAACCTTGTTTATCTCCGGTCAACACCCAGATTTTGATGCCGGCTTTGGCCAGCTGCTCTATTGTCTGAGGGACACCATCCTGCAACTTGTCTTCTACAGCCGTTGCTCCCAGAAGCTAAGTCACATGGTGTTACACAGGAATGAATATGTACGTGGGAGACACAAGTTTCACTCCTACGAACTTGTCGACAATGCACGAAAAATGTAAATATGTCAGACAGCAGTCAAGGTTTCAAGCGAAGTAGTCAACAGGCGGACCAACCAGCAAGTCTTTTTCAATCTCTTCATACAGCTCATGGAGTTTCTCGTCTCGTTCCTCGATGGTGGTGCTGGCCTCATGGTGACGCTGCATCCACTCCTTCACGTAGCTCTCGTCCAAATCCTTGTAAGCCAGAACCAGAGTGCGGAGACCATCACCTGCGTATTCCTAAAGTCGGGGGTTAAGAACAGTACATTACAACAATTGACATTCCATTTTTGAGAAAATAAAAACTTACATTGAGGTGTCCAGTGGTGACACCCATTAGTATGTTCGATGAGGTGTGGAGCCTTTCATAGATGACGGTGTCTGCTCCTTTGCAGTAGAGAGTCAACTTCCCTTCAGGGTTGCGCACTGGAAATCACAGTGAGGACATCAAGTTCTCAATCGATGACAATGACAGTCAGACAATTCAGAGTTCAACGAAGCGAACGTGCATGATCTTAGAATGTGGGAAGGACCCAGTGAATACCCATCCAAGCACGGGGTGAACATGCAAACTGCACACGAGTTAGTACTTGAACCCAGAACCACTCGGATGAGGCGGACATGCTCAAGACGGATTAACATACGTTATTTTGATAAGACAAAGGCCAGGTTAAAATGGATTCCTTTGAACTCTGCCAAGCAAAAGGTCTCACCTATGACTGACATCCTCTTGCGCACATTATTGAAGTCCAAAACAGCCAAAAGTTCATAGACTACAAGTTTGCCCATCTCTTCGACTGTTACAGTCTCCGGTGTGCGTGAACGGAACACAAATCCAAAGTTTCTTGCAGCGGTGACCAGAGCACCTTCGTCAGGGGACTGAGCCTGGTAATAAAGCTCCCCTTAGAGGAAAGGGGACAGATCGTGTTTTGGATTACAAAAGAAGAATATGCAGTGAAGAAAAGTTTGCTAACCCTCTTTTTTTCCCTCGGGCATCACGGTGTGGCACAGAGCCAATAAACGGAAGAATGCTTGAGCCTCCAAGTTGCCCTCCCTGACAATTTCCACCAGTCTGCGGTCGTGAAAAACGAACTTTGGATCGGCTTGTTGGTTCCACGAGAAATCGACCCATGGTGTGTTCTGCAGGAAGAAGGACATGACAGTCAAATTGAGATGCACAATTTGAAGGGAGCCGAAACAAAACATATAGTTTATTGATCAACATAGAAAGAAGTTTTATTTTGAAAATCAGGTGAAAATCCGCCTCCGCTTCTGTCAAAACACTCATCTCAGTCAATGCCCACAAGCTAGCAAGAACAAGAAACAAACATGCTTTGCTAGCTTTTTTAAAATAGGGAACGGGCCAAATAATTAGAGGGAATAAGAGCTCACAACTTCCAAGAAAATGAAAGCTGTATTTATTTAATATCTGCAATCCCACTTAAGGTAAGTTAACACATCCCACCTCTGTTATTTCAATCCTTTGTCCTGATAAATCCAAGAGCTCCCCTAAAACAATAGAACACACTAAATTAAAATGTGACAGTCTTCATTTACTGTACGTGTGTAGCTTTGAACCATTTTCTCACCATAACTTTCGCCATTGATCGAGCACTTATTGAATGTCATGATGTTCTGCGTCAGAGTACCAGTCTTGTCGCTGAAGACATATTTGATCTGACCTAGCTCCTCATTCAGAGTGGTGGTCCTCGCCTGAGCAGGAGTGTCACTCTTGGGGTAATACATCTTCCTGTCCCAGTCAATGTAGAAACTATTCACCAGACGGATGGCTTCCACGCTGGGAAAAAAGAAAATAGTCACGTGTGACACAAACAGAAAGCGTTTTAATTATTCTGCGTGAGGACATACCTGACAAAGAGAGACATGGGCACCACCGTGTTCAGTAGGATCACATAAGACCAGAAGCAGAGGAATGATGACAAAGGAGCATCAATGCCAGGTTCTGAAGGGAGGAACACAGTGAAAACTGAGCCCTCCGTCATCTCCCAGACTGCATGGCCAATGGCCAGAACGGAGCACACGGACAGCAGGAAAACAAAAATCTGATCGTGAAAGAAAAGAGCTTATGAAGCGAAACCTTCCCGCGAGCTCATTGTGCTGCCCGACATAATAGCTTTACTGACTAGAATTTAACTTGTTGGCTGTGACAGGCGTGATTGAAACTCACACAAAGCACCAAGACATTCATGAGGTGATCAACGCTAGTCCTCTTGAACGTCGTCTTTCCGCTGTTCTGCATCAATTTGGTGTCTGGACCTGAAACGGTAGGATCCCATATTAAACCGATCCCATTGTGAATCATGCACATTGCACATGTTCAGCAAAATTGCAACCTAGAAAGCACCGCGTATATTCTTGACAAAGTCGAACGCACAACGATTTGGAATTTGACCCAAATGTTATGGGAATAATGACTTTGAAAGTCTACAAAACCTTGAAATCGAAACAAAAGCTTGACCTTAGTTTACCTCCAAAGATAACAAGTCCAAAGCACCACTCTGTGTTTCTCAAAGTACATCCACGTAGAAGCACTCTGTCATTGTCCAAAGAATACGTTTGTCCATCTACTGTCAGTGTCCCTTTAAAAATTTCCAGACGATTGTTTGGAGGCTCACATTTTATTTCCCCTGGGAAACATATGAGGTTGTCTTTGTGCACATGTTAGAATATTTGCAATGGTTGGAAAGTGACCAAATTGTCCGCTGAAGTTCTCACCATTGAAGCTGGCCAGTTCTTCAGTGCAGTCTCCCATCCCTCCGGTGACAGTCAGTGCCTGTTTCACCTTCAGATTGGCTTCACTGGGGGAGACGGTGAGGAGACTTATAAGGATGATTGGAAATCATTGTCCAGTCATTAGGTTGCACATGACCACTGTGTCCAACTGGGTGTCATCTAATACGCTACTGGTCTTGAACATAATCACTTTGCAATGGCAAGGTCAGCTGGGTTAGGCTGGGTTAGGGTCCGCCTCCTCCTCCACAACCTTAATGTGTACTATAGCACAGGGATATACGGAGGTCAGGAAAAATGTGCTTTCTTCTTACATATACAGTACACTGACTGTCACATTCCTGTTCCTTTGTCTCCTTGCTACTTTGTTCTGCTTGTGTTTCTACAGTTTCCCTGAGAATTGGTGGGCAGAGTCTCCTATGCCACATCAGTGGACAATCAGCAGAGTAGTTTGGTGAATTAGCTTAGCATTTCTTTCCTTGTAAATTCGATTCCGTGTGTCCTTTTTGTTTGTTTGGCTTCCTCCCTCTGCTGTGGCTCCATCCACCAGCTTTTTATTTTGTATTCTGCTAATTTTTTTATTCAGTTTAACCTTTTGTCATTGTTATTCATTTTCAATTTGGTGGTTGTTTCTCACGCATATATATATATATATATATATATATATATATATATATATATATATATATATATATATATATATATATATATATATATATATATATACACTGTATATGACACAAATTCATAATTTGTTCATAATGCAGGACATACCCATCTAATTCAGCCGTTTTAACATAAACCACATTGAGCGGCTCGCTGCTGGAGAGCAAAAGAAGGTCTGCCTGGAAAACAAACACACAAAGAAAATAGCAGAAAAACATAAAATGCTCGAAATGCATCAACTTCCAAGCATTTTTTTTTGTTGAGACAATTGTGTCACTTACTGTGACAAACTGGTTATTTTGCAGTTTGACTATATCTCCAACCTGAACATTCATCCATTTTTCAGTTCTAAGTCTGACAAAACAAAAGCATATGGAACAAAATGAAAGCAAATACTTACACTCAAATGTGTCATGCAAAATTGACAGATGATGTGAGAAAAGCCAAATGACTCACTCTCCATCAACGAGGACGTTCACTTCACGGTTATTCACTTGCTGGTCACTTTTGTGTCTGTTCTGTTCGTGAAATGGGTGTAAAGACATAGAACAGTTTGGTGTGGCTTGTTTACTCGCTAAAAAGACATTGCATGTAGTAATCTTCTCACTATGTCATCGGAGGCATCTTTGACCGCTGTTATAGAGAGCACCAAAATTAGAAGAGCAGCTGTGGTAAACCAGGCGAGCGAGGAGATTTGTGGGATGAGCTGTCAAAAGAATAATTACAGTATAACATCAAATGACAAATATATAATGTATTTAAAAGGGGGTACATTTTCATATAGTGTACACTGAAAATAAATTTATTTTAAAACTGCATATAACATTTGGGGCCTAGTACAGGTACATGGTGCATTTATGCATCTGTAGATGAGAAGTGTGTTGCAGCATTAGAGGAGCAACCGAAAACAAATAGTAAGCCTACCTGAAGTGTAAAGAGGAAGAGGAAGAAGCAGTTGGCGAGCCTCCTGAACTGCTCAAAAAGGTTGAGTGGCAGAAAGGTGAAGATGTTGTATTTGGATGTCTTGATGGCATTATTCTGAAGAAGGAAGAAGTCAGAAATGAAAAAAAAAATAAAAAAAAATCGATTGCCGCTGTGCATGGATTTCATGCATTTTCTGGACTCACAGCATAGTGGAAAGAAAGGTTGAAATGTCTGTCATTCGCTCGCAAGCGTCTTTCCACCTCTGTTGATAAGGAAAAATACAGAAGATTTTTCGTTAAAAGAAAACAATTTCCATAAATGTCACACAGTTAGGCCCAGACGTATTTGGACAACTATTTTGTATTATTTGTCCTTTTTCTGCTCTGGCATGGACTTATAAAACAATCAATGTGATTTAAGTAAAGCTTTGATTCAACAAGATGAAGTTCCTGCATCAATGATGAGGTAAATTGACATATTTGCGGATACAACCATCAGGTGGCGAACTTGAGTGAAAATCATTTGGAGCTAAAGACTGTGAGACGTTTGGAGACCGTGGATGTCACCGCATTAGCCTCAGCTCTCTGAAGCGCAGTTCTGTTTTGTTGCTCAGGATGAATATTTTTCCTCTTGCAGTCACGCCCTGTCATTGTCCAAATATTTCTGCAGCAAATTGCAGAAAGCAAGAACGTAGTCAAAATAGACTCACCTTGCTTTTTCTGCTGCCCACACACCTGACCGAGGTAGGACACTACCAATCCCATCTTATCGCTGCTTTTCTAAATAAAATATGTGTAGGAATATTATTCATTTCATTTTGCAATGCATTTTATTGTATTGGTAAGCAATTCACAACGTTATTAACTTGTCTTATTCCTAAATGAGCGATACTCTTCACAACCAACCTGACAATTCAACACACAGAAAAGATGACAAGAGCACGAAGAAGACGTCCAACTATTACCTGAGAAGGTATTGGAAAATAAAGACTTAAAACTAATGTTGGGCCACTCCCTGCTAAAGCCTTTGTACCAACGTGAAATCTTTGACTCAAGATTTATAACCACAAAGATAATGTTGGTGATATGATTGCAGGCTTTTGTTTCAAACACTTCTACATGAACGCAATTGTCCACAATTGTTATTTGTTATAGTCAAAAGTGGCTAAGCCTACATTTTAATCATGTAATTTTTCTCTTCTTGATTTCAAAATGGTTAAAATCACATCACGTCAAAAAATAAATCAGTGTCAATTAAAAAAAAAAAAAAAAAAAGAAACTCAAGCAAGCAGGTCATTGTATGCACTCACATTGGATTTTCAGACCCCAGCCTGGTACAGAGTTGAGAACCAGGTGGTGCAACTGGGGCCTCCAGATGGATGGAAGACAGGCCGGATGGAGGAGGTGGCGAGAGCGGAGCCACCAGTCAAGGGTTTTGGTTCAAAAATGAGGAGCGGGGATCTCAGTGAGCGTCCCTGCTAAGAGCCTAAGTAAACAATGAAGCAATCTTTGGACCTGGATGATGACACAGCATGGGCAGTAAAACAGCGGTTGTGATGTAGGTCATTAAAAGCAACAACCGTATACACTTTGAGTGAGTGTGCATGCTCACGGTAAAACTTATCTGTCCCATTAGCTTTATCAGCATCGTTAAAATATCGTTTTTCTTTTCTTGGTTTTTGTATCAATAATCGTTTCAAATATCTCAAATAATGTATCTTATGAGAGATGAACCTGGATAATTTGGGCTTCTGGGCTAGAGAGCTTTTACATGTTGTATATTAATAAACATGACAAAAGCTACAGCAATAACATATCGAAAGGAGTTGCTTGGTGTAGGCCTGGTTTAAAACACTGAAATGATACACAAAATTGCGCTGAATCACCATTTTTTTTCCAATTGTGCAAGTAGTAGTCCAAAAAAAAATCTGGTACATGTTTTGATAGACAGATGTTTTATATAAAATGAATTGGAATGTTTAAGTGGTACATGGTGACAAATAAAATCTCAAAATTCAATTATTGAGATACTGTATTGTATGCGTTAACTTGTGCAGTAACACAGTGAAGCTACAGAACATAACATGCAGAAAAAAAAAAAATCAAAAATGGCACAAGGAACACGTACAGTATATTACATAAAATATTTAATCTATTTCGTTTCTACAGGTTATAGTTTGTTAAAAAGAGAACCGCTCTAACATTGCGGTTCCCATATTGCAAAAAAAAAAAAAAAAATCCTTCATTAATAGTGACATTTTAAACGTTTCTCCATCCTTGATAAAACAATTTGATGGCACACATGGATTCGTGTCAGCATCAAACTAAAAATATCTCGTAAAGTCACATTGTTTCCAAATAATGAAAAACACAATACGCACACACATACATACAAAATACTATTTACAGACAGAAATAAATGTAGATCAAGCATTTATAGAAACAATTACAGATATAAAGTAGAAAAAAAAGGAATATCACTTGGAATACAGGAATGAGGTAGAAAACCTCACAATGGATAGGCAAAAGAAAGCGCGTGACTTCATCAGGGTTCAAAATATAAACAAAAATGTTCAATCACAGTAAGGCAACTGAAGAAAGCGTGAGAAGAAGAAAACAAGACATCTGGTTACGTGACAAACATAAAAGTAAACCTATCCGGATTCTTCACATTTTTTGGAAACCGAGAAGCTTTTCAATGTTTTTTCCTTGATTTAATATTGTCTGAAAATGGTGGACTGTGAAAGTTTAAGACTATGTCTCCAAAATATTCCCTGTATGGAAGCATCATCGTCATCTTTACGCAAAATCCTAAACATATCCTTAGGTACATGGAAACAAAAAAAATGAGTAATTAAAAAAATAAATAAATAAAAATGTCTTTCCTACCATGACTGCTCTTTGCATATCTATATGAGGAGTTTTAAAAATCATTTAAGTGTGTATACACTCAAACGACGACAGTGTGTCCTGAAGGAACCAGGGATCTTTCACATTGTGGTATGAAAACTTCCAAATGGCACAAGGCACATTTTCAAGTCACCCAGTGGTAAAAGACGTCTAAACGAGCGTTTCTTAAAATTTGATCACATTTGACACCGTATGAGATGAAATTGATTGTCATCTTCACTTTACTCGAAAGCAGCAGCGTGGACCTTGAGCAAAAGACTTCATTTGACACATTCACAGTTTGGATTTGGAATGTAAGGCATCAAACTCGATGGCCAAGGTGGGAGGAGGCCTATAGGTGGGGTTAATGTTTGACAACACTTTGGAGGAGGGGGGACCTTGAGGCTATGGTGTGCGCACACAGCTGATGAGAGGGATTCAAAAGATTATTTTGTTAAAAAAGGCTGATCAAGTTCAAACTTGTAGGTTGAGGAACAAGTGTGAAAATGATCTTGGTAAGGTGCCACCAAAGAGTCAAATCATTTTAAGGTTGAGAAAAGTCAGTTCAGGAAGAGATCTTTCCTTCTCCCCAGCTCATCTGCCCTCTTCGGCTGATCGAGTTTCCGACTTGAGCCGCACAAATTCCTTGGCCACGTCGTCATTGGAGCGCTGCGACAAGATCCGCATGGCGGTGAGGCCCGTGTCGTCCATGTGGATGCACTGAGCCAGTGGGCACCAGCAGGCACAGTTGCCCTTCTCCATGATGTCTCTCAACTGGATCACAGACAAGCCCACCACGCGGTCGGCTCGACCGAAGCAGTAGTCCTTGACGCACACTTGCAGCTCATAGCACTCAAAACCATCCTGGTTTCCCAGGAGGCTGTGGAGAGAGAGATGCAAATTGCTGGATCGTTCACTGCATGGTTCAATTGACACGATTCCGGTTTATTTTTGCCTTTCGATTCGCTGCCATTGATGAGTACACTTGTCAATTATGTTTTTTTCAACAGGGATGGTGGGGGAGGCTGCGCCACTGAAAATTTCAAACTTGAAAACAATCACCAGTCTGATCGGCTATGTAATCCGTCTATCTCTTTAGTCTCCACCAATTAGTTACTTTGATTAATGATGAAAACAACCAAAAAGAAAGTTTGGTTCCAGAGGTCATCCCTTTATCTAAACTTGACATTCTGATTGTGTTGGTGGAACATGAATAAAGCATCAAAATCCACCTGGTTTTATCCATCTCAGGGAGCGCGGCCATTTTGTCACTTTCTGTCGACTAAAAATGACATCACAGTTGCTCAAGGCTCAGGTAACAACCAATCACAGCTCAGCTTCAAAAAAGAGGTGAGCCATGATTGGGTGTTGCCTGAGCAACTTTAATGTCATTTTCAGTTGACAGCAAGTGACAAAATGGCCGCCCTCAGAGATGGGTAAAAACGGGTACGATTTTGCTTCTTAACTTAGATTCCACAAATCGTCGCTGTCCTTGTTACAGACATCGCATTAAGGTGAACATTTAAAAAAATTCCAAATTTGGACATAGGTGTTTTTCACAGGACAGCGACGAAATCCAACTGTAGTCAGGATACCGTGATTCCTCGCAGGGCTTCTTAGAACATATTTTAAAGAAGATTTTTTGGAGTTGATTTCCCCTTTAAAAAGCTACAAGAAAAACTCGATTGTTATACTCACAAGCAGAAGGTCTCGTTGAACTTGGGAGACCAGCTATTGTTCTTGGATTTGGTCTGGAATTTACGTTTCTTGTCACTGAGGTGCGGTCCAATCATGGTGAGCTCCACAAAGGGCCGGAACATTCCAGGTGTCTGCCACTTCAAATCAGTGGCTGCCACAACTGCAAATGAAGGCAGTGGAACAAGTGAGCATTGACCGTAGACGGGCTGAAACTATTTTAATGCCAAAATGTCATTTGGCGAGTGAGTTCTCTGTGACCTTTGGCGGAAACTTTGCGCTCTCCACTTTTAGGATGAGTGTGGAGCTCAACCTGGACGGACACCTCGCCAATCGGGTTGGTCACGCCTGAACCTATTTGAATGCAAACACACGTACCGTATTAATAACTTTTGATTTTGCCCACTTAAAAAAAAAAAAAAGATGGACTTGAATAACTGAGTCAACTGGATGTTTTTTGACGTTGTCTTTAATGGTCAAGCCACTTTAGTGGCACATAATGACAACAAGTACATAGTGCCAGAGAGATGGTGGTGGGGATGGGTCACATGCTCTTTGATGATGAAACCTACCCCTGCTGGGCTGTATTTTTTCATTGGGAGTTAACCTAATACCCTTTCCGTTGTGCACTAGCACATACGCAGCACAGGGAATAAAGAGAAGACAGCAACAACTTGTAAACACAGTCATGTGTAGGGAACAACTTTTGGAAAAAGGAGACAACATATTAGGGATGTTACGATACGATAATATCACGATATGAGCCTCACGGGATGATAATTATCGCGATATATTAAAAGCTCACGGTACTGTATAGAAGCTCGCGATATTGTAAAAAAAAAAAAAAAAAAAAGAAGAGATAAAAAAAAAAAAAAAAAAGGGACATCACAATATGCAGTTTTTTATTACATAATAACAGCATTCATAAAGACATATATGACCTACAATGACCGAAAACCTAATATTGAGGCACTTACTTGCTAATGCACGCACACATTTTGGATTGGGTCAATTTGTGGAGCAACTGGAATGTGTTATGTTCCCCTTTATCTGCCGATTAGTGCGGGTCTTAAACATCTATCCTTGAGTTATAGGTGGCAAAAAATGCATCAAATTAAACTGCACTAATAAAATAACCACCAGAGGGTGCTGGAACTGCATAAATGTAAAACAACTCGGGATTTTAAACAGATTTGCTGCTGTTAATATATCGTGACACGACGACGACGATATATTGTGGCAATTTGAATATCGCGATATCGCCAATATTGTGACATCCCTACAACATATACAAGTAGTCACAGGAGCATCTAAAAGTTCATTAGGGGAATTCTTGTTTCCGATTGATTACCTTGTGCATGTTGACTGGTCACAAATGTCTTGATGAGTGTGTCAGTGGTCTGAGTGTAGAGGGACAAGGTGTGGCGAAGCGAGGACAGCTCGGCACTCTTCTCCAGGAAGGCCTTCTTTAGACCATTCCCACCTGCGTGGAAATATTGCTGCGAAAAAAAACAAAAAGCTAATGTTTCACACTAACGTCAAAGCTTTTTCTCCTGTTGCTGTTTAGTATGAACTGATACCGATGACGTTTGCAGGAGACCGCATCAAATATGTGGAGCGCACAGACAGGGCAATGTCGAAAGCACAGACAAATAAATGCGAACTCTTTTATGACATTTGTTTTTGGTGATTCATTTATTTACACCAGGGATGGGCAACTTAAATCAGGAAAGGGTCAACAATCTTTCATCAGCACCACTGGGGGGCCACATAGGATAATTTTGAATATGGACAAAATATTTTGGAAAATTTGAGTAGAATTGAAAACCATGAGAAAAAAACATTTAAGAAAATTTTGAAAAACACATTCTAAACTCAAAACATTTTTTTTAATGCTAATAAATGACTAGTATGCGTTTTCAACAAATATGGGGGCTGAAAACACGTTTTTTTCCCCACAACCAGCTGTTGATACGCCGCCTTAGGTCCTTGTATTGTCTGTTATCTTGAATAGTGGTGCTTGTGTGTGACTTTGCTTCAGGTATATCATTCCTTGCATGTTGATTAAAGCGGAAGTCAACCCCCACATTTTTTTCATAAGAATATGTTCTATGCAGGCTCACAGGACTAAACACGGCATTCTGATTAACATTGCGTTTGTGGGATATGACTTAAGAAGCAAAATCCACCTGATTTCATCCATCTCAGTGGCGTCCATTTTCAAAGTTGTTCAGGGCTCAGGTAATAACCAATCACGGCTCACCTGGTTTCTGAAGGTGACAGCAAGTGACAAAATGGCCGCCTCCGGAGATGGCTAAAAACGGGTGGATTTTGCTGCTAAACTCATATTCCACAAACGCAGTTGTAATCCGAATGCCGTGCTTAGACTAGTGGGGGCGCATACAACCTATTATTGTAAAACAATTTTGGGGGTTGACTTCCCTTTAAAGCCTCTTGTCAATGTGAATGTGAACGTGAATGCTCGTTTGTTTGGCTGGCAACCAGTCCAGGGTGGACATAACATGATTTATCAAAAGTGTACCCAGATTAAGTCATCTGACCTTAATCGTGTCCAGTGCGACATCCATCACAGCACACTGCCTCGGAGACAGGCTTTTTGCCTCCCCTGCCATATGATCCTACACAAAAAGACCAGTCAGACTAGTGTAGAAAAAAAGTCACTCACATTGAGTCAATACATCAGGAGCGTTGTCTTACTTTGAGTTTGGAAAGCTGACCGAGCTCTTTCGCAGCCGAGAGTATCTGTGCACCCTGAAAGATATGCGGGGGTACATTTTCTTGGCAACCGCAACTCAAATAAATCGGCCGCAAAGACAAAATCAAACACTTACAAAAGTGTAATTGCCTTGGGGCAGAACAATAGTCTTCTCCAGGTTCGTCATCACAATCCTCCACAGCTCCTTGAGCACACGCTTCAAAACAGTCTTCTCACAAATGGTTGCAAACAGCGTCAACCTGAAGAATCAAGTGCATGCAAGAAAATGAGCTGATACAGTTTAAAGGGCACATCGTCATACATTCAATTCTTTGATTTAGAGCACATTTTTTGCAATGAGGGCCGGATTTGGTGAGGTGGAAATGAGGGCGGCCGACCATGTAGCCTGACATTCTATTTTACATGGAAAACCCAAAAAATCCAGGCAAAACAGTCTGCCTTTTGTTTTGACTTTTTAAAAATGTATATTATTAGAAGATTTCAAGATTTTTAAACATGTCTTTTGGTCCGTTTGAAACCTATCACTTGCAATTAAATGTCCACTGAACTTTTAGATTTAAAAAGAGAGAAATAAGTAACAATATTCACCAGTGCAATATTACATTTCAAACATGAATAACAACTGGAAATTAAATGTTCTTGTAACTTTTTGATTCAATAACAGGGAAATAACTAACAGCCCCCTTGCAAATGAGGCAGACACAGTTGTTTTGTATTTCAGTGAAAAAATAGACCAATTTGGAAATTTTAACCTTTCCTTAATATTTATTCATTATCGCCATTTTAGAAACTGTCTGGAAAGGGTCACACAGGGTTATGGAGTTGGACAGAGTGCTGCTGCCCTCTTGTGTGTAAATGTGAAATTGCATTTAAAGTGTATTTTAAACGCTTGTCTACGAGGCTACGCACCAGACGTTATTCATTTTATGACAGAGGCTGCGGGCCGGATAAAATTTGACCGTGGGCCGCATTTGGCCCCCGGGCCGGATTTTGGACATGATTTAGAGCAAATGGAAGCACTTACTTCCCATCCAGGAAATCCATAAGTGGCCGTAGCATGTTATCAGAGTCGGCCTCCACTTGGCTTTTCGTGTTGGCGTTGAGCGGCCCTTTTATCTGGTATAGCAAAGACGCCATCTGACGCATGCAGTCATTGATGCAGCTCTGGAAACTGGCAGTTCGCGGGGAAGTCGGCATCAATGCATGTGGAATCGAGCGTGTAGCCTCCGTGTGTACTTTGAAATGTGGGCGGGGGTTCTACCTGTTCCCAAATGTGCTGCTAAGCTCATCCAGCACGCTGTTCAGCTTCACCTGCAGGTTGTTCAGCAGATCACTTGCCTCGGTGTCCATCTGCAGAAAGAACACACAAAAAACACCCGAGTATTATCTAAATGGGGAGTGAGAGAATGCAAACACATATGGTACACTTGCAAAGTAAGAATGGCATCCAAATTCACCAGTTAAAAATAAATATAGTTAAAAAAAAAATGCTACTTTATTTTACAGAATACAAATACTCAAACTGGACAGGACAGTTTAGTAATTTGATGTAAGCACCGTGGGAAAAAAAAAAAAAAATCAATACACTATTCGGATTAACAATAGCATAAATATTTCAAATGAAGTATTCTTACATGCAGTATGTTAAATAAGTGCATGCTCTTTTCATATTAGTAAGTAACACTTAAGCAACAAAATCAACAAACCCACGGGGTATTTTCAAGTAAAATAAAAACACATGAGATTACTTCTATATGATACCATGATGTTGTAAAAATTCCTAATTTCAACATATGAGACAATGTGTAGCACTAAATGATTGCTATTACTGTAGTAAAAAAAAAATCAACTAGTGGGAAGGAAAAGGGAATAGGAACATGTTTCTACAGTATAGCTAACCCAGACATACAAAGGCATCTTTTGTGTGCCTCATTAGTTCAATTATCTAACAGCTTTTTTTTTTTTTTTTTTTAAATCATGGCCTGGCGTAAGAGTTACGCAGAGGTATTGAAGGAATATCCAAACATTTTTGCTAGGTGGCACTGAGGGAAGGCTTCAGGGGAGGAATGGCAATTCCAAATGGATTGTCGTGCTTCTTACCTTCTCTACTGGAGTATCCAGCTTAATGTGGTATAAATTAGACAATGTTTTAATATATAAAGCAGTGATAATCATATCAAAATATATACTGGACGTTAAAATATAATACTCTCACCCACCTTCTCCCCGTCAGTCTATTGCAAAACATTTTTGAGGAGGGGAAAGGACACAGATTAAGAAAAGGCAAAAGCAGTCAGCAAAAGTTATTAAAGCGGAAATGAGTGAACAGATTTGGGGAAAGGCTTTGGAACAGGCTGACTGATGACGGCTGTCAGCAGAAATGATTATTATAAGTTATTACAAACCCCTGTGAAATTCCACAAGGGCTTAGCTATCAATGAATTGATGATGTTGCTGGGAGCACAAATAGGATAGAAACAATTCAGGAGAATGATTTGGGCTACATCTAAGACTGCAACAAACCTGAACCTGAATTTTGTCCCCTTCCTCCCTTACTTCTTCTTCCTCCTCCTCACTCTCCTCAAACTGACAGAGGAAGTGGAAAGATGATGTTAAGTCTCATTGCTAAAGACTATGGTGCTAGAAAAACAATGTAATTCAATGCAAACATGTACAACAGACATGTTTGCATATACTTGCCTGACATGCTAGCATTGGATTGTTGCACTAAAGAGGGGGGTAAAAAAAAACAAAAAAAAAAACATCATGGCATCATTCGATACACCAGCACAATTCAAGGAGATGCAACACAAGAGCTATAAAAAACGAAAATCCATCTACGTTTCTGAATCTTTTAAATTGACAGTAAGAACGGCAAAAACTACAACCCCAATAATAAACAAATTGTTAAACTGAACTCAGTGTCAATCAAAAAGGAGCAGTATGGCATGAATTTTCTCGTATTTGATTTCATCACTGCCCAAGTGTACATAATGAAGTGGCTAGCATGTGTCCCCGGCGCAAAGTATAAACAAACAACGAAATCCAATCTGGCGCTCCCTCAACAGATCGCGTGAGAAAACTTTCATCGCCACCACATCACAGCATAATAACCGCCACTACTTTTGTCACACATGATGAGTGCCAACACTACTACAAACAAACCACCATGTCTAATGAATCTAGTAATGAACCTAACTAACCACAACTACTATACAACAGTACGCACCAGAGCCATTGCATCCTCACTAGCAGTTAGCACCTGCCGTTCAAGCCAGACAAAGGCGGGACATGACATTTTCATTGGTCACCTTTCTGTCACGGTCAAACGGTGGTGAAAATCTACCTCTTCTGCTTCTTCCTCCTCCATCAACTCCTCTGTCTTTAAACGTACATTGAACACACGGGTTGAAATTGGAAGTTATAATGGCCAACCAACTCACTTAAAATGGACCACTGCAACCACAAGCGCCCTAGAGAACAACACTTGCTCGGGATTCAGACAGGAGGTCAAAGTAGATCACAGGCCTTCCTATAGATACTGAACATGTAGAACTCAAATACAGAGACAATCGTCTCAAATTCTTCTACCACAGCAAAAATATCCACAAACAGGACTGACGAAGATCGTTATTTGATTTACCTGTTTGGCACCCATGCACTCAAACATCTTCTCCAACAGGATGCGCAATTGCTGAACATTATTCATCAGTACGCAGGGCTGCGCAGGAGCACATGAAGAGTGAAATTACGATAGTGGACTTTAGTAGAATCCACATTTTGCAAATGACAAAATATTGGGACAATTCGGGTTGATTTATTAAAATGCCCACTTACGATCTTCTCCTTGTCAACGTAGGAGGGAAAACTCTTGTTAAGAATGGCACTGTACTTCAAAAGAACTTTGGCAATAGTCTGGAAGGATGAGGAAGTAAAAAAAAAAAAAAAGAAGTCAACTTTTAGAAACATAAAATTATATAAAGGCATTTCCTTTCAGCTTATATGGCAACATAATTGCACTCAATCATTACACATGGGTATCATATTACAGTTTTGGGGGGGGAAATGAAATAAATAATTCCCACTTGTCCTAAAATATTCTCCTTCATGCAAGAAAAGGATCCCAAAACATTGCTGCACATTCTGGGGACACTGGCCACTGAACAATTGTCAAAGGTAATAAAAATAAATTCCTTGAAAAATACATATGATGTCAGACTGAACGTCTCGCGCAATATACTGCCGGCAAGTTGACATTCTGCATTTTATAATTTCATACCTTGGAGAAGCGACGGCTGTATTGTGCCATGACATTAGGGTCAGGGCATTCCAGTTTCTTGATGATCTCGAAGCTTTGGTTGAGCTGGGTGAAGATGTCCACCACAGAGCAGGAGAAGAGAGCGTGCTCAGACGTTTGCTGGAACTGCATTTGCACAGGTTCCACATGAGAATCACAAGTGCATCCTCAAATGTTCTGAAATGTCTGTCTGTCTCTCCCACCCTCTTACCCCATCTTTTTTGTCTCTCTCTAAGGCTCCGTGCATAAATTCCATAGATACGTCCTCATTTTCATCCAACCACTGCAGCACAAATTGCAAGAACCATCTACGCCAAGAAAATGACACACTAAGGATTAATAAACAATTTTTTTGCCACTCAAACAACTTGTTTGGTATTGATCAATCAGCTTATTGATTACTGACGATGGGTAGTCTGGAACAACATCCGTGAAGTTGGGTAGCTCCTTGACATATTCATTATAGAGCCATTTCACTTTGAAGTGTAGGTTCATGTAGTCTGTACTTTTACACAGTCTGTCTTTTTCATGTTCTGGAGAAGAAAAAGAAACAAAGAGGTTTGATAGGGCGGCATGAGAACTCAAAAGCTGAATAACGACAAACGTAAAGTCATAGGTGAACAAGAAGAGATGAGTTGAAATATGTTAGTCACATAATACAGCAAAATAATGTTGTTTTTTTTTCAAATTTGATGGGAACTTTATCTGCAAAGAAACCTTTGAAACCAAATACATTTGAAGTAACTACGGTGCACCTAAAACACGCACATTTGATCCATCAACCAATTTTCTTTTTTAACTCTCCCTTTTGGCTGTTGTTCAATTAGTCCATCTTAACCAACTCACCATGCGAGTGGACCGAACAGGGTTAAAATGAGGCCACCGGTTGCATATGTTTCATAGTAAGTATCAAAGCTATATACAGTATAATGTAGAAAGATTCAAATGTTATTTATCTTGCAGAAAGTGTAAATCATGATATAGCAAATCTAGCTAGCATAACTTTGCTAATAAACTCCAGAGTCACGTACCTTCCATAGCATACTTTATGTCTTGTGCAAACAATGTCCACATGACTTCCGCTGACACCTTTCCAACATTCAATTCTTGAGGAAATCTAGACAAATGTAAAAGACGTAAAAAGATGAAATAGAGGAATGTCAATGAATTCTGAGACCAAACAAACAGTCAGGACAAAAATACAATGCAAGTTTTTAAGTCAACTTTTCATCAACTGAAGCCCACTTAGAAATGTAAAGCTAACAATACTAACTGGTTCAGCACGGGGGTGTAAGAGTTCCTGTCCTCTTCAATAATGGAGACAATGAGCATAATGAGTTTGGGCCAGAAGTCCAAGTTCTTAATGCTCGGACCATGGTCCTCCAAAGAGAGCTCCTCCTTGTTCTGAATAAAATAAATTCATTCCGGATCATTGCATTGCAACTCACTAATCAATGTGTGACTCACCATTTCCACAGGTTGGTACTGTTGGCTGTACAGATCATGGCAGTTATTGAAGATGTAGTCGTAGGTGGAGTTGAGGCAGGCCTTGACACAGTCTCGAACAACTTGGCTGGCTCTGGGTGGAGACTGTAGCTCCTGGACCTGAACACCATATGTTATAAGCAGCGCTGGCAGTGACAATACTTCACACAAAACTATGTTCACTTTTTTTCAGGATATATTTATTCATAAAATAAATTCATCTTGAACTTAAAAGTTCATCAACAGTGTTGAAGTAAAACTGACAGATGCAATGTGTTTGTGTCTGTCAGTTACCTTCATTCTGAAGAATGTGATACTGGTTAAAAGATCCACAGTGGATTTTAAATCGTGCAGGCGATCCTTGTTGCTGGCAGGGAAGTGGTTCTGTAAAAGAAAAACATTTTTGATGTATTTTAGTTGGCCTACATATGTTAAAGCCCTGTGAATAACATGCACCCGTGTATAATACGCCCCTCCAAAATCACTCATAAAAAGCTTTTTCTTTTCTCTGCACTTGTACTTACTTAAAATACGTTCCCCCAATTTGCTTGTATCCTTTACTATCAGAGTGAATAATATGAATGAATAACCATTCAAAACAGACCAATAAAGTTTAAATGCTTTTAAATCAAGGTTAAAAGGGCTCTTTTCACATAACTGTGAGTAAGGTCTTTCAAAGCATTTTTAAAACCATGTTTTTGTTCTTGCACTGTATGCTCTTGTAATTTTAGTAAGCTATTTTTTATATTTCATAAACTTGCTTTTAAATCTCTTTAACTCTCTGACTGCTTTTAAATGTTGTACTGTATGCATTGCTTTGTCAGTTTGGACATGCAGACAGTTAAATATATTACATTTGTTTTAAGTGGCGGTAAAAGATGAATAATGATATGTACCGGTAATATCTTACCCTGTAGGTAGAGAGATCAATGCGCAAGGAGTTGTGCAACTGGTCTAGAAGCTTAATGAAGCGTTCTTTCTGTAGAGGAGATTGCATCGAGGGTTTTTATAAAAATATGGACTGAACATAGAACTGTGAGGTGAAACAATGCTGTATACAAGTGAAGCAGAATAGGGAATTAAAATATGTGCGTGTGTGTTGTGTTGCAGTACAAACCCCAAAATTGGAGGCCGCAAAACGGTCAGAGGCGGACACATTGGTGGAGGCGGTTGTGTGGGCGTAAAAGGCATTGATGTTGGCGAGCAGCGTGCTCATCACCGCAGGAACCCCGGGACACATGTATTTAGAAGATAGGCAAGCAAAGTGCCTGGAAATAGAAACATAGGAAACGTAATAAAAAATCCAAACGCTAAAGCCACTTACTACTTTGATTCAATCTCAAGATGCACGCTTGTCAGATTTCCATCAAGGCTTGTTGTTTCACCACAAATATCTGCATAATTAATTATTTAGGTCATCGTATATACCAGACCTGGGCATTCTTCCTATGTGACGGACTGGTAGTCTATCCGCCTATGACGGACGCCCATTTTGTTGGCGATAAACGAAAGACGGGAACCTAAAAAAATAGACGGACTAAGCATAGTCGGAAGCCCATTTTTTTCGTCTATGTAATCATCTATTTTCACGGTGAGGCTTCAATGGCTGCAGCGAGGTTTCCGTTTCCCGTTGGTCGGGGCTGAGGCTTTTAGCAAGCTTCTGCATCCCTCTGGGCCACGGTGAGTGTTTCGTTCCTTAGGGCCTATAGGCGATTACTATTTGGTCCGGCTGGACAAAAAGGTGGATAGACAGACGGCGGAGGGTTACCCCAGCTGCAGGCAGAAGACAATAAATGGACCGGGAAATTTTGGTAAAATGCCCAGCTCTGGTACATACTGTAAGCAACCAGACAGTTTAAGGCTGATGAATGAGTCAAAAGAGTGTCCTTTCTCTAAAAGTTCGGCCTTGCTATCAAGTAATGCGGCCGCCCCCCCGTCCAAAATAATTGACATGAATTCACTTGGAGGCTAATACACAATGCATAAGAGAGATGAACTAAATGTCGGGAGGTGTGACAGAACATTTGTGATCTCAAACGTACGTCATGGCCTGGTAGATTAATTCAATTCCGTAACGCATGGCAAACTCATCCACGATGTCTTGCGGCACGTCGTCAAAATAAACTTTCCATGCGTCGTCTCCACGTGCCTCTGGTATTTTCACCACACCATGTCCATGGATATCTGTAGAGTGGTGGAACAGGTTCTGGGATGGAATTAAAAAGTGCAGTCCATTAGTCAGCATTGTTGGTGTGTTGTATTGTGACAAAGTTGTCTCAAATTCACTTATTTGCCCATTTGGTTGCTTGGTTAATTTTTAAATTACCTCATGCAAACAGGTATACTGCACATGGTATGGCGCCACCTTCTCCTCCCCCTTGATCTCCACGTTGATTTGGAGGCGGATGGCCCCTGACACGGCTGACTTGTCCGTCCTCTTCTCTGTAATTTAACACAAACTTGGTCATATGAAACAAATGCGGTGTCAGGGCCAGATGAAAACCTGGTTAACACTTAGCTGTTCAAAGTCTATTTGCATGTCAGGATCTCCACTCTGCTGGAGTTATTGAGCACTTGGTAGCTACTAATAAAAGCTCTCAAAAGTGAGGGTGAGGGATACAGAAGCAGTGGGCCTGTATGGATCTGTGTGTGGTCACCGAAGACATGAGCGGGGGCTTTTCTGTAGGCGGAGCGCCTTGCGATTCACCCCTGCTATTTGCTCTGACAGGCTCACCATTAAGGGTAATTCATACATGTCGACGAAACGGTCGATTTCTAACTCGAGCACTGCTACTTGATAATCACACATACGGAGGAGAAGGATGGGTGGGGGTTGGTGGGGTGATGGTACGTTAGAGCAGATGATGGAGAACGAAAAAGGACATTGTGTTAAATACACCGGTATTTTAATGACTTGATCTCTTCCTGTTCCAAAACTCTTAAAAGCACCTTAAATGTTGCAATATAAATGATATCATTTAACCGGTGTCCTGCTAGCTTGGTAGAGAATGTTCATTTCAAAGCTCTGTAGCATGCCTGCTTTCTAGATAGCACCTTTTTTTGTTTGGTGAGAATCAAATACCCCTTTTTCCATTGTACTGGTTGTAACCCAAAACAGCCTGGTTCCGACCTGTGTGGTCGCTTTTCCATTACGTTTTTTCGAGACCGTGTGGTTAATAATGGAATCATACAACCTGGTTCTAGAACGCAGGTCAAGGAAGGCCGGGAGTTTATTGTCATCAGATCGGCCGACAGATGTAGGCACTCAGCAAGTAACTCCGCACAAGTCCATTTCCTTGTTTTAAGTGAGCGAGACAGCCGGCCGAATATTTACAATTTCAAATGTGCCAATGGATGAAATAGTGAAGCTTCTGGTAAAAATTTTTTGCAAGCCACGCACACATCGCCGGATCCATTCAAGTGACTGCGAGCGAGCCACGTTTTCAATTTATTATATCCACACTTAACTCTTTCGGGCATTGCATAGCTAAAAAAAAAACAACAGCTCAAAAATCAATGTTTCATTTCCTTGTAATGTATTGTAAATACGCTGACCTAGATTGTACCAGACATCCATTTCTCCACTCAGTGTTCGGACTTCAATAATACTCTGTCCGAGGAAATCGTCGGATTCTCTCTTGAGACGCTGCTTGACTCTGGACTTGATGTCATCGTCCTCATCCCACACGCGCACCTTGATTCTGTCTGACGAATTGTGGCATTCACTAATAAAAGGTAAATAAATACATAAATACATAAATAAATGGTCCCAAATTCACTTGTTTGCCCTGATGACAAAGAGAAAATGGTTACTTACAAGTGATACTTCTCCTCCCACACCGGATTGAGGTTGCCAAAGATAGTCTTGGTCCTCTTCTTTGTCTTGCCCACCTGCACAGTGACATACGGATCACTGGATCCCGTCTTATCCTTTGCCTGAAGTCCTTGGGCACAAACAACTACCATAGTGGCGAAAAAAGACAGAAAATTATTTCTATCGCATGAAATGTGATCATTTCTGGATAAATTATTTTATTTCTAATTATGGGCATACCTGTGATGGTGACCTTGGCAGACCACTTTGACGTACCGTCCAGTACACTTTGTTTGATTGCCTTCATTTGCTGGGAATGGACAGTTTTGCTGATGATAAAGACTTCCCTGATAAGTTCAAAAATTTCAGGTTTGTTCCTTTCCCTGATCTTCATTCTGTCCTTCATTGCCATGATAATATTCTGAGTGCGGTCTTCAGCTCCATGTTTAGAACTCTTCTCAGCAGCACCTAATCATGAATCAGTTGAAGACTCGGTGAGGTTCCCGCTACTAAAAATCACCCCAGTGTAACCATAGTATCAATACAAGTGTGGAAATGTAATACAAAATGGCAAACTATACTCATACTCACGTTGCAGGCAGTCAGCGTTCAGCAGTTCCTGACACTTTTCATGACACTTGACACCACACTCCGAGCAGCGGACGCCTTGTCGTGCAATTCCCCACAGCAGCCCCTCACACTCATAACAATATGTGGGTGTTGTGGCCGTCCACACCTCAAAGTTATGAGGCGTGGTGCAAGATATTGGGTAGATCAGCGCTTGAAGGGTCTTCTTGTACACATGGTTTTTCTGTTGTGTTCCGGTTTTAGGTAGGGGTCAGAGAAAGTGATAGTAGCGTTAATAGAATGATTGTAGGAACTCTTAACCATGATCACATTTTCGTAGAGCTCACCAGCTCCTCATCCTTGATGGAAGATCGCGCGGCCATCGCAGATGTGATACCTGCCTTACGAGCTTGGACAAGGGACTGGAGAACAGGTAGAACGTTATGGTATATTATAATTGAATGAACAATATTTAAAAATACATGACCCAATACAAAACCCACAACCAAGCCAAACTGTGATATATTAAAATGGAGGCCATTGTTTTGAGTGAGGTGGAAGGTTTAAAAGGTTTGTCAGTACGTTTGTTTTGTCAATTTCCCCTGGACACTACCCAAAGGTCAAAAAGCCAATGTGAGGGATATTAGTTTAAAGGAACTACAGAAGAGAGGATTAAAACAAAGTTTTAAGTTGGATATATAAAACAAAGAGCCGTAAGAGTGTTAGTTTATTCAATGCCATTGTCGTACATTTTGAGGAATAATGCAAGCCCATAAACACATTGGCAAAATTGTCAATATGCCAGTACAGAAACACAAACAAATAAACACAATGGTCACTGAAAATCTTAAATTGACAAAAGTAAATAAAAAGTAATCCGGCATTGCTTTACCCTTTTAAATTCAATTTAATAATTTGTTGTACATGTTTTTGAGGACTTAAATGCAATCAAATCATTCTGGTAACTCTCAATAAGCCTTACACGTGTTGTTATTTTGGAACATCTCGTGTAAATTGCTGCAGCTGTCTCGGGTTACAAGTCTGCCATCGCCAAGACTGCATGTTTCGGCCCCTTTCACAAATGCTCAATTGGATTTCCATCAGGGGTGACAGATGGCCACCTCAGAATGTTTTGTTCTTAGACATTCGTAGGTGATTTTCACAATGAGTTCTGGGCCTGTTGCTGAGACAAAGCTTTCTGACACTGGAAATGCCCCAGAATTCCATGGTAGTCTTGCCATTTCATTGTACCCTGCACATATTCAAGACAGGCCGAAATAGCAAAACAGGACCAGAAGATAACAGCGCCTCCTCCGTGTTTCATATTAGGAACCGTATTCTGTTCTTGGAATGTTCAAGTTGACATGTAAAGATAATGTTACTAATGTTAAAAAAAAAAGCTCCAGTTTTGTTTAATCTGTCCCAAGAACATTGTCGCAGAAGCGTTTCAATATGCAATTAGGCAATTACCATAACTGTCAATGTTACGTTATTTCAGTGACCAGAGTGGGGTTTTATTTCTTTAAAACAAGGCTACCAAAAACTTTGCCTATGTGTGGAGGGGTGGAATTATTTGTGGAAAAACATCTTATATAACACTGGTCAACAATTGTTTGCTACATTTTTCAAGCAGAGATGCAAGTAAATTTATCTAGATTATTTTTTTTACTCTGATCCCGAATCTGCTTTCGTTTTTTTCTCTATCACATCAGGTTTTATTACTATAATAATAATAATAATAATAATAATAATAATGCATGGTACAATCCATATTGCGCAAGCTTTTATTGGTCAAACTTAAAAACAAAAATGAAAATATCTCAAAAACCTGATGTGCTAGAAAAAAAAAAGGAAAGACATTTTTTAAATCAGCATCAAAAATATATTTAGGGACCCATAAAGACATCTCTGATTAAAATTTGCTGTTAACCAGTATCATAGGAAAGATGCATTCAAATGTTTTAATTTCTAATTCACAAGAAGTCTCCAATTAAAGAGGAAATAAATACATGCTGGAGTTATTATAGTTTGAGGCAAGTAGTGTTTTGTTTATCCAACTTGATATTTTATTGGATTCTAATAACTTACCATAGCCTGACCAGGCAGAGAGAATGCATTCAAGAGAGTTGTGGGGAATAGTTTCAGGTTTAAGAGAGGAGGGAGAGAACAATTAGCAGCTTGCTTTCATAAGCGTTTCAATGACAACACTCTAATCAATCCCCAAAACCACTCAGCTGACAATAAATAGCTAGTCTCGCACAGAAAGATGAATCCACAAAAACACAACCCATGCGCTCAAAAGAAGAACAACATGTACAGGATATATTCACACACACCATATATAGATTACACAAGTTTAAAAAAAAAAAACTGAAATATGCATCTACTGACCACATCGCTAACCAAGGCGATCGGCTTCTTTTTACGAAGGTCTGGCATGCTGTCAATCCCATAAAGACCTGGTCCACAACTGTTCACAAACAAAAAAACAGCACATAACTGTACATAAATACAGCCAAACTCCAACACTTTTAAGAATTTAACAATTTTATATAGGGCTATAATTCACAGAAATGCGTGTGAAGACACCACATTTCTCCAATGCTGTTTGACTTACCCTGGTTTTACCCAGGCCTGTCTTACACTGGGTTCATCATGACAAACCTGCAACATTTAAAATATTAGTAATTAGAATATTAGAATATCATATTAAAATATGAGTAATTATTTACAAAGGTTCAAGCATCCAACTCATTTCCGAGACGAGAGGAGTCATGAAACGTGCATTTGGTTGAGTTTCGCCTTTCTGATTTTAGATGGAATACCACGAAAAATAAACATGCAACCGGGTTGAAGCATAACAGTTTTTCCCCTTCCTACAGGGATACTTTTAATGATGAAATAAATAGTGAAAGACACTTGCACAAACTATACATCTGTTGCAACATTTTAGCAAGCATACATGGATTCCTCACAGTCACCAAAACAATTCCACACTTTCAATTCAATGTAAAGACTTTCCACAGTGTTATGCATCCATCCTTGCAGTGACAAAATGCAGTTGATGGCGAAAATAAAAACATACAGCACACAAACAAAAATGCTTCTGCTTTAGTATGGAGCTAATAAAACTGGAGCAACCTGATTTTCTTCTTGCACTGTCTCTGTGAAGAAATTAATGAAAATGGAATTAGAGTGACTTTAACATCAACATTGGCGAGTGTGTACATTTTCAAAACGTGCCATTAAGAGGCATTTAATTTTCAATTGAATAATATATATAAATTTACCTTTAATACACATCTCCTGAGATCGGAATCCTTGAGAGCCTTGAGAGCCACAAGACCCTTGAGAACCTTGAGTAGACTGGGATAGCCTCATGTGAATCTGCCTCTTTTCTCTAAGAATGCGCTGGAAGTTAGCTATACGTGCTTTGTGATTGGCATCAATCGGTTTTCCAACCTCCTCAACTATGTTGTTTTCACTTGGATAATTGAAGGGTAGTGCATCTGAACTGGGCGCCGCATCCAATGGACTCTCACCCTGGATGACCGGACAAGAATTTGGTTTGAGGTAAAGCCCGGATATTTCCAAATTTGTTTTATATTCTTCTTTGCTTTGTAAAATCTCTATATCGTTTCTGTTTGTTGACAGAGAGTGGCCTTGGTACAATGCTTGAGCTGAACATGACTGCTTCTCAAACATCAGTCCATAATCCATAACGTCTGAGACCTCTCTGTCGTCCGTTATGGGGACACAGGGAGCGTGATTGTTGGACTCTCCTTCTGCATGACAGGCAGTGATGATCGCCTCTGTTGCTTTATCGGTGTGTGAAATGACGGACAGAGATGCTTCTGAGATATCATCTTCCAAATCGTCAGGGTTGAACCCGTCAAACTTTTTCAAAGCCCCCTTTAAAGAGGACCTGAAACTTACTACCGCCTTGCTAAAAGTTGTAACGTCAAAACCTACTCGGGGAGAAGTTTCTAAGGAATGCTGTGACACTGATTCTCCTCCATCATCTCTTGAGAAGCTGTGGTCTGTCCAGTCCCTATCCAAACTCTCTGCGGATCCCAGTTCAAGAGTGTCGCCAGATGATGGATAATCATCGCAGAGTGAATGAGGCTCCAGGTAACCACCATCACAGTCTGTCAACAGCACATTGGAACTCCCACTCACGGAGGAACACCCGCCCTCTGCATTTGTGCAGGCATCCGTTTTGTCGTACCCAGAACTCTGTGAGTCGGGGTACTTCACGGAATAGACACATGCCAAATCTCTTTCATCCTTTTGTAGTCCTACGTTTCTGCTGTCCAAACTAGGAGAACATGAGGGAGAGTTGTAATGAATTCCAAAAAGTAATGAGAGGTGTTCAGAACTAGCATGTGAAGAATGACCTGGTGTGCTGCTTTGTGTCCCTGTACAACAGTAGTCCCAGACATGTAGTTCTTCACTGTCTGCAAAGGAAAGTTCACCCTCACTCCAACCTCCATCCCCACAAATACTGAATTGTTGATAATCAGAGGGACATCTGTCATTCTCCGGGTCAACACTAAGAAATTCTGTATCCGAGCAAGGATAGGATGACAAAGAGTGGTTACTTTGGCAGTCCTGGCGTTGATGAAGACAAAAAAGCTCTTGTTTTGCAGCACAAACCTCTTGTATACTTGAGCTTTGCAATGCCTTCTCTTGGATTAATTGTTGGTCTGACTGGAGGGTAATTTGACTGACAGTCAATGGCTTGGAAGTTATACGAGATGGTAAACCCCCAGAAATATTTCCATGTTTTTCCCAATCAAACAGTGGAGCAGTGCCTCTCTTGAGAGGTGAAGTTACAGCGTTCTGTCTTCCCAGGCTTCCTCGCCTGTTTCTGTGAGTTTGGGAAACTGGACTGCAGTGAGTTGCAGCTGAGGCTCCAGAATATAACTCACCAATTTCACTTAGTACTGCATCTACACAACAAGACACTTCATCCACTGAGCCTCGTACAGATGTTAGATACTGCCTCAGGTCTGATATTTCCTCCTGGATCTTATTTATGCCTTTAAGCTCTTTTAGGATATGATCCACAATATTGTTAGAGCCTTGCGCCTCATCCTGTTTATTAGCCTCAATCTGGATCTTTTTTATTATCTGGGGTATCGTATCCTCCACAGCAGAAATCCCAGACTCACAATCAGAACAGCTGTTTAGCCGTGACTGGGTAAGGGACTGATTGGACTCCAGTCTGTAGTTCTCTGGCAATACGTTGACGCTTTGTTCCACCATGTGACACATTGGTGATGGCGGAAGAATGTGAACTTCTTTTATGTTGTGCTCATCTTGTCCATCGAGGCGTCCTTTAGAGAACATCTTTATGAAGTAACACTCTTGCTTAGCTATTTCCACTTGTAAGAAAAAACATTGTGATTCCCCGTTAATACGTCATCAGATTGGTGTAAGCAATCATCTTCTGTGCCTGGCAATGTCAGACAAAAGAGAATCAGTAAGATGATTATTTGCAAAATAGTAAAGATTCTCAAGCCGATTCACACTTCACAACAAAATTCAATTTCTTTTAGAAAATATAAAGCCACTGCTTTTTCGTTTTTAACTGGTACCTTGGACCGTGCAGACCAGGGTTTCCAATATTTAGGATTGCCTCTTGGGCCAATTGTCGCCAAATGACAGCGTAAGATGCTTTAAGCTATGTTGTTGATCAACAAGCCACACAATTACTTGGAAATTGGCTTTTCAATGTCTGCTGTGTTCTTTACCATATGTTTGCACTGCAGATGCTGGGCAATACAAATTTTATTTTAATAAATTTGGTGCCCTGGGAGGTACCAAATTCCTAATTTGGGGTCAAGAGACTTAAAAAAATGACATAAAATAGGACATCCTGTTATAGACAATATACAATAGTCTTGACCGCAGTGTACAGATACACTCTCTATCAGGATAACAACTTGCATGCAGCTGCTTCGATCTCTGTAATTGCATCGCTTTGGGAACACAGCAATTAGATGACAGGTCAAATCTCTGTGCCTCATGTCCTGTTGAAACTATACCAGCTGCTCTACCGGATTGCTCTGGTCCAACCCTCTCTCGATACCACAGTTAAGAGTGATCAGTACAAAAGTCTAAACTTAACAATAACAATTACATATTACAGATAAACAAAACACCACATTCAATATATATATATATATATATATATATATATATATATATATATATATATATATATATGTACTGTATATAGTATACTGAATTTAACTATATAACTGTAAAGTTGGATCTGCAAATGTGCAACTTAACATATTTAATATTTAAATAAAAAAAAAAAAAAACTTACCTTGGAGTAGGAGAGGGATAATAAAATAAAGTGGAACCTGAATCGGCATCATGACGCTTAATCCATTTAATTGAAGTGACTGCATCCTCCACAGGTGTACAATACATTTGTTGCTGTGCCCGACTTAAATAATATTCTTAAACTTGTTGAGGACTGAGTTTCCTCATCAGTACCAGTGTATTGTTAAGTCAGACAACTGAGGGAACGCGGTTTACACATCACATGATAATGTTGCGATCCCAACATCCCCCACCCTTGTGTATCCTCTCACTGCTTTCTCACTCCCTCTGGCACTGTAATTCAGCACAAAGATGATTTCAAGTATAGCGTTGATTCTCTGTATCTGGTTCTGCCACATTTCTTATTTATGAGTATGCCATAAACAGAGTGCAGTAGAATCTGAAAATTCATGTTATAATTCTTCTTGGACCTAAAGTGGTGAGCAGTGGCTCAAGCTTCATCTTAAATGTTTAAAAATTGCGAAAATTACAGCCAAAGTTCACCGTCTCGAAATAAATTATGCAGACATGTGCAACAGTAACATTTTGATCATTCAGAATTACTATGCTAGAAAAACTACAAGATCATTTTTTAGCGTTTTTGCTCGAGAATAAATAAATAATTAAATTCAGTTTGCTTTAATTAGTTTTATATCAAGTACTGCATGTTAGTTTTAGTTTTTATTACTAACTAATATTTATATTATTAGTTTAGTTTTTCTTAGGTTTAGTATTGGTTTTAGTTTTTTTTCCACTCTGAATAAATGTTGTTATCGAAAATATTTTTTTCAATTTTAGTTTTCATTCACTACAATAACTTGGCCTCTGTACTGCACAGAAATATTTGAATGCGGATACATGTACTGTTGCACTCAAATACGTTTCTGATGCATGCCTGTCAAAAAAAATTACCTGGGAGCGACATTAAATATTTCACTCTACACAAAGTCCTGATAATCCTTGAGGGATAATAATGAATAGTAATTTAATAATTTATGTCCAGTAAATATAGAAAATGGATGGGTGTAATCAAGAAAGGAGGGAAATCTCTATTTTCAGTATGTAACAAACTGATGACGTAAGAAAAAGAAAAAAAAATGGCATACCTCCCGTAGCTGAACCCTGACTTTATTGATAGCTTTCAACCAACGAACTCTGGATGGAGAGAATGGTAAAGGTGACCCTTCATCATGAAACCTGGGGCACATACATTTACAAAGAGAAATAAGAGCGATCACAGGTCAAATATTATTTTGGGGGATATAAGTTAAACATTATTGTTGAACAAAAACATACCTTTGAAGATTTGACAACACTTTCTCTTTTGGAGTTTCATTTTGTAAGCTTTGCCTCGCGTCGAAGGATGGCTGTGGTATAACCTTTTCGCTAACTGCAGACTGTCCATTTGTTGTCAAATGTCCATTTGAGGAGGGATAGAAACTAGTGCTGTGATAGGAGTGGAAGGATTCTTCCAGTTCTGACCCTCCAGTGCTTTCGTGGCCGATCTCACTGAGCTGAGAGCTGGTCTGACTCAGATTTCCTGATGACCCAAAGCGACTACTTTGTGCTGGACTACATTGGCAAGAGAGGGAAATAATCAACATCAGATTGTTATTATTTTTTTTAAAACAAATCCAAACTCTACAAATAACTATTTCTACATCATTTGTGATTTTTGCGTATATCTGTATAGTTTATCTAGCCGAGTTAGATAAGTGGGGATTGTTGTAGTACACATTTTCCAAGCATGGTGAGTTTAGACTTTCAATACTGTTGAAATATTGACCAAATTAATGAATTTTGAACAATTATTTTCCCCACTGATCTACTAACGGTTATTTGATGTCCTATTTTATCAAGGGTCTTCTTTGCATTGTTTGCTCAGTAATATTTCTAAATACTAAAATGTGTATACACACAACCTAAAAAGATACCAAACCTTGAAGGGAGATTGTGGCATGTTGGAAAATATTGAAATACGAACATTGAACATATGTTAGCATTTGCATTAAGTACTGCACATGCATCTAGTTTGGATCTTACAAGTTATGGACGCCATGTTGAAATTCTATTTAACTTATACCTCTAACAATGAATACCGCTGATCACAATTACCTCTGCACATTTCATTGTTTTCATTTGACTTATTGTATTTCTTTCGATTATTATGATAATCTGTATTTTAAACACACAATTATTATAATTTAACTCGTGGGACAAATATAAACAGCGATGAGACAAATATAAACAGCGATGAGACTTGATCTGCGTCCAAGCAAGCTACAGTAACTTGTTTGGACTGAAAATGTTTGGAGTCATAACATCAAGGACTAACAAAGTAGTACCATATTTGCCCTCTTCTCGAACACTGACTGGATAGAGCCGTAATACTGGATCACAATCACAAAAAAATAAACAACTTCAAATGAATTAAAAATGAAATATGCATAGGTGCAATTAATGTTTTCATGTCTGTTATGAATATGAACTTGAGAGTTAATTAATAATTACAACTATATGATGTTTCTATATGAAAGGGGTACAAATAAATGCATGCACAAATACTATGAAATATGAAAAACAAAACATGCATGTATTGTATGAATTATGAATATGACAAACAAAACTGATATCCATGCTCAAACACATTTTACGTACATGCTGTAAACAAACAGTCAACAGCAAATGACACTGGACAGACCAAATTTCATTTACTTAAGCAATTCTACAGAAGCGCTACGAAAGCATTACCTCAATTTGTACACAACGATAATTAAGAAACAATAGAAATAGAGAACTTTTTGATTTACGCATGGTCTGCAATGTACGGGGAAATTCAGCTTCCGAGCACATGGTCGATTTTGCCCTCGAGTTAATATTTTCAAGCAGTACACACCATTCATGAAACACGTATAGGTATGAATACAATGTCATTGAAATGTCATTTTTAAAAATTCATTTTATGAAGTTTTGCAAATAAAGGAACATGAGATGCTACTTGAAAATGGTTGTCGAACCCTGACCCTGCTCAGCCAAAGCGGTGGTATAAAAATAGACGATTGCATAGACAAAAAATAACTATGCTTAGTCCAACTACTTTTTAAAGTTTCACATTTGAGCAGCTATGCTGCTCACGATTACCAAATAAAGTAGAATGTGTTTGACCTTGGATTCATGTTTTACAATGATATGAATATTCCCTGTACTTTAAATTAAACAAAGGCTAGTTATATTTAAATGATATGCAGGGAGGGTTGCAAAGCTGTGTCATGTTTGGGGGCGGGAGAATGTAATTACATTCTAAATGGTAAGGAACAATGCCGTTTATAATGCTTTTACTAGCCTTTTTGTATTCAACAGATTCCTCTTAGATGGGATGTCCAATGGCTCTTCAATGGTAGTACCTGCAGAAGGGTTTGTTTCTACAAGCATTATGGTATCTTTTAAGGTCAAGGATGCTGAGGAATCTAGTTCAGGGCTGGTTATGCCTATCTGGGGTTTGGCTATGTCATCGGTGGAACCTACCGATTCAGCTTTTGGGGCATCAGATGTGGAAACAGTTTGCACGTGATGTGTTTCGCCACTTGTTGGCTTGCTACTATTCTTTGGTTGAGATGTTATTACTGGGGGAGCGGCTTGCTTTAGTGGCTCTGTTTGCCAGGGAAATCCTATCTTTGTCCGAAATAATGACGGAGTCATAGTTTTTTCCTCTTGAAACAGGCCTCCAGATAATGTTTTTAATCCTGAAAAAAGAGAATTGCCTGGTTCTGTTTGAGGACTTGCTGAAGAAGCAGATGTCATTGATGGTGAAAATAAAGATCCAATTGATTTTCCTGCATCACTCTGTGTTGATATGAAACCGAACAAGGACTTAGTTTGAGATGGTTCTGCAACTTTTTCTAAATTATCAACAGGTTGTTCTGTATTTGAATTATTTCTTTGGACAGATATGTCATCTTCACAACTAGACTGTTCCTTGGTGGGGATGGGGTTTTCTAGAATGATCTTTTCCTCAACAGTTGACATTTCCTTTTTTCTGTCATCTATTTGAGCATTGAGCTCACATTTATTTGTGGTAATAGTTGTGTCTGGACAAGTTACCTCAGATGACACTACATTAGCACTTGCAATGATGCTGGATTCCTCCTGATTGCAATCTGCTTGATTGGAGTCGACAATCTTATTTGAATCTGTCAGGATACCATTTGGTGCCAAACTGTTATGTGTAACATGGGGTAGTGGGGTAGCAATAGTTTTTGGTTTCTGCTCATTTGGCAGTGATTCAGGTGGCTTAGGTGGCTGTCCCATCCCTTTAAATGTAGCTCCTCCTTTACCTCCAGGAACTGCTGTTCCAGTTTGTGATCCTGCAGTCTGGGCAGTGAGACTTCCAAACATTCCTCCAAGGAAAGAACCACCAGACTGTGCTGCTGTGGCAGTCCCTCCAAACAGTCCCCCCAGCAATGGCCCACTAGTCTTTGGAACATTTGGCTTTGCAGTGGATTGTCCTCCGAACATTCCAAAAATTGACCCTCCAGGAGAGGGTGCAGTACTACAAGTATTAGACTGGAGGTCAGAACTCTTGCTTAAATTTCCAAATAAATTTCCACCTGAGTGGGGAGGTGCTGTCTGAGTGCTAGAACCTCCAAAAATACTTCCGAGTAGTGAAGCTCCAGGTTGGCTAGCAGCTGCTTGGGGTGCTGATCCGCTGAGTCCAAAAATTGAGTTTCTCTCTCGAGACTGAGGTCCCTCATCCGAAGATACGATCGGTTTAAAAAGGGAGGACACAAAGCCTGTAACTGTATCTGTTGTTGAACTTTCAACATATTTGTCTGCCACTGGTGTCTTTTCTTGGTCCTCACCCACAGGTGTGGGTATTATCTCCTTTTCATTTTTAGGTGGTGTTTGATCTTGAGTACACTTATCTCTTACAGTCGTTGCTCCTGCAGGTTCTTTCACGAGAATAGGAGTTTCATATTTAGTGTCATTATCTGCTACGGTTGCCTTCTCTGTTTTATCACAATGGTCATCCATGCTACCATGTTTTATAAGTGTGCTTTCAACTGGAAGCAGGGGTGTAAGAGCAGCTTTCTGTAAAGTTTCTGGCTGGCCTTCGCTTTGAGGGACAATGGTAGTTGTAGAAGATTTTTGACCAACTGGATCTGGGATTGTGTTATTGTCATTAACTGTTTTTTGAGTAGTAGTGTTCTTGTCATCATTTAAATTTGGTGTAACTGTTGGTGTGGACGATGCAGGTGAAACAGAATCTTCAGAAAGCAAACTTCTACCAGGCAATTCAGCTGGGATTGAGGCTTCAGGTAAATGGTCAGCTGTCTGTGCAGTAGCTGTTCTTCCCAGAATACCTTCCACTACAGAGCTACTATTTTGAGGTACAATAGGTTGTGTGGTAGCCCCACCAAATAGTCCACCCAAGGCCCCAGCAGCCTGTGTTGCTGTGGTTGATGCTGCTGGAGCTCCGAATATGCCAGCTAAAATAGACCCTCCAGTCTGAGCTCCAGCTGTCCGAGTAGCAGATACACCAAATAAGCCTCCAATTAAGGATTCCCCTGCTTGAGGTCCTGCGGTCTGTGGAACAGAACCGGTATTCTTTGTGTGTGCAGTCTGCACAGTAGACTGCTGACTTGGCCCTCCAAATAAACCACCTAGGAATGATCCTCCAGGCTGAGAAGAAGCTGTTTGGGGTGAAGAGCCTCCAAACACAGCCCCTAATAGAGAACCTCCAGACTGAGATCCGGGTTGTGGGGAGGAGGTTCCAAAAACAGAAAATATACTTCTAGCTTGTGCATCCTTGGGCCCAGCTGTAGGAGATGCTCCTTTTTGGCTTTCACTACTAGTCCCAGAAAATAATGAAAGCAAGCCTTTTGCTGGACTGTCTGAAATGAATTCTGTTTCTGAAGATGCCTGACCTGGTTCCCTGACCATAGACTTAAGGCCCATAGCTGGTACTTCTTCAAGGGGAGCAAAATCCTCAGGTGTACTATTAGTGATCGTTTTCTTCGGGACAGCTGTTGATGCAGAATTTGTTTCTTTTGATGAAATATCAGTGCTTTTAACTTCAAAACCAGCACTTAAAATGTTGTGATTCAAAGTTGCAGCCCTAGTACTAGATTGGAGTTCCTTTGAGTTCCCTTTTTCATTGCTCCCTGAACATTCAGTTGAAAGTTCACTCATATGTTTTTGAACCAAAGAGCTGGACATAGATGGACCTTGGGAAGATTGCGATGCCTCTTTGCTAGCAGAATTAATGATAGGTGACAATTTAGGACATAACTGTGTAGTTGTCCCAATGTCTGGTACAACAGAGGGTATAGTTTTACTCGGTTCTTGGGATGGTGCAGCTGTGTGCCCTCCTGCCCCTGGTGTTTGAGAGGCATTGGGGGTACTAAACATGGAGAACAAGGATTTTCTGGGACCTTCACTTGAGGTAGACAATCCACCCAATATCCCTCCCAGAACAGATGTGGAATGTTGCCCTTGTGCTTGAGGCTGGTGCTTTGGTTGTGTTTGAGCCCCTCTTTGTTGTTTAGGTTGTGGTTGAACTATTTTTTGTTGTGGAGATGAGGCCATTGGGGACTGCGCCGGGGGGGGACTGGGATCGCTAAATATTGAAAACAGACCCTTCATTGGGTTTTCAGTTGAACTTGATGATCCAGATATAATTCCCCCAAGAAGAGATCCTGTTTGAGATTGAGACTGTTGAGTGTTTGTACCATCAAAAAACGAAAATAAACCTGATGTCTGCTGGTCTTTTGGAACACTATTTCTCTGTTGTGGCAACTCATCTCTGGACTTTGTTTGAGAAGGAGGCGCTGTGGATTGCGAGCCTCCAAACATTGTTAATAAACCTTTACCAGGAGATTCGACTTGAGGATAACGTGGAGAGGTGTTTGGGGCATGTGCTTTAGAAGGCCCAGTGCTAGGTGTAGATTGTGCTGGATTTGGGCCACTGAACACTGATAATAAACTTTTACCGAATGACTCTTCTTGTGAAGCTGTAGATGACTTGGTTGTTTGAGTTGTAGGTCCGGACTGTGTTGCTGCTGATGATCCTGTTAGAATTTCTCCAATTGAAAATCCAAACAGGGCACCAGAGGGTTTTGTTTTGTTTTCTTGTTTTGTCTGTTCAGCAACTGATGCAGCTTCCGATTGGGTTACAGAAGTGCCCTTGGCAATGGAAGAGAAGGCTTCAGATTTTTGGGAGGGGAGGTCTTTTACTGGCCCAGATGTACCACTTTGGTTTAGTGTTTGTTGTCTCTGTATACCCTTAGGACTTGCTGAGGTTTGCTTGGGTGTGTCCTTTCTCTGTGGCATTGAGGGATCACTAAATAAGCTGCTAATTGATCCAAATATATTTGATACTCCTGTAGGCTCTTTATCTAAGACAGCACTTGCCTGTATAGAAGAAGTGTTTCCAGTTTTGATTTGCTGATTGACAGATGTCTGTGAAACCTTCTGCAACTCTTGCTTGGATTCCTCTATACCCACTGCAGATTTTAGAAAATTCATGAACCCTGGTTGCTCAGAGGGTTTTTCGACTATTTTATCCACTGGCTTATCAGTTGCAAGTTGAGGGAGCCCATCTTTGATTTGAGATTCTTTTGATTGCAGTGGCACTGTTGCGAACTCTGTTGTGGTTTGTCGTGGCAACCTTGGTTTCTGTGAATTGGTATGAGCTTGTTTTGGTGAAGGGGTTACTTGATTTGCTGTTGAAAAGGTGGGTAGAATTGTTCCCTGTGCATGTTTTTCTGAACTTACAGATGTACTTTCTTCTTTGATGATCTTTGCCTTCAAACCTCGTAAGCCAGATGAAAACACATTTTTAGAATAGTTATCAGTTGTATTGTCAGGCTCCCTTTGATTACAGGAAGATAAGATAGTTTTTATTGATTCAACTGCAGTACTTTTGCCCACAACAGATGAGATGAGGGAAGAAATCTTTTTGACCTGACGATTTGGTTGTGCTTCTCCTGGAGCCACTCTCTTCCTCCAGTCTTCTTCTGATACATCATCAACATGTTTCACGGTAACACCGGTGGATGGACGACGTTGTTGGCTAGGTTGGTAACAGTTGTAAAGTATCTGTTGATTCGATCTCACAGTTGCAGTGGAATTCAAGGAAACAGCAACCTTTTGAGCAAGAAATGTTCTATTTTCTTGGCAATTCCACTGAGGACCCTGATAGTCTTTATTATGACAGGAAAGGTCAATGACATATTTGCATTGGTCTTCTAGCATGCAGTTGGGTTGCCTTGGGTCCATACGAACTTTGTTTAATGTGTAAGATGTGAAATCCTTGCCTTGCTGCTCTGGTGACAAAAAAGAATTTTCAAACATTTGAGCAAACTGCTCAAGATTTAGGTTCATGATCTGATTTCCTTTTCTATAAGCTGCAGACAAATCTAAAGGGGCATTAAGGAGTTGTGATTCATTCATATCTTGACCAGGCAACCACAGAAGCTCATCCTCATTATATAGTGGAATTTTGAAGCCACACACTAAAACCATTTCATTGAAAAGCAGAGCACTGGGAAAGCTATCGCATGCATTTCCAGAAGAATTATCTTCAGGAGCACATGCATACACATATTCACCTGCTGAATCTGTGAGCAAGGCATAAATGTACTCATGATCAGTATAAACGAAGTAACCACATTCACCATCTTCAGCTGGCCACCACATTCCTTGCTCCAAGAGCGCAAGCCACTGCTGATACCATTCTGTGTCTTCAAAGTATAAAGAATCGTCCATATCATGATTCACACTTGAGGGATAATTTGAGTATTTCAACCGAGTGAAATCACATTGACTTTGCTGGATCGTGTTATTATCTATCCCATGCTGCCAGTTAGCTGAGTAAGATAAGCTTGGTGCGGTCTCCTCATAATAGCCTTCATGATATGTAATTCCATTCAAGCTGTACGTGCTGCCATCATTACATGAATGCCATTTACCCAGAGTTGCCGTACTGGGTTTAGTTGTTAAATTCAATATTCCCTGTTCACTGGATGAATGCTGTAGGTTACCTTGCTCTTCATGGCTATTCCAAAATTTCGGGGGGAAAGAACCCTCATTCCTGTTTCTATTAGAAAAATATGGCTCAATTTGGTCATCATGACAAATATTACCTTGCCAGGTAATGGAAGAAGTAAGTTGCTGATTGATCTGTGGAGGACTGCAGCCAAGCGGAAAAGCTTGCAATGGCAATTTTTCATAGCTCTGAGCATAACCAGAGTCCTCTCCTTGGAGTTGAGAGTTCAAAGATTCATTCTGAAACTGCTGCCATATTGTACTTCCATGGATCCAGTGGTTTTCATCATAGGAGGGACTTACTTGATAAGGAGAAAGTTGACCATTATAAATGTTTTGGCTTGTTGGTTCATACAATGAGGGCATGCTTCCACAAATATATGGTTCAGTGGTCTTTTGTGAGCAATTTATATGAGAAGCGGTAGAGCAATATAATTGAGGTAAATTACCAGCACTGAATGACGAGTATGTTGCATGACTCTGAAGTGATCTCGCAAAAGTAGTTGAAGTTCTTAAGTCTAGACTATCAGAATCAATTGACACAGGTGCACTTTTGAAATCATGTCTGCTGGGTCTTGGAATTAAATGATATGAACCACTAGTATGACTGACACTTCCCCCAGCAAACATTGTCAATCGAGATGAGGGATGAAGCTCCTCAGAACTCTGGCCTGATATATCATGCTGTGGATAGACAATCGATTGCATAGGATTATTTTTATTGTCGAGTCCCGAAAAAAATGTTTGTTGGGCAGTTTGTGGTGCCTTCTTGTTGTCACAGTGGTTTTGTGAAGATTTCTGAACAATATCTGGCTGTGTCTGCCAAGTTGTCTTATTTTGACTTGCATTTTTATTACCACTTTGAGACAACAGTTGCTCCCCTGATGTATGGCAGGTTGTGTCATGAACTTTAGATGATTTTTTTAACTTGTTAAACAAATCAGAGAGCACTCCCGACTGATTTGCTGTCTCTTTGTCTTGTTGATAAAACTGGGTATTTTCCACATTAATCAGTTGCTGTCTCTCCTGATTTTTGGATTTTTGGATTGTTTTTTGTGTGGAGGACTTCAATGGTCTAACAGAACCACCTGCTTGACTATTTTCTTTTGAGTGATCTTGTGTTTGACTCTGTTCACAACTTTGAATGTTCCCTACTTGAGCTTGCTCATTACTTGATATGCTATGGACAATTTCATGAGGTTGGCTTGATGGGGGGTGTTGCGTGTTTATGCTATCAGCGGAAGCAAATTTGAAAAGACCTGCAAAGATACCACTTTGTTTGGATGACGGCTGCTTAACTGGAACTGTTTGTTGTCGCAAAAACCTTGAATTATTTGTTTCCTGTTGGGTATTCTGCCTTGTTGCTTGATTCCTGATGTCTGTTCCTTGATTTGGACTTTGCATGTCTAGTTGGGTCAAATTACAATGACCAACGCTCTGCTGCCGAACTGATTTCTCAGGGTCACCAGAGGTTCCGTGCTTAAACGGGTACTTGCGAGGGATGTTTCCTTGATGCTCATCTTCAGAGAGGCATGCATTTTGTGTTACACTTTCTGTTGATGAAAACTTCAGTATGCCAGACAAAAGCCCTCCCCTCTTTGAAGTTGCCATTTTTTGTTGCGGGGGAACGTCAATGGAGATCTCTGGGGATGCACTACTTTTAGTCAGTTGGTGCTTATGTGGACCCTGCTGTAGTATATTGTCCGACAGATCATCATTTGAATCGAGAATTCCTACTTGCTTCAGCTGAGTACAGCTCATAGAAGAATCCTCCGGTGAGCTCCCTTTAAAAAATCCTGCCAAAAAGCTTTGATTTGGAGCTGGCTGTTGCATCCGATTATGTATTTCTGTTGTTTTGAGATTTGATGCATGTTCCGGATTATTTTGGTTTGAGCTGGGGGGAGCAGAAGCAGGGCTAAATATGCTAGAGAACCATCCCGTTTCTGTGTTTTTTTGTGGTGTGGCAGAATTTTGTTTAAAGGCATTGGATGTTGAAGAAGTTGATCCTTGCAGTGATTGCTCTGGATTCTTTGTGTTTACAGGGGAACAAACGTCTTCACTGGATGCAAACTTAAAAAATCCAGAAAACAACCCTCCTTCTGCTTTTGCTTGTTGCTGATTTGAGACATTCTCAGAGGACAGCGAAGGCGGTTTAAGCTTCGTATTTGATAATGGCTCATGACACTGTTTCGGAAGTCCAGGCTCCTCGGATGATCTAAATATTGGATACACTGCCACCGGTGACGCTTGATGAGCTGGGATGGAGGAAAAAGGCGTGATCAGTGAACTAATTGACTTCCTTAGACTAATCAAATTGGTGCTTTCTGATTGCATTTCACCATTCGCCTTTGCGGATCCAGCAAAAGACGTGCTCTCTTTGTTTGGTTTGCCTGCCATAAGTGGTATATCTTGATAAACAGTACTATGATCAAGATGGGAATCACTTTGATGATATGCTGGCTTGGGGTGTTCCTTGCTTTCACCTGAGTTCATATTGTCGCTTGGCGAAAATAGCTTTAAAGGATTTAATTTTCCCAAAACAGAGCTTCCCGGAGCTTGAGGTATTGTTCCTAAGTCCTGTTTGCGCGCCTGTATATCAGGAGTACTTGCACAAGCCCGTCTGTCAGTTTCACTTTGCATCTTGGCCTTGCAGGATGGTTGTGAAGGCAAAGTGAACACATTTTCAGAAGATGTTTCCACAGGAGAAACAACAGCTACAGGAGTAGAGCTTTTTGATTTAGGGATAAAGGACAGCAGTTTTGTTATGCCAGACTGTGGCGGATGTACAGACGACGGTTTTGTATCACCGACAGACTGTTTGGGGCCCCCGCCAACTCTGTCCGTGAGATTACTGAATAAGGAGCTCATAGCATTTTTGACACTAGAAACTCCAGAGGGAGTGTGTGATTGACTTTCGCCTTTAGGATCCCTTAAACTGTTGTGGTCATCTCCAGCAGAATCTGTTTTGCTGCTTCCTTGAGACGATAGCCTTGATTTGCTTGATTTAGGAAGAGAACCATATTTGCTAATTTCCTCTTCTTTCTCAGCAAGATATTCGGAAACAGTTTCAACTAGACACTGTAGCTCATCCATTGGGTCTATGTATTCTTCACTAGGTTCTTCTACAGGTGAAAGCACTGCTTCAGATGCCCATCCACCAGTTTTAGATTTTCTGCACTTTTCCTGAAATCCCTGAGAGTTGTCCATGTCGCTATCATAGGAGAACGTTTTGTCTCTTCTACGTCTTGAAATCACTGTGGGCATTTCTTCTGCAGAAAAAGGAACTTCATCAAAATCCTCTTCTGCTCTGAAAAAATTGTGATGGTCTCCAGGATATATAAAATCAAAATCAGACAGTGTTTGCATCCTTGCATCTTGCTCTTTTTTGTAAGCCACATAATTTTCTAAAGTGACGTCCAGTTCATTTTTAGCCCACAGTCTTGTCTTATAGAGAAGGCCATTTTTGTATTGCTGGGGACAGGATGTCTCGTGTTGTCCCTCTTCCTGGAGCATAAACATACCCCCTCTTTTCCCACAGAGCATCCCAACATCCGGGGGAAATGCCTCTACACTCAATGCGTGTCTTTCTCTATTGATAAAGCCCCCTGTGTCCCTGATTTTTTTATTTCTCCGGCGATCTATCGTGTCATAGCCCTCAGGATACATTACAGGTACGCAACCAATTTGTTGACTAATTGAAAGGGCTGAGATTTTTGGTTCAAGGTAAGGCTTTGCCAGTTGAGCAGTATTTTGTTGATCATCTAAAAAGTCACTCAGCTGAGGCTTTCCTCGCCTATTGTATTTGCTTTCCCAATCCTCACAACCCATGCCAGAATCTACAGGTATAATTCTGACTCGTCCTTTGTCATTCAGTGATCTAATGTAGTTTAAAGCCAATATATTTTTAGGATGAAACCATTTGGTAGGAGGGAAAGAGAAAAGAACAGAAAAGAAGAAGCAGAACAAGAAACAAAGCAAGCAAATAAAATGTGTTGATCAGTTTGAAAAATGGAACAAACATTTCATGCAAAAGTGAAGATTCTGCACACATCCAAACAGAGATTAATGATGAACGTAGATTACACCAATTGATCCAGCATGCTGGTTTAAAGAATTGTTAGACAAGTATTATTATAATAGTGCTATAAGAGAAACAATATACTGCAGTAATTGCAAAAAAAACATTTTTAATAAACATAAAGCGAAAGTAGATGCAAGTAGCGATGTGTATGGCTTTTGCTTGGTTGAATGAGTCAAGCGTACCTGCTTCTCTGGTCTCGGTATTCCAGTTCAAAACTGTGCAGAGAATCAGTGCATGAGTCTAGGTGGTGGTGCGGCCGAGGCCCAATGGGATACTGGTGCACGGACGAGTTGGGCTGAGCTGTTGTATGGTAACGTGGCGGCAAACTATTACTAGTCTCACTGCGGTAGTCGCTATCCCGGTCATCTACTGCACTGTCCTGGTCATCCAAAGCTGCAACACAAGGAAACATCTTATTTCCTGAAACACAAGTAAAACGTTTTTCGCTATGATGGCAAACCTTTTAATATTTTGGGTTATAACCAAAATCTGAGAATGCGGGCTATGGGGAGATAAACCTAGAGTGTAACTGTATAAAGTGTGCAGGCTGTCAATAGTAGGGATGTCACAATCTCCAAATGTCACGGTACGATAATATCACAAAATGAACCTCACAATACAATAATTATCATGATATTGTGGGGAGGTTGGCAATATATAAAAAGCTCACGATACCGTATAAAGGCTCACGATATTGTAAAAAATACAAATAAAAAAATAAGCTCATATTAAAAAAAAACATCACAATACTGTACTCTGTTCTTGTACATAATAACAGCATTCACAAAGAAATAGGCTTGGCCAGGCATGCGCTTCTATTGGCGATTAGCGTGGGTCTTAAACATCGTTGGCATGAAATTAAACTGCACTAATAAACTAACCACCAGAGGGTACTGTAACTGCACAAATGGAAAACAACTTGGGCTTTTAAACAGATTTGCTGCAATTTCAATATTGCGATATTGCTGATATTGTGACATCCCTAGTCAATATTAATGATACTTGTAATTTGGATCCTTTATCATCACCCTTCTTTTAAGACGTTTTCATGACAATGCCTTCAAATTGACCATATGAGTGTGAATTGATGTCTGTCAATGTCAGGTTGCATAGACTACTGCTCAACCATGACCCTGAACCGGATAAGTGCTATAAAATGGATGGATCGATGGAAATGCTATACAGTAATTACGTGAATACAATAATCTATTTAATCAGCACACAGCAGGGAAAAATATCTATAACAAGGGTGGGAATAAGGGTGCTGAAGTAGTGAGGAACAGCAGGTGTAAAGGGGGAAAACGTACACTTACAAAAGTAATCAGACGACACTGGCCAATGGCCATAAAAAGTCGACACACCCCTCTTCAAATGCCAGGTTCTTGTGATGTAAAAAAAATATCATGATAAATCATTTTTAAAAAAATCTACCATGAATGTCATATACTGTATCGTACAACGCATTTGAAATAATACATACATATTTTCAAGGGGAAGAGAAAATAAACAATTGAGATAATGCGGTTTCACAAGTGTGCACACCCTGTTATAACTGGAGGATACGGCTGTATTCTGAATTAACCGATCATGTTAAATGGAAATCAGCACACACAAGCCACCGTTTACAGCAAAACTGCTCTGTTTAACCCTAATTTAAATTCAGCTGTTCTATTAGGATTTCTTGACATTTTTGTAATCACATGCCATGGCCTGCAGAAAGCTTCCACGGCAACAACAATCTCAATGTTCAAATGTATCAGTCAGGAAAAGGGTACAAAGTAATGGCTGATGGTCTCTTTTTTTTTTTTTTTTTTTTTTTTTAAATCACAAAATTCTGACATTTGAGAAGTAGTAAGTACACTTTCTATATCCACTGTATATGGACAAAATGTTCTTGGGGAATATGGAATTACAGCATGCATAGGGCACTAAGGATTGGCTAGGGGAATCATTTCATTACATACTGAGTGAGTCAGTCCATCCGAAATAGTTGCCTGGTGAAAGTGCAAATATAACAAGTAAGAGGTAAAATCAAGGAGGTAGGGGAAGTGAAAACAAAATATTGCGGTGTCTGTTTTTTAGTAATAATGGAAGAATTGAGAATACCTGTAAAGACTTGTTACCAAACTGACATGCAAGCAAACCTTAAACAATGTCATGAGGCTGACACAATTATGAATCAATGGATTTTAGTAATAAACCACGACAAACGTAATTTTTAATAATAAGAACTACATTTGTGGCGAAAGAAAAAAAGGCCCCAGCAAGGGAAGAACAAACGCATGCTAAAGCCTGTGGTACAAAAAAAGTAGAAATGGCGCCATCTAGAGGCTAAAAGTAGGAATTACTCACAGCACTGCGAAGCTGTGGGGGGCAATGGATGACTCTCAATTTCGTCTGGAAGAGTGTACTGCACGTGAGACAAACACAATAACATGTACACTTGTCAGAAAAAAGTACACAATAATAATAATCATAATCATAATAATAATAATAATAATAATAATAAAAGGAGTATGTTTACAACTGGATGACAACCCGCATGCAATTCTTTGTCATCCTTAAAATGGAGTAGTCAAAATGTCCTACCTCATCATGGATTTCCATGGAATTGATTTGTTCCAGTTTGTCTGTCCAGTATTGCGCTTCATTTTCTGGGATGTCTGGTGGCAAAATACACAAAAAAGTTTTTAAAGGTAATCAAAACATGTCAGGAAATGAAAACACGTTGGCTTGTGACGGTTACAAGCGGTCAGTCACCAGCAATGAAAGACGACAGTAGCAAACTAACTGTACGAAGTGTGGTGTTCATCAGAATCGAACATCATACTAACACCTAAGAAATGCAAGGATTATGTATTATGTAGAGCAGCAACAGGCAACTTGTATGAATGGTAATGCATCTCTCTCCAAGCAACATAGTATTTGGCTAGTTACAAGACAGACAGAATGATACCTTCCAGTTCGAGAAAATTGTCCTCGATCATCATATAACCTTTCAGAAGGATTTGACTTTGGCTCAGCAGACAAACACACATTAGAACCCACACAGTCACACAAAAAGGCAAAGCATTCAAAGGATACCTGGGTGCCACACTGCTTTAATGGCACAAAGCCATTATGGCGTCCTGTAACCTTAAAAGTGCAGCTGCGGGGAAAAGAAAAGTCACCTGGCAAGAACTCTGAATCAAAATGCTTGAGCCCAGAGTTTGCCACCTGGGCAAAATTAAAAGATCTACAGTCCAGCCAATGGGCAGGAAACCTGACTGTGTGAATTTTAGTTGCAGGTAGAAATACTGTCACATTCATCAGTAACATTTTTATGGATGAAACAAATAAATAAACCAGTTCATAGAAGAAGATAATGCACATAAAAAAATGGTATTCGCAAGCGGAGGTCAGAAAGCACTTATAAATAAATATAAATATACCAGTTTGTGCAGACATGGATTTACTGACAATGTCATCTTCCGTTGACCTGATACCAATGTTTAAATGGTTACATTACATTCCATCAAGACAAACAAAGGAGGTTTACACTATATATTCTTGCACTGGTCAAAAGGACACCAGCCTGCCTGATGACGTCCTCAAACTGTGAGTCATGCCCTAGGCAATTCGAAAACCAGCTGCTGACATTTCAGTCCACTAAGATTCTGTGGGTCATGGCTGATTTGCTCCAGGTTAACACGAATAGCAAAGGAAGTAGCATGTACTCATAAAAGTGTCTTATAAAACTCAAATAAGTAACTAAACTCAAACACAAAGAAAATCTCAAGTAGGATGAAAAGAAAAAACTCTCGTAGGATTTACTTTTTTTTACACATTTAAAAACTGAAGTTGTCTTGTTGAATATGTTTGTTGCAACCACTTGATAAATTGATGCAATTAGTTGCCTTACATTTTCAAAGTAGATTGAGATCCAAATTTCATTCAGTGTAATGAAATTGAACTATTTAAAGGAAGGCTGTAATAGAGTTTAAGTGATTCAAAAAAAAAAAAAAAAATCTAAACCCAACCAAAGTCCACAGTAAGGCGACTTTCAAATTCTCTCACCAAAAGGCAGCTCAAAGCGAGTGTCCAGTAAGAGTCGATGAGGGGTCGGGTTTTTGGTGCCATATATCTCGTCTGCTTTCATCAGGACCTCTGCATCCAGGAGAAGCCATTCACCTTGGCCCTCCTGCAATTGGGGATGGAAAAAGACAGTCAGCGAAGAATTGTTCACTTTCTGTGTGTCATTGCAGCCATTTGCCAAAATCAAAAAGGTTCACTTTATTTCTCATGAATGTACTGTACATAAACTCGATGCAACCGAGCAGTCTGCAACAGGTATTGTGCGCGTGCAACATCACACAATCTCATATTATGAACGGCTACTCCCACTCTAACCTCCTCTGATTGTTGAATACGCTTCAAAGGGATCCAGGTTGTCCCCACCATGGTGTCCCAGATGAGACCTTTGTTCCACACCTCAACAATGAGCCCGAGATCCAACCGGTTGATCTCGCTGTGAAAAAAAACCAAAAAAAAACGTATTTTAATATCCACAAAATGAGGTGCACTAAGCCAGAGAAAGAAATGCCACGAGCAATGTAGCCTTTAAGGTTTGACACAAGAATCACGACAAGATCCAAACCACTATCTCGGATAACAAAAAGATTGTCCCTGTTTTTGTTAATTATTAGTCTAATCCGTTCCTACCTTGTTTGACATCCACCTCACTATTCAAAGGATTCAAACGCTTCCTGATGGCAGCAATGAAATTGGACATTCATTTTTTTTTGAAAGCGAGCAGCACAACAAGAGCATTTGCATACTCTCATCTCTGTGCTAGTTTACAGCTATCTCTGGAACAATCAAAGGAAGATGAGAGAATGGATAATCAAAGTGAATAGCTAATTGACAAGAAGCACAAGGTTGGGGTGGGGGGGGTCTATCCATGGTGTCCAGGTGCAGAGATAAAGGCTTTTTGCATCACATGCTCAAAAGGAGATAGCTAAATAAATTAGTCATGCAAGGAGAATAATTTGAACAGGCAGATTAGGGCCTTTTAAGGTTATCATTTAAATTTCCTCAACAAGTCCTCTGCAATCATTTGGTGGTCAAATAAATAAAATCACTCATCATTTCTGTACGTATGTGTTATTTTTTCTTAGGTGGATTGAAGTAGTTGACAAACCAAACAGAAGGACTCACTTAGGTGAGGGGGAAAAAAAAAGACAAAAGTTCACTTTGGACATTTACGTGTTTGTCTCACACAAAACTGTTGGTTAAAAATGCACAGTCCAACAATCTCTTAAATTATTTACTTTAACACCTTGCAGCCTCATGCTAGCTTTCTGATCACTATGGGAACCTTTCATGATGCAGGATGAGGAAATTAAACAGTTGAATGAATGTCTTCCAAGTTCATTGACTTACAACATGAAATCTTGTTCCCAGGAAGGCTGATCCCCTCGCACGGTGATGGTCGTGCTTTTGACATTCTGCACCTTCAGTGTCACGTAAGTGTTGAATTTGTCTGAAACAAGGTTTAAAATAATACAGGGTGACTCAAACAATTCTTAAAGGGCTACAAAAGATTTTCAAAGGCTCTTTTATTGCAACATTGGAATATTTAAAACTAGGGATGTCACAATAGCGGCAATATTGTGATTGTGCTATATTAAAATTGCCACAGTATATCGTCCTCATGCCACGATATAAATAACAGCAAATCTGTTGAAAAGCCAAAGTTGTTTTCCATTCGTGCAGTTACAGTACCCTCTGGTGGTTAGTTTATTAGTGCAGTTTGATGCCACCTATGTTTAAGACCCATGCTAACCGCCAATAGGAGCTCATGACTGACCAAGCCTATTTCTTTGTGAATAATGTTATTATGTACAAGAACAGAATTTTGTGATGTTTTTTTTTTTTTTTTTTTAAATATGAGCTTCTCCTTTTTACAATATCGTGAGCTTTTTATAAATCACCAATCTCCCCACAATATCGTGATAATTGTCGTATGGTGAGGTTCATATCGTGATATTATCGTACCGTGACATTTGGATATCGTAACATCCCTATTTAAAACGATACCGATATGATCATGACTGGTGAGCTACAGACAAAAATCTCAATTCTGTTTAACAGTTGGCCTTTTTCCAGTACTGTACCGGTATTGCTGGAACTCGTTTGGACATTGAGGCTGGATTCAAGCCAATGCAAACAACAATGCAACAACTTTCACACCCAGCGATTGCAGTCACTCGGGTAGCATTACCAAAAGGCAACAAACGTCTGAGCACTGGGCGGTGGTTGGGGATTAACGCTGAGTTCACACTCTGGTCTGAAGCAAAATTTAATTTAAAAAAATAAATAAATGGAAAAAGATGAGCACATTTTGTCCTGTTTGCAAGGCATTCCCACCAGTATTTTTAATCATCATACGAATGGCTGTACAGTACAATAGCTATTAGAGATAGGCCGATATGTTTTTTCAGGGCAGATACCGATTATTAGTAGCCAAGGAGGACGATAACCAATATTTGGAGCGGATATTCATTTTCAGTAAAAAGGAAAATGTATATTAAAAGGAGCCGTCCCCCAAACACAACGCCTATCTGTTTCAGCAAAGCCACGCATACAGTATGTAGAGAAAACAAAGCCCCCATTTAAAGAAACTAAACGCAAACCTAAGTTGCTTGATGGAATTTTTTTTAAAAATATTCGGACACACCCGCCACGCATGGCGCGCGTGCATTCATGCACGTATATGTACACACACGAACTATGAGAAAAATAAGCAAGGCATCAGCTGGCTGCACTCTAGTCACACTCTCATGTTGCCCCAGAAACACATTCAAAACATTTACTCTGCCTTCAACACAGTAGCCAGTTCAGTCAACAGAATAGATTCCAAAGACACACAACAAGAATCCTCCTTTTTTTTTTTTTTTTAAACTGCCTGAAACAAAAGAAAACTGCACTCGGAGCACCCTCCGAGTCTAAAAGTCCTCTCCTGGCTACAATGGTAAAAGTGACAGAGCACAGACCTAATCAGTGTCTCAAAGAGACAGAAGCCAAAGAACATAGATTATTACAAAGGCGCCAGGGGGGGTGCTATAACCAATTTTCTAATTAGATTTATATCATTATCTTGGGATTTGTGCCACACTTGGGCTGGCTACCATGAATAGAAGAGATGAGATAAAGGAAGAGCATGTATGGATTAGATGAACGCCACTGTAGCTGTGGAGCATTTGCGACAGTTATTGGCTGGCTGGCACAATTACAAGCAACATTCACAAAGACACCGACCGCCATTCTCTCAAAAGTCAATGCTCAAATGTTGCTGTGATGAAATAAGCCTGCTTAATAGATTGTGGTGAATTTTAGGGATAGACCGATTATCGACTGGGCCAATTATCGGCTTCGATACTCACTGTTTTGACGAATATTGGCATCTGCCTTTCTTTTTTTAAATCTGTTGGCTGATGAAAAAAATCTATTTAAAACTCTGTTAATGTCAAGGAACTATTTATTTACATTTTCAGTTTATAAGAGATTCTACTGACGCTGAGAACACTCTGCACTTTTTGTTTTTGTTTGAAATCAAAACAAAGATAAGTGAAAATTAAACATTTCTGTCATTTTGAAAATTTGGAGGATTTTATTTGCTGTAGAACACTATATGGAGCTATTGTTTAAGTTTTCATTGATGCAAGGACCGAATTGCTGGCATGTTTATATAAGGTGGCATGAAGCTGTGCTTACTCCCGTGGTTCTTTTTTTTTCTTCACAAGATACTAGTGCCCCTGAGACCATCCACTTCTCTTCGTCCATTATTGATCGATGCTGTTGACTGACATTTTTAATTCTGACCTCTTATTGACAATGCGTTCAACGGAAGAGAAATCCGGGACTGCTTTTCAACCCTTGCTGGTCAATTCATCATTCTGTGAGTTGAAAAGATGTATGAACCCAGCCACTAAAACCTCTTATCAAATTCAAGTTTCCTGAGGAAATGAGTGGAAAGCTAGGCCTTAGCATATCCAAGGTCATTTTAAGATAGACCCATTCCCCAGAAACCTGATGTTACAAAGTGAGGCCTGACTGAAGGTGTGGTCAAAGCACAATGCAAATACATGTCATAGACAAGCTCTGTGTTCACAAAGAGGAGAAAAGGTCACATGCGTTTTGTACTGCATAATGATTCACAATGAATTCAGCCTAACTGCTCAATGACTGCTGGAAAATAGAAATAATGTATTTCCTTTGTCATGGTAGGTTAGGTTTTTAAATCATTTAGTGTAACACGTTTTGTTTGGTACACACATTTCCTTCGAAAACATCAGTGGGCTGCTGTTGGAACAATAACAATTAAATATGACATGCTAAATTTGAGACCACAGTTTGTTGAAGTGATTTCTTTAGGGGGTGAACACTTGTCTGTTAAGGCTGTGCAATTAATCGAAATTCAATTAAAATTAAGATTATTACATTCCACGATTACAAAATTGGCATAATCGTAAAAAACGATTATTAATATGCATTTATATCCAATGCACTGTTTACACAAGGAAATCATACATTTGCAACTTTTTTATTGTATAATAATAAATGTTATAAATGTTGTTTGGTCCAAAACGAACTTACTTACATGTACTTGTCCTAATATTTTTTTAAACATGTTCTTTTGTACCCAAAAATAAATGATTGTTTGAATAATCGTGATTTGAATTATTACCAAAATAATTGTAATGAATATTTTTTTCCTAATCGAGCAGCCCTATCATCTATATCATTTAATACTGTATGAGTCAGACCATGAAACCACTGGTGTTTAAAAATATATAAGATTTAAAATATTGCCACTGTCAAAAAGGCCAGTTACGGAAACAAAGCAACACAAGGACATACTATACGTTTATGAAAAGTCTAAAAAGTATTTTTCTTTCCAATTGAGTTCTCTGGGTTGTAGTTCACATTATTAATAGTGGAAAAGGTTTTTTTTAAATGATTCACCAGAGTCTAATTTTTTTTTCATATTGCAAAAAGCTGACATTTGAAAAAGGGGTGTGTATACTTTTTATAACCATTGCATGTTTACATTTTGTCCAAGAGGGACAAAAGAATTAAGTGAATTATCCATGATGTTTGCTTTGGGGCAGGTGTTACACGTGGTGTGATCCAGGGCAGGGAAGAGCCTCATAAAATACACACAAGACAAAGACTTGGGTAATTATCAAAACTAAATGTCCTCGTGCAACAGAGACCCTTCTCCTTAACAAAGGCAGAGGTCAATTTGTGGAGTGGGAGTAAATAGTCCCTACCACATGTGAAGTTGCTGTGGCTCTGGTAAGACATGTCACAAGGCTTAAAAGATAGGTGTGCGGTTAAACGAGGGATTGGCAAAGGTGGACAGCACAGGGATTTGGATTGAGTGGCCAGCGATCTTAAGTCTGCTGCACATCTTGGCATCAAAAGCCCCAAGGTTACATCATGCAAAACAAAAACTTTACAATAATCAGCACTTAAAGCGGAAGTAAACCCAAACTTTTATCGTTTCAAGAATATGTTGTATGCAGGCCCACTAGTTGAAACAAGGCGTTCTGATTAATATTGCGTTTGTGGAATAAGAGTTAATCCACCCGATTTTAGCCATCTCTGGGGGGGATTTTGTCATTTTTGTCGACTGAAAATCACAGTTGCTCAGGGCTCAAGTAATGACCAATCACGGCTCACCTGTTTTCTGACGCTGATCCGTGATCGGTCAACTGTGATGTCATTTTCCGTCGACTAGAAGTGAAAAAATGGCCGCCCCCCGAGATGGCTAAAATTGGGTGGATTTTTCTGCTTAAAGCGGAAGTCAACCCAAACATATTTTTTTCAAGAATATGTTGTATGCAGGACCACTAATGACAAATGAAACAAGGCATTCTGATAAACATTGGGCTGGTGAAATAAGAGTTATTTCACCCATTTTACACATATTCTTGAAAAAAAAGGTTGGATTGACTTCCTCTTTAAAAGTTCTCAAGTAAACTGTAAAGATACTGTAAACTCCTATCTAAATTAGAGGGGGCAGAATGGCTTTAAAGCAAGGCTCTTTAATAAATTCTCCACATTGCCTATACCGAAATAAGTGCTATACCCGATGATTGATCTACCAACCAGCCAACATTAAAAAAAACAAAAACGCTCCAGTATTTAGGTATTACAAGTGTCTATTACAGTTCGTGTGATACAAGCTTCTCAGCAAGTGTTAATCCAGCCAGGACAATTTTAACCTACCTGGGTCACATTTCATCGGAAACCCGCCTGCAAACAAAGCTTCCAACCTAAAGCAAACACTGGCAATGTGCGGCCATGCGGAAAAAGAAACGTTTGTGAAAGTACTAACCTGAAGGTCCGTGGAGCTTGGCTTTTTTCACTGCAAATAAAGAACACAGAACAGTTTTAGCCCGTATATTGGAAAGTTCATCTTCATTTATGCCATTTTAAAATAGGTCAGAAATATAGCTCATTGATAAACATGGGTAAGGACTTTAAAAGTCAGAAATATAAGGCACTGGCACAATGCAGGAACTTTATGCCAGAAATATAGATTTTTTTTAGGAACTGTAGGGTCTTCTGAAAAGAAAGTTCTTCGACATTTTTGGAGGTCAGAACAAAGAGTACTTCAAAGCCAGTGGTTTCTTAGTTCATTACAGTATCATTTTCAGTGAGTACGGTGTGTGTGTGTGTGTGTGTGTGTGCAGAACGATTACGCAAGTTCCCCCACATATTTGTGATTCCCAAATTGGACTGTTGCTTCAGAGACAGTCGCGGTTTTGAATGGGTTTGGTCTGAGGTGTGCAGGCAAAACTACAATGGACCACAGGAAGTAAAAGTGGGTGGTAATTTTGGTGTGTGCCTATATTTAGACATGAATACGTAACATCGGGACTGAGGAGCAATTGTTATTGAAGCCTGACAGCGTCCATTAATATGCAAACAAAGGCGCCATGACTCGTGACACGATTGCACAAGCAAAACGTCATCGACAGTAACATTTCCATTCGATATGCAGCTTTATTAACATAGAACCGAGGTGAGCTGTTTGATTGATTTTTTTTTTTATGATAAGTAAATCACCTCCTGAATCACAGAGTACGTAACATTCGTACGGTAATTTCAGAATAATGCCAAGTAAATCCTGGGTGTTTTCCACCATTACATCAGGTGTTATGTGATCGAAGTACATCTCATAATTAGTCATAATTTCCTGTTACTATGCTATTTTTAGCTAACCCTCAGGTGTTCCAAAATCACCTTGAAAACGTGTTAATATGAACGTCTCCACGTGTTTACAATGGAAATATGCGTAACATAATGTAGAACAGCAACTTTGTCTTTTTATTTATTTTTTCATGTATTTATTTATGGATTTTTTTAATAATCAGGATGGACCTGCACAGCTGTCACACAATAGACAGCAGGCTAACAAGTGGGGATATAATAGTAAAATAGTAAATAGTAAAAGAAACAAAAGAAAAAACAGACTTAAAGTGGAAGTGAACCCAAACATATTTTTTTTCAAGAATATGTTCTATACAGGCCCACTTGTCTAAACACAGCATTGTGATTAATATCGTGTTTGTGGAATAAGAGTTAATCCACATGTTTTTAGCCATCTCAGAGGGTGGCCATTTTGTCACTTCTGGCGACTGAAAATGACATCGCAGATGCTCAGGGCTCAGGTAACGACCAATCACGGCTGACCTGTTTTCTGAAGCTGAGTCGTGATTGGTCGTTACCTGAGCCCTGAGCAACTGTGATGTCACGTTCAGTTGACAGAAGTGACAAAATGAGATGGCCAAAAAGGGGTGGATTTTGCTGCTCATAACTCATATTCCACAAACACAATATTAATCAGAATGTTTCAACTAGTGGGCCTGCTGGGAACATATTCTTGAAAAAAATATGTTTGGGTTGATTTCCACTTTAAAAAAAAAATTACATAAATGAAATAAAAATCAAAATTTTAAAGATCCTTGAAAAGGGGTAAAGTATTTGCTTTTGTTTATTTTTAGCCTGCCCATCTTCTCTTGATGTCGCAATAGAACAATGTTGGTGGGATTGATGTGCTTTAGAAGGGATTACTTGCTGGGGCAGTGTTCAGGCGTACAGTATAACCTACTAAACCTCTGCAGCCCTAGATGGCAGATGGGCCCAAACGGGATGATGGAGGGACATAACGGCACGTACATATTAGAATATAACATCTCCTGCTCTGTCAGTGCACTCAAACACACAGCTGGATGCTTCAAATCTTTAGGATTTGACTGTAAAGGTTCCCCCCAAAAATGACCAAAACTGCAATTAATACCTCCAAAGTATTTCCTGACTAGTTCATTTCCTAGGGTGAAGAGGTGGAATCATGGGAGCGGCAGACTTTCCACCTTCACTTTCATTTTTCCTTTCATTTGAGTGGCGTTATTCCATTGAGGCCTTAGGGCAAAAAAGCATTGGGCACTAATAGTGGAAACTGATTGTTATCCTGGTCTGTAGGGCTTCTGTGAATCTATTAAAGTGGAAGTTAACCCAAATATATATTTTTTCCAAGACTATGTTCAGATTAATATTGTGTTTGTGGAATATGAGCTATGTGGCAAAGTCCACCCATTTATAGCCATCCCGGGGGGCGGCCATTTTGTCACTTCTGTCGACTGAAAATGACTTCACAAATGCTCAGGGCAGAGATAACAACCATTCATGGCTCAGCTTGAGAAAACAGATGTGCTGTAATTGGTCGTTACCTGGGTTACTGTTAACTGTAATGTCATTTTCAGTCGACAGAAGCGACAAAATGGCCGCCCCCGGAGATGGCTAAAAACGGGTGGATTGACTCTTATTCCACAAACGCAATATTTATCAGAATGCCTTGTATCAACTAGTGGACCTGCATAGAACATATTCTTGAAAAAATATGTTTGGGTTGACTTCCACTTTAAGGTCACAATTTGGCTAGCTTAACTGCTACTACAAATATTCACCCATTTTCTTTTGGTATACTTCTTCCTCTCTTTATATCATAGGATGATGTGTATTTATTTTGTTAGCAATATTCCAAGTTTAGGTGTTTGCATTGGAGATGTCACAGAAGGCAATAGACTAATGACAATTTTGTTTCACTGAGACAATTGTTCTCTACCTGACACATTTTAATATTTGTTCACAATTAGGAAAGCAAAGTACACAGTTAAACATTAGGCACAAGTCAAAATATGTCCAATTTAACAACCGTCAAGTTACAAGCAGAAGAGTGAAACCAAAAAAAGGACAAGTGAATAATAACTAGAGCTGCATTCATTTTGCAAAATGTCACCATTGATCACAGATGTTTTCGATGTTTGTTTTAAAGATAACACGAATGCTCACTGACATCATTTGTGGAGGTAACATGTTCCTGTACGAGATGGCTGTGTATATGAAGGTATTTTTAAGTGTATTAGCTCTTGGTAAAGGCAAATAAAAATGCGCATTCGAGGCTTGGCGAAAAAAACAGAATTGTGCTGTATATGCAGGAAAACTGGAACAGGAAGTGACACCACACTCTCCTAATGCTGCTGGCAGCGGTGCACTTCCGCTGGTGCTGGTGGCTACGATCAGGTGGCGAGAGGCAGACAGAGAGCATGAGAGAGCAACAGATGGTCAGGGGATTACATCCACAATCTCTAAGCGCTCGCCCTGCCTCTGCCTCCTTCTCGCATAATTCCACTATGCTGCCGCTCGACACACTAAACCGCTCCATGTGCAGTTGTGTCATTTCTAGTCTTGCAGGGAACCAAATGCTTATCCAAATCATTTTCTTACATCTTACCTATATAAATTATGTGCTGATGGACAATGATGCCACGTCAAAGCATGCAGCAACCATAGCGTAGGGCCGCTTGATGATGAGAAAAAATATTAAATCTGTTAGGAACATTATGATTTTACTTGTGATCATTTCGGTCATAATCATTATAGCGGGAAATTTTCCTAGCTGCTGCTTCTCTCAGGTATTTGCAGTAACAAAACAATTTCGGATTTTAACAACATGCGAGTCAGAAGAAGAGTAACACATCAACATGAAGACGATCTATGAGATCTTTCTTGTTTTCAATGGGAATTGTACTGCAGCCGCCATTTACACATTGTGGCAGCAATTAAGGCACTCCCCATACCCTCAAAAATAAAATCCCCCCAAAAAATAAATAAATAGAAATATTGGGGAAAAAATGATGGGTGTTGTAATCGAAATTAAATTACAGTTATGATTATTACACTCCGCAATTACGTTGACACAAGTAAATCATACTTGAATTTATATATATATATATATATATATATATATATATATATATATATATATATATATATGTACTTAAGAGCTCAGGGATTTTCATGCAACATCCTGTTTGCGCAATGTCCAGTTTCTTAATAAGGGGGTGGAAATTTAATTTTTTTTAATCCGATTCTTCGATTAATCTAAATAATAATGGACGGATCAATCGATTATTAGAGTAATCGTTAGTTGCAGCCAAACTAAATAATTTAATCAAAATGCATCTGCCAGTTGAAAGAGCCTTTAAACTGCTTGAAAATAGAAGCAAGGATTTTTTTGTCAAACAATAAAATCCCTTTTTTTCTCATGGATCATGTTTTATGGGAATCGAACAAAAACCCTTACCCATAATTATGTATCACCACAGCCATAACGGCTAGTACAAGCTAGCATGCTGTCCCCCGTGGCAAGCACAACTAAAACTCAACATTAGTTGCCGCTGAACCGACAATAAAGTACCCACTCGGAACCTCTCACAAAGGCTGAGTGTATTGTGAAGTGCTCACCGCTGAGACACAATCCAGACACAACAACCTACAACAATGTACGACGGCCCACTCAGCCCTGTCCTTGATTGACAGTCGTATTCTCACCCACATGTCCACTTGTTGTGGTAAACCACTTGTGTGTAAAGTAAGACATCGCCATGGAGATGCAGCATCTTGACCCAGCAATAAAAAAAAAAAAAAAGCAACATTGTCAAGCTGTTGTTATCACAGGATGAGTCACCACATCAGTTGAACACACCGGCCAGGCTCAAGCCACATCTTTCCTGTTATCTTGGTCAGCATAACACCGCCCGCCTTTCATTTGCGGACACAATAAATCAATCGGTGACGCTCAAATGCAGAACATGGTCCCAGTGCAGACAATGGCTCTTGATTACAAGGATTCACTTCGAAGCACGTTGCCCAAACACTGAGCCGAGGCGACAGTCAACCAAATGCCACATCATGAATAGTCAGTGGGGTGAAAGATGGCGAGGCTTCACATGGTTTACCCTGGAAAGAAGTCTATCAACCAGATGAGTGCATGTGGATGTTTGATACTGACATATCAAAGAAGAACAGCAGCCATTGTAATTGAAATTCAAGAAAAAATACGGTGATACTACAATGCCATGTCCAATTCAATGCAGACTCCTAGAAAAGTTTTTTTATGGAGGCAACTGTGAAACATTTGGCACAAACATTTACCTGTCGGTATCTGAATTTCAAAGTGATTGTGTGAACATTTCAAAGAGACTGCATACAAATTTCTGTCGATACAGGGGAAAGATCCACAAAGGTGTCCATGCATGGACAGCTTCGAGCACGAACACAAATGGCTGCTCTGATCTCATTCCTTCACTTCATCTTGTGAAAATGATGACTTTTTTTCTTGTATTGTGACATTTTTCTCTCATAAATGTGACTTTCTTCCGATAAAAATAAAACTACAACTATAATTGTGTGCTTATTGTTTTCCTATTCAATGTGAAATTTATACTCCATACAGTACTTTTGTTTGGCATCCTGGCGGAAGTGGATGAAATAAGTGAGCTTGTCACAAATTGAGTATCGCGTAACGTGTGGTTGTTGTTTCAATGGGAAATGCAATGGGCTACATCAGGATTTTTTTTTTACCGTGTTATGTGTGAACAAATGCTACATTTGCAGAGACACACATACTTGAATTTGAATTGGACTGAGTCATAAATAATATTCATATATATCCACATTACTCTGAGGAAGACAATTGTGGATAGCATCGTTTTAAATTATTTAGTCATATTAAATGCAAGAATGATACGTATGTGTTGCGAAAATGTTTATGATGTTACAAACCCAATTTCACATTCTCAACATAAATACGACGGTTCTACTCAAAATAACAGAATGTGTACGCTTGTTCAGAACAAAAACAATAATGACAATACATTTCTGAACACCACAAATTCAAGCTCCCCTTAGCATGTTTTTCTACATCTGTACAATTTTTCGTCGGCATTTCAGGATAACGCACAGTCAAGCGCAGTGCCCACTAAGAAATAAAGCAGTGTTTTTTAAAACCCAGTTTAACTTCGAAATAAATGAAGCAAAACTTACCTCTTACACAAAGTAACGACATGAGCGCTTCCAACAACAATCCAGTAGTTTCACTCACTTTGGAAAGAAAGCAAACGCTTGAAAACAATATAATGAGTGTGGTAACATGATACACGCTAATTACATCATCCTCGTAATCGTAGATGCTTTCCCTATTGTGGAAATTTCAGGTAATTTCCCGACAAGTGACTAGAGCCAATTGCAATACGATTAAAACTACCATAAATAAGCAGCTGAGTCGGTGTCAAACTGAGCAAAGTGTGGGAGGGGACAAGCGAGTTAGAACATGTGATTAGCGTCTTGTTTGGCCAATAGGAACTCAATATTTACAAAAAAAGGTGGGGTCAGACAAATAACTCTGACCAATGATGTTAGGAATAATTCGCGGAAGAATCTGGTGACGCAGGCATTAGCAAGTTCTGAATAAATCTGGATTTATACAACCAATTGAAACGTAGTTTTTTTTTTAATTAACCATGGCGTAAACTACGAGACGCAAAAGCCACACATGAAAACAAATTATCAAAGTTAAATCTCGTGAAAAGTCTGAAAACTCAGGCGTGTCAAAATCAACTCAATGGCGCCTCCATGTGCATCGAGTCATGTACCACATTAATTGGAGAGCATAACAATTTATTTATTTAACAAATTGTCAGCCAAATAGAAAATAACAAACAAGAGAAAAAGAAAAAGAAAAACAAGCAGCAATTTCAAATAAATAAATACATACATAAATAATACCAGGAGTCCTAAGTAAAAACTAAAAAAAAAAAACATTGAAAACAAAAATGGGAACACAATTTCAAGGTTTTAAGAGCCTTTTTATTTTTAGAAGCAGAAGGTGAATATACAACTCTGTCAACAACACACCAAAAATTGATTTTGTCTTGACAAATTTACATTTGTGAATACAAAACTTTGCAACAAATATAATAGGATATTCTTTTTCAAATGACGTGTCTCCAAAATAAATTCTGTAAAGGAAGCTCTAAGATGTCTACAAATAGATGTTGTCCAAGATAAACCTGCAAATGTCTTGCCACAGCATGCCCAAAAATATGTAGGCTGATTATTTATTTATTTATTTATTTATTTATTTATTTATTTATTTATTTATTTATTTATTTTGAAGCAATCCATATTATTTTAGTTTCAATTTTATGTTTTACTGTTGTGAAAGTTTGTTGCGGGATAGCGGAACGCTCGACGCCACCTTCTTGTTGCCCGTAGCGGCGGACTTTCTACCGTTACACCAATGATGTAACTTTCCTGATAGGTCACACACAAATGAGTGTGGACTTCCTTCGACTGGAGTCTAGTTTCATTTAATTCCACTCACATCTTGTAATTCATTCATTGATTCCCTTTTAGTTTACGTGATGATCCGAACCCTGTTTCGCACCGGCGGGTCTCTCTTACAGGTAGATTAAAATCACAGTGTATTTGCTGTTTACAGCACTGTACATTTATTTACCTGATGCGATCGTGCACACTAGTGCGAACTCCTCGTCCATGAGTAAAGTCACACATTTTGTGACCATGCTCATATACCGAATTGGTTAAGATTCTAATTGATCATTTGTGCTTAGCATGTATATATATATACATATACTTTATATAAAATATATACATAATGTATACATTAGGGCTGCACTTTATCGGAAAGATATGCGATATTGATGCTTAATATAGTAATATTATTGCGCTATTTAGCATGTTCCTAAAGAAATTACATTTTGTATTATCTAATGTGAGGAATTGATTTTTTTTCATGCAGCAAAATAAGCGAGCTCAGTGTATTCTTAGCTAATTAATTGTAATTACAATGGATAATGTTCAACTATTGGGTGGCGATGCACATTTAAGTTTAAGTCTAATTAATCAAATTCAGATACAGATACAATTCCAAAAGAAAATTATTGCACATCTTCCCATATGCATATCGCGTAAGCAATATCGCGATATTGTTATTTTTTCTATATATTATGAGCCCTAGTATACACATATACATATTTACTGTATGTATATACTCTATTTATGTGTGTGTGTGTGATTTCTAGCAAAGCCGACGAACAGCGCCGAGGTTGTGGGTGTCTCCAGTTCAGCAGCGATGGGCATCCAGTCTGCCTATGAACACGGTGGTCCTGTTTGTGCCGCAGCAGGAGGCGTGGGTGGTGGAGAGAATGGGTCGCTTCCATCGCATCCTAGAACCAGTATGTTTCAATTTTTTTTTTCAATCACTTCATTCACCGCAGTGACATTTTAGGATTGAGACCTAGCAGACAGACTGAGCAACCCATCTTTTGTGTGTGATGATCTTCTGAAGCTGCTAAAAAGTGGATTATCGGCTGCAGTAATGTAGCACCGACGGTTACTAAAGTTATTTGGTTGTAAGATCCATTCAGTCTTAGCCAGGCGTGCAGCTTAAATTTAAAAGCTATTGAAAAGTTTTTGCAATGCACTTGCTATTAATACTCTCCTGGTTGACTTCCTCTAGGGGTTAAATTTCCTCATACCAGTACTTGACCGAATCCGCTATGTGCAAAGCCTCAAAGAAATTGTCATCGACGTCCCAGAGCAGTCTGCAGTATCTTTAGGTAAGTCATTTTGTCGCGTTTACATGGGAAAACTGTTACCCTTAACACCCTTCAATTAAATATGTTTGGATATCTTTTGCTATTGTACTTTTAATTTGTTTTGCAGATAATGTAACGCTACAGATTGATGGAGTTCTGTACTTAAGGATCCTGGACCCTTTCAAAGTAGGATTCTAAAACGGATGTGGCAAATGTCAAATTTTCTGCTCCTATGTCAATGATGTATTTATTTATTTTAATGTACATTGTTCACCGCAGGCTAGTTATGGTGTCGAGGATCCTGAATACGCTGTCACACAGCTGGCACAGACCACCATGCGTTCAGAACTGGGCAAACTCACACTGGACAAAGTGTTCAGGGTAATGACATGCTGGTAGATCTCGCCTTGTTCGTATCGTGCCTATAAACAAGGACATAACAACCATATGTATTGTTTCCTCTTAAGGAAAGAGAGTCCCTTAACGCCAACATTGTTCACTCCATCAACCAAGCTTCGGACGAATGGGGAATCCGTTGCTTGCGGTATGAAATTAAAGATATACACGTTCCACCTCGTGTGAAGGAATCCATGCAAATGCAGGTGAGATTTCAAGGAGATTTTAACCACCCTTATAAAATAAAAACGGCAAACCGTAAACGCTTCGTTTTCATAACAAGGGATAATGTATATGGTCAAGCTGCATACTTCTTCACATGTGCTTATGTCATTAAACTTCGGTCATATTTTTATTCACGTATTTATTCTATTAGCACACTTTGTTGAGAACACACGCAGAGGCAATCATTACTATCCAAAAGTTTCCTCACGGGAATTCTTTAGAGGTGCTGTATCTGTTGACCCTGTGCGATATTCTGTAGGTAGAGGCTGAACGTAAGAAGAGAGCCACGGTGCTGGAGTCTGAAGGGACGAGGGAATCGGCCATTAATGTCGCTGAAGGACGTAAACAAGCTCAAATTCTTGCCTCAGAGGGTGAAAAGGAGGAGCAGATCAACAAAGCGGCTGGTAGGTGCATTCGATAAAGCATCTATCATACTAGCGTTATGCTTAGTAGTGATTTTTTTTATTTATTTTTTTTACTTCACATATATTTTCAGGTAACAACCAATCACAGTTCACCTGTTTTCTGAAACTGAGCCATGATTGGTTGTTAGCTGAGCCCTGAGCAACTGTGATGTAATTTTCAGTTGACAGCAAGTGATATAATGGCCGCCGCCCGAGATGGCCAAAACGGGTGGATTTTACTACGTAACTCACATTCAATAAACACAATATCGATCAGAATGTCGTGTTTAGACTAGTGAGGCTGCATAGAACATATTGTAAAGAAAATGTTTGTGTCGACTTCCCATTTAATTACTAACTGTCTGTTACTGTACGTATTTGGCTCCAGGTGAAGCCCAAGCAGTCCTAGCTAAAGCTGAGGCCAAAGCCAAGGCCATCCGTGTTCTATCTGATGCCCTATCGGAGCAGGTGAAGAGTATTTTTTTTGGGGGGGGGGGGCTCATCTTTGAATGGGATCAGTCCAGTCTGAAACCTCTCCTTGTTCATTTCATCGTGCAGAATGGAAATGCGGCAGCCTCCCTGAGCGTGGCTGAGCAGTATGTTTCTGCGTTTTCCAACCTTGCCAAAGAGACCAACACTGTCCTTCTCCCGTCAAACACAGGAGACATGAGCAGCATGGTTTCACAGGTATGCATGTGAAAACAGACGAGGTGTTTTCTGAAATCATTATATTACTCATGGTGTTTTCCTGCCGACAGGCCATGGCCATTTACGGCGCATTAGCAAAGGCAAGTCCGAAGATCCCATCAGGAGAAGTGGAGCAGAGTGAAGATGTTTTGGATCAACAAGAATCTAAATAGCACAGGGCACAATCAATCAACTCAAAAGATGACACAAAGCAGAATCAGATGATTCCAATGGATGTACATTGAAGTGTTGTATTAGCAAGTAAGATGACAAACTCTTTGGAAGTCTTGCCCGAAGCTGCGGCAGTGGGATTTTCACTGACTCTTGTTTGCCAGTCGCCGACAGTCACATCAGCAGTTATTCTGATTACAGTGACTTTTGGATGCTGCTCATGTTTATGATTTACTGTCGATCCCATCTTTGTTTCCTGACAATTATGCCCTCTAGTAATCATTGTCAAGCTATTTTGGTTCATTTAAGTGGAAATGTGATTGGATTAACTCGAGGAAGACAATTTTAATTCACTTCTTCATGGAAATATAAGTGAAAAAGGCATTTTTCCAACTGCAATAGTTATGAGTTGCAACATGTCCGGATGTTTCGGCATGTGGGAGTTCCTCAGTGTGTAGTAAATTCAGTTAGTCAAATTAAATAGTAAGCACCAAAATAATTTCGAACCAGCTAAAGGGGTAAACATTTTTTTTGAATAGGAAATATTTTCCCTTTGTTCTGTAGTTGTAAAATAAACACAGTGCCCAACCTTCACATTTGTATTCAGCCCTTGTTTATGGATGTATTTATTAAATTTGAACGATACCGGTACTTTCGTCCTTTTTCCGCAAATTGTGTTTCTATGAGTACAAGTACAGTGTGGAGTAAATATCACAAAACTGAGTGTGTCCGTGCGTGCATGTGTGTGTGTGTGTGAGATGCAAGTCTGAATGAATTGAGAATCAATACTGCATTCAATTGTAATTCACTTTCAAAATGTTTATGAAAAATGTTACTGTAAAAGACCCAGACTAACCTAACTAATTCCTTCATTCTTAAAATCCGCATTTGATTGTTATAGATTAAATGCTCCAAATGATTCCATTTTTTAATTCATTTATCGGCGTTCCTTTTTTACAAATATCTTGCAACAGACTCTTGCGAGGGTAAGCGGTATAGATAATGGATGGATGGATGGATCTTGCAACAGAAAACATTTAATGGGTGCTTTCGAATCAATATACATGTGGTTTTCTTTTCATATATTTATATTTTTTTAAGTACAGGATATTAACAAAACGTCTTGTTTTTAAATCGAACATATGTGACCCGGATCAAGTTTAGCCACAAGTACATCCCTGCAAGGAAAAACGAAGGGCGAAATTAATCACAGGCGCGTGCCACACGGAAATATGTTCGTCCAGAACTTCCGCCACAAATTCCATGCCCTTTGACGTTCCTACCCCGTCTATCGTCCTGGCCGTCCGAACCGGAGTCCTAATGAGGTTGTGGGTGAGCGTGCGCCGTCGTGTGTGTACCCGAAACACCTGAAGCCACCTGGGCCAACCCAGCGACTGTCAAGTCCGCCCCTGGTCCAACGAGAGGGGCACAATAAATTCCACAAGGTCAGTGTGTTCAACAACGAGGCGATCTCAGCCCTACGATAAAGTAACCGAGTGACATGAATGGCCAACATCGTTGTGATCATTCAAATGTTGTTGTTGTTGTTGTTGCAGGATGAAAGGGCTCCGGGTGCTTTCCTTGCTCCTCTGGGTGTGTGCAGTATATTTCGTGGGGATTTACATGTTTGTGGGTGGATTCCTGCTGGTTCGGCTGGAGGTTAACCGCACCAGCACCTGCGGAGACGTCCTCGAGCCAAGGGGGGAGTCGAGAGACTTTTGTGGAGTAACCCCACGTTTCCGCAGAGCTGTCCTAATCATCATCGACGCCTTAAAAATCGACTTTACCCGTTTTGACCCCAACAACACGTCGCCCCGGTACTTTGAAAACAAACTGCGTGTGTTTGACCAGACGACCTCATCCAGGCCTGCTCAGTGCCGCTTGTACCCCTTTCGTGCTGACCCACCCACGACCACTATGCAGAGGATCAAGGGATTGACTACTGGATCTTTGCCCACCTTCGTGGATATCGGTAATAACTTTGCATCCAGGGCCATCTCGGATGACAACCTCATCCACCAGTTTGTTCAAGTGGGTGAGTAGCTGTGTAAACATGCATAATGAGATCTTTTTCGGAGCATGGGTTGGTGTTGAAGCATAACATACACGAAATTATTTTGAGATTTACATGCACGTTACTATTTCAGTGTTGTCATGTTTTTACTATTTGTTATGCACAAGTTATTATTGTCTCATTCCCTGACATTGGCATGTATACTCGTCTATTACACTGTTTCAGCTTGGATGAGTGGGGGAACATCTGATGCTACTCCGTTGTAAATTTCTTGGACACAGTTATGACAATAAATGACATTGATGCCCCACTTTTGATATGAAATCAGCACAGTTAGAGTCCACTGGGAGAAACGGCTGCATTTTGTGCACCCAAACTTTTTCTACTGCTGATTAGAAAAGAATGGAAAAGGGCAGAATCAAAGTTTTTTTTCCTTGGTGAAAAGCGAGTGTCTATTCTTTCATTTGGTAGTTTGGTGTAATAATAACACTGGGGAACACAATTTTTGTTGAGTTAGGTCTGACGGATGTTTTTTAAACCATTTTTGGGTGTGGAATCCAAAACTGACGTCACTTGTTTTCTATCCGTTTTCTTAAAAAGAATATTTTTATATATAATATATTTATGTATGTAAATAAAACACTAAGATGGAATAGTAACAAACTTTGAAAACTCACAAGGTTATTCCCATGGTTACAAGGCTCTTAATTCCTTACTATGCTCGTTTTCTGATTGCAGATATTGACAGTACTGACCTATTGGGAGCTGCACATAGATCTCACCGCGTCTCAGTTGTGACTGCAAAAAAAAAAAAAAAGATTTACCGCTAGGTTCTTAATCATTTAAAAAAAAAAGTTTCAATGTTGTTCCATCATAATATGCTTATCCTGTTCGTGGCTTACTACTTATTACTGCATAGCTTCTGGCATGTGACAGTTTCCCTGCATCATCCTCCACAGGCAAACAAGTGGTGTTCATGGGCGACGACACTTGGGAGAGTCTTTTCCCAAAGAAATTCTACCATTCTCTGCCCTTCCCTTCTTTAAACGTGCACGACCTGCACACTGTGGACAACGGCATCCTCCAGAATCTCTACACGACGAGTATGTTTGGTTTAATGAACGCAAACAGCTCGTAGCAAGTAGTCGTCAGTCCTGCTGTGCGCGTGCTCGTATATCTTCCCATCTGTCGTTTTTGTTGCCTTTGACAGTGGTGGGCGACCAATGGGATGTATTGGTTGCTCATTTCCTCGGGGTGGACCACTGTGGTCACAGGTTTGGTCCCGACCACCCGGCGATGGCTGACAAGCTCATCCAGATGGATGGAGTCATCAGGTCAGACAACGGTGCCGCATGTCTGTGTCACAACAACACGCATTACATGCATATTTGGACGTTTCCAAAAAAGCTATTGTAAAAGTGACTTTCTTCCCCATTTTGTTTCTCACTTTAAATGTCATTAGACATTATTAAAGCGGAAGTCAACCCAAATATATTTTTTTCCAGAATATGTTCTATGCAGGCCCACTAGTTGAAATACGGCATTCTGATTACGTAATGTTGCTTAAGACGCAAAATGCACCCACTTTAAGCTAGCTAAGGGGGCGGCCATTTTGTCACTTCTGTCGACTGAAGATGACATCGAAGTTGCTCTGGGCTCACCTGTTTTTCCAAACTGAGCCCTGAACAACTTTGATGTCATCTTCATTCGACAGAAGTGACAAAATGGCCGCCACCTGAGCTAGCTAAAAATTGATGAATTTCTCATATTCCACAAACGCAATATCAACCAGAATACCGTGTTTAGACTAGTGGGCCTGCATAGAACATATTTTGGGGAAAAAATGTTCGGGTTGACTTCCCCTTTCATCATGTCTAACAGCTTTGAGTTTTTGCCATTTGTCATTTCAAAAAATCATACCTACTGTGCTGGTCCTTTTTGTCTGCAGGTCTGTGATCGACCATTTACAGAATGACACGCTCTTGGTGGTGATGGGAGATCATGGGATGACAGACACTGGCGATCATGGGGGGGAAAGTCAGAAGGAGACTGATGCGACTCTCTTCCTCTACAGTCCTTTCCCGCTCTTTTCCGGAGCCCCGTCGCAGGTGTAGAAATGGATCACTGTTTACATCTGTTGTATTTGATTGACACTGAGGGTTTTCAAGCTAAACGCTATGAGAGAAAGGTGTCTTTCCAATATTGTCTTATTTAGAAGCAGAAGAGTTTTAAATCATCAGCACTGACAACAAACAAACAAAAAACTAGCGTAGTTCACACATTTTTAAAGCTAAATGAAAAAGATAACCACAGAAAAATATGACATTTTACACAACAATACAACAAATGTAGGACAATATAAGTTTCCGCTACAACATCCATCCATCCATTATCCAAACCTCTTATCCTCAAGGATTTACTATTTACAGTAGCAAAAGGCACAATAATGAATAAGACTATATATAACTTTGGGCCACAATGTGACGCCGGATTCAAATGAAGTTCAGCCATTTTGAACTAAAAAGATCATGTTTACATGGTTAAAAGTGGAAGTTTCTACCCGTAGTCTATCACGAACACTAACCTATGGCACTGCAGTAGTGAAGTCATAATAACAGTTAATATTGGGAGAGAAAAAAACATTTGTGGGTTGAATATAAAACAATCAAACGGACATCAATCGAGGAAATGAAATGATCGAGGAAATGAAAATGATAACATATATTGCGAGTTACTCGGCAGTCCCCTCAAGTATTGAACCGCGGATAACTTGGGGATTTGAGAGCTGAGAATCCAACTGAAAATCTGTTAGCGAAGTTTAATTCGTTCAAATATCCAGAAAACTGTGAAAAAACAGGTGAATTTAATTTATTAGGAGGGAATGAAACATTTTGAGAATGCACATTACAGTTTATGCTCTGTCCATGAATGGATGCTGGCAGGCGGTCTTTACACTGTCAGCGATTAATAAAGTGCACCTTCCACCAAAAGTGTTAAACTGCAGCACTGATTTACATAATTGCTTTTTAAATGGAGCATCACATACTGTAATATACGCCGTGCAAAGCTGCTAAGTTTCATTAGTAAACAGATTATGTCCTCAAGACAATCAGCAGGGAGATAATCAGACATCTGCCGTTTTAGACACCAAGACAAATCCGTTTCCATTGATCAGGAGTTTTTCAGGATAGGGCTGTGCAATTAACCGAAATTCGATTACGATTATTACACTCCGCGATTATAAAATTTGCATTATCGTAAAAAAACATTATTCATATAATCGTTTACTTTCAAAGACAAATACATTTCTTTGAAACACTATAATTATGTAAGTTCCTTTTGGACCAAACGAAATGTACAATATTAGTTATTATATATATATATTTTTTAAAAAGAGCAAATGTATAAATTCAAGTATGATTTCCTTGTGTTCCTACAATAATGTCTAATACCCAAAACAGCACTAAAAAAAAGCAATGTATCATGTCCTGAAAGAGGGCTGCTCGATTATGGAAAAAAACATGAATCACGATTATTCCAACGATCATTTATTTTTTGGTACAAAACATGAAAATGTTTAAACGTAAAAAATATAAAGACAAATCAATTTCTTTGAAACGCTATGATTATGTAAGTTCCTTTTGGACCAAACAAAATACAGTACATAAAATTAGTTCTTATAGAATTAAAAAAAAAAGGTGCAAATGTATAAATTCAAGTATAATTTCCTTGTGTAAACAAACAGTGTTGGATATAAATGTAAATTAGATTAATAACCGTTTATTTTACTCATCGTAATTGAATTTTGATTAATCACGCAGCAGCCCTCCATTCTTCTTATACTGTTTTGTAATACAAATCGTTTGTGTAGGAAAATAAACGAGTGATCATGTCGTAACTGTATTCTATCCCGACCTGTAGGATGAACCGGATGTGGTGCCCCAGATAGACCTGGTCCCCACTCTGGCCCTGCTTCTTGGGGTGCCTATCCCATACAGCAGCGTGGGTCAGGTTCTCTTGCCTTTGTTCCCGTCGCTTGACCCCGCACAAGGTGCAGTTGCAGGTCTCAGCCAGCTTGAGGCGCTATGGATCAATGCAAAACAGGTTCGGTGCGCAGTGTCGTGAATTTAGCCCCCCAAATCTTTTTTGTATGAATTTCAGTATAAAAATGTGAGCATTCTGTTTGTGAAGGTGAGCCGTTTCCTGGTGGCATACTCTGCCTTGGCCAAAGATATCCCATCCGAGACCCTGGCTCTGCTTCAGGATCAGTTTGAAAAGCTCTCCTCCGAGTATCTCGCATTCGTCAGAGAGGGCCGCTCATCCTCCCGCGAGCTGTCGGCGGCGCTGCGGGCTTACCTCACCTCCGTCCAAGAGGTGTGCCGAGCCAGCTGGGCGCGCTTCCACCCGCTTGAAATGGCGTTCGGTTTCATCATCTTGGCGCTGGCCTGCCTGATGTCTTTCACCCTGTCCGAAATGTCATCTGCGCTTATCAGCGAGAATCCTCCCCGGCTGAAGGCGGCCGCGGTACTGGCGCCGCTCGCCGGACTCGGCGCGGCCGCCGGCCAGCTGCTCTGGCGGGGTCACGTGGGCTTAGCGTGGTGCGCCGCCGCCGGCGCCCTCGCCTCCGAGCTCTTCTTCCTGTGCCGGGCCCGTCGCTCCAAGGCCGCGGTCAAGAACGACGCTAACGCCGCAAAGAGCGCCGGCTGGATAACCCCGCGTGATCTTCTCTCTCCGCCTCTGGCCGTCACACTCCTCCGCTTCGCCTCCATGCTCTCGAACAGCTACGTGATCGCCGAGGGTCAGGTGGTCACCTTCTTGGCGCTCTCCCTGGCTCTCTGCGTCCCCCTCCGTCTCAATTGGGGCGGCCTCCTCCTGCCTGCCGGCCACGAGCCCTCCAAGCCCGCGCCGCTGCTGGCGTCGGCCGCCTCTCCCCCGTCGGCGGTGCGAAAAGAAAGCAACGCTCTGTTGGCTTTCTCGGCGCTCCTCGTCGGGAGTCTCTACCTCTCCCTTTTTTTCCACGGCTGTCGGGAGGAGCAGCGCTCCTGTCAGCCGTCGCCCTTCCTTTCCTCCCTCGCTCAGGTGAAAGACAATCAACTGAAGAACCTTTTCTACATCCTCTCGGTTACCGCCCTCGCCGCGTGGACGTACCTGTTGAGAAAATGTCTCCGCCACTACGGGAACCTCAACTCCTCGTGTGGGACGGTATTCACGGCCCGCTGGATCCTGCCCCTGCTTTCCGTGTGTCTGGGCCTCCACTGGGCCGTGAGCGCCTCACCGGAGGACGGCTTCAGGAATTTGGCCGAGCTCATCAAACTGGCCCAGCTGGTCATCCCCAGGCTTGCCTATTGTCTCCTGGGACTGGGGCTGGCCCTGATCTGGCTGGATCCACTCACCGTGTTCGTAAAGAGCAGGCCCGCATGCGCGGCGAAGAATTCGGCCGCGCCGCCGCCGCGCTACCGAGCCAGCATCGGTATCAGCCCCCAAGCCGAGCTCCACCACCTCATCCCACAAATCTACCAGCGCATGCGGCGCTCACTGGATGACGGCGAGGTCGGCGGGGGCGGCGCGGCGGGCAACAGACCCGCCGTGGAGGCCTACGGCCTGGGGACGGTCTACTCTGCCCCGCTGCTTCTCTTCTGCGGGCTGCTGGGTTTGGGTCTGCTGCAGTTGCACCCGGAGGGCATGGCTCTGTCTTTCGTCCTGCTACTGGTGGAGATGGGGGCTCTGCTGCACATCCATGCCTCTTCCACAACCCTCGCCGATCTGCACGGAGCACATTCTGGTGAGTTGAGACGGACTGTTTTCATTTTCTTCTTGTCTGCCTTCGCTAGAGCTGCTTGCAATCGTGGTGTGTAATAATCGGAATTGACATTGAATTTCGAGCCTTGGCTAATTTGACACTGTTTTGCTCTCAGGTGGCTTCAACGTGCCCTGGACTCCTGTTGTGCTGTGGTCCCTGGCAGCCACGCAGTTTTTCCACGCTACGGGTCACCTGCCCGCCTTCCCTTCCATTCAGTGGGGGGCGGCCTTTGTGGGATTCCCAGACGGCCACACGGGCATCTTACTGCCGGCCTCCTTGGTCACCCTCAACACTTTTGCTTCACACATCCTCTTTGCAGGTACATCTGAAAAAAATGTTGCTTGAATTTGCTGAACATTGAATATTGATCAGTAGGGATGTAACGATTCACATATATATATATATATATATATATATATATATCAAACTGGCCCAGTTATTATATATATATATATATAATAGTCCTATTGCCACCTTTCCTTCAATTGTCAGCCCTCGCTGTCAACTTTCCTTTTTTCTTTTTAATTCACTGTCACCAGTGTGCTGCTGCCCTCTTGTGTATAAATGTGAAATTGCATTTAGAGTGTATTTCATACGATTGTCAACGGGACTGCAGGCCAGACCTTATTCATTTTATGACAGAGGCAAAAAGGATTGTTGATACTGTTTTTTTTTTTTTATCTTGCTTTGTGGTTCCTAATCATAAAATGACTGCTCCAGAACATAATGTGAGCATTAAACAATTTGGAGTTCACGTTTTGGTGTTTGTTTTTTTACCAGCAGAAAATGAGCATTGAAACAGTCTAATGTTGTTATCCCGCCACTTGTTGCTTTGTTGTCCCCAGTGGGATGTCCCTTACTGCTGTTTTGGCCCCTGGTACGCGAGGCCCGCGGAAGCAGGGCAGGAAAAGCCAGCGGCGAAGGAGGAGACGACGCTGTGATGGAGATGAGACTGCGGGAGAAGCCTCAACTCTTCAGCTTGGCTCTCCTGCAACTCTCGGCGCGCTACCTCTTTATTCTAGGAGTGCAGGTACCACGATAAACGACATCGGAAGGAATCAATGTTAATGACAAAATTCAGGCGTCCAATTTTGTCATTAAATTACTATATGCTTAAGTTTTCATTTAACTTTTGAAGACTTGCAGATGACCATGCAGGAGCGCCCTTTTTGTTAGAATTTTACAACATAGATGTTTATTGGCAAACATTTATAATAATAATAATTTAAAAAAATCAATATTATGTAAAACCGAAAAATATATTGTTAAAGACGTTTCAACAAAGTTAAGAGTTTTATTTATTTATTTTTTTGAAACAAATATTTTCCTTTTTGCTTAAAAAATTAATATCGGCTCCAAATATCGGTACTAATATCGGCCCTGAAAAAAACATATCGGTCTATCTCTCAAACGTCTTCATTACAAAGACTCTAAATAATTAAATTAGCACCATTAGCAATTATTAAATATTACAGTTGTCATAGTACACAGGGTTGCTGATATTTTTATTTTGATGTATTAACATTTAAATGTGTTTCATTGTATTATGTAGCTAATTGATGTGCTTACGCGCAATATCGGGCTTATACCGACCGATCATTTTGTTCATAATCAACATGATCCGAAACGTTCATCCCGTTTTATCTTGAAATCCAAATTGTTGGGCCTTGGCAGATGTGTGCGCTCTGTTGCACTTTGTTTGTGTTAGTGTGTGTTTGCCTAAATTGTATTGTATTGCTTCTCAGGTCTTCGCTTCAGTGTGTGCAGCTGCTATCCTCAGGAGACACCTAATGGTGTGGTGTGTTTTCGCACCCAAGTAAGTGCCTGACTACGATTTCCCGCTCACGCAGACTGACTGGTTTGAAAGGCTTTTCTGGATATGGATTCAGTGAAAATTCCTGGCACTTATACAGGTTTCCACTGCGCACATTAGAGCATGTAGATTCACCTTGCAGTAATGGACCACTGTAATAGATACTGCTGGTAGTTACAGATATGTCAATTGAAAAAATGAGAACTAGGGATAGACCGATTATCGGCTGCGATATTCACTGTTGTTGAATATCGGCATCAGCCTTTTTAAAAAAAAAAAAAAAATCCGATGGCCGATATTAAATCACAAAAAAAAAAAACTGTTAACTTCAAAGTATTATTCAAAAAACTGTATAAGCGATTCTACTGACCCTGGGAACGCTCTGCACTTTTTTTGTTTTGTGTGTGGAATCAAAACAAAGATAAGTCAAATGTTGACGTTTCTGTCATTTGTTCACAGTAGAAAACTATATATATGGAGCTATTGTTTAAGTTTTCATGGAATTTTTGAAGACATGCTGATGCTCCCTTTTTGTATAATTTTACAACAAAGATGTATATTGGCAAACATTAATTATAATCGATTAAAAAAAAATCAACATTATGCAAATCTGAAAAAATGTTCAATAAACATATGCTTAAAGACATTTCAACAAAGTTAAGAGTTTTAATTTTTTTTTTTTTTAGATTTTGACGGCAAGAGTTTCCTTTTTGCTGAAAATGAATATCGGCTCCAAATATCGGTTATTGGCCTCCTTGACTACAAATAACCAGTATCAGCCCTGAAAAAAATCGGTCTATCTCTGATGGGAAGTAAGTGCTGTTTCCCCAAAGGCACTCATGTCATCTTTTTCCTTTCAGGTTTATGTTTGAAGCCTCGGGGTTCATGGTGAGCTGCGTGTGTTTGCTGCTCGGAGTCTCATTAGTAGTGAGAGTCGACGTGGCTGTTGGACGTTGGTTCAAGAGACTCATCCCCGATGTGTCCAGGTAGCGAAAGCCGCACCGCTGCTTTTCCAGTGCAGCCACACTGCCATAAAAGGAATGAATAAGGTGGTTCAGTTTTGATGACACTTCATAGCCAGTGTGAAGGCGCAACCACACACAGATCGAAAGCTGCAATAGCAGGCTAAGATGTTGAGTCTGCCTTTTTTTTTTGTTTGTTTAAATCAGCATTTAATAAGACTGAAGGAAAGTTGCACTTTCTGACTGATTTTTTTTTTCTCTCCAAGTAATAATGTGCTTCATTGTGCAGTAATCAGACAAGTAACAGCTTGTACTAGGGATAGACCGATAATCGGCGCCGATATTTGGCCCGACCGATTATTGGTGCCTTTTTTTTACAAATCTCATGGCCGATAATAAATCAATTTAACACTGTGTTGAAATCAAAACAAAGATATGTGAAAGTTGAACTTTTCTGTCATTTTGAAATTTTGGAGGACGCCATTTACTGTCGAAAACTATTTAAGTTTCTATTTAGCTTTTTAAGACATGCGGATGATCCTGGGTGCTCCCTGAACTTTTTGTTTGAATTTTATAACAAACATGCATATTGTCAAAAATGTACAGTAATAATATTTTTTTTTAAATCTGCATTATGCAAATGTGAAAAATTATTCAATAAACATATGCTTAAAGACGTTTCACCAAAGTTAAGAGTTTAATTTTTTTATTTTTTATTTTGATGCCAATATTTTCTTTTTTTTTTTTTCAGACAATTAATATCGACTGCAAATAGTGGTTATCGTCCTCCTTGACTACTAACAATCGGTATCGGCCCTGGAAAACAACATATCGGTCTATCTCTATTAATCCATGCCTGTCACCGCTGCTTCAGCGGTGAAATACTGTATGAGCACTTCCTAACAGATTGACACAAATATGAGTTGGCAACTCGAAGTTGCATTTTCGGATGAATATTCCTGCTAGAAGTGACATGATGGTTTGCACACCTTTCTGGGTGATGTAAAATGATTGAGCCATTACTACGCACGTGGAATGTGTCCCTTTTGAGCCACGAGTGTGTTTGGAGTGCCAAGAAAACAGGCAGGCTCCTTTTGTGGGCATCACAAACAACACTCCCATGTTTTTTTTGTTCCTTTCAAGATACAACAAGTGTCAGGTCACTGCCAATTTTTTATTTGGATCTCAAGAGCTTACTGAGTGCAAGCCCTCATATTCAACGATGTGGACATGGGAAAGAACTGATCCTTCAGAAACATGGTTCATTAATCTGACATGTTTTGTTTCATAGGGCTGTTGATTTGCAACTATTCTATTCTTAATTTCATATCTTTAAGTTACAGCGTGAACTAGAGAGATTAATTTAAATTAACTCAGTTAACTGAGTTTTATTTACTTCCTGTAGCAGCTGACCTCTGCTCACTTTGTAGCCAAACTTAGAGGAGAGTCAGTGTCGCAAAGACGTTCTTTGACGTAGCTTTACTTTAAAAAGTTGCTCGATGGCTCATTGGAGAAAGCCCAAATAATTTGGGCACTTTGCAAAGCCAAATTCAAATACCATATTAGTTGTTCGTCTTTGGCGTATCTACGTTCAACATTTGTATTTGCCAGGAAAATAATCGCATTCAAGGATCAGAAAAAGCTATTAGAATAATTAGTCTTTGAATCAAAATATACTTATAATTTTTTTGGATATTCATTCCAAGGTTTTACTCGAGTAAATATCTGTTCTACGCTTCCTAAAAAAAATACGATTAATCGCGATTAATTATGGAAATTTTGCGATTAATTCATTAAAAAAATGTAATCGCTTGACGGCACTCATTTTTACTAATCACACACGAACTTCATAAAATTCAAATTAAATACGTCTTCAATGAATGTCTTTTTTTCTAATGATCTCATTAAGGGTGATTGAATCCGCAAGCTTTATTATAAGTATTTGTATTTATTTTTTTAAAGGGCGTCTTGAGCCAGTGTCGGGGTACTGTGTGTTATGTGCTGCTAAAGGTTCATGAAGCTAATGCACAATATACAATTCATGTGGAGCTCAGGTTGAACCAACACTTCATTCCTCAAGCCATGTTTTCTATACAGGAATGTTCTGTTCTTTCAAGCGCCTGCTGTGATGATGTCGCCCCAAATAACGATCTCATCATCTTGCTTGTTGTTGGCTTACTTGCTTTATGCTTTGGGTAAAATGCATAATATGTGAAGAACTAATATGAAAACGAATAAACCTTTTACATGTCTTGTTGGTGCAAATAGTTTTTCATTCTAAGTTGACACATACTGAATGTCAACTTTTAAGTACCGCTCACTATTTATATTTGAAAGGTGCTTTAAAAAAAAAAAAAAAAAGATGTTTATTGATCAGAGATGATGGAAGATTTTACTACCCATCAGTCAATGTGATTCATTCATTGTTCACAGGGGACTTCCACATTGTCCAATGTCCATAATGTCTCACTTATACACATTAGTGAAGCATCTGTTCACTTCCATTTAATTTATGGTCTAAAATGTCAAATACGGTGATTTGCTCATCCAGAAATCTTTGGACACCTCCGGTTTATTTGGAGAGTGATCCTTTTAATCAGCGCCAGCTGTTCCTTCAGCTTCTCAGGGAACACTTTTCTGCTTGGCATCTCCCATAATTCCGAAGAGTACACTTCACACATGTACACTCCAGATGCCTCTTCAACATGGCTAAGGCGGCAACAAAAACACAAATGATTATCGGCGTTATGTCCACATCATGTAATGAGTTTACTATTATGCACTAGGGATGGACCGATTATTGGCCGGGCCGATTATCGGCTTCGGTATTCAGTGTTTTGACGAATATCGGCATCAGGCTTTTTTAAAAATCTGATCGCCGATATTAAATCACAAAAAATTGTCAACTTCAAGGAACTATTAATTCAACAAAACTTTTCTAAATGAAAACTGATTGGAGGGGGGATACTAATAACTTTACCTTGGAAAGAGGGATTTCCTAGGCAAAGTTAATAGGGGATAAAGATTCTGGCAGGCACCTGGTAACAGGTAACTGAGTTACTGATTATTTAATTCTAAAAGCAACCAAGTAAGTTTATTAGTTACATTCAGTCGATCACGGTTTCTGCAAAGCATGCTGTTGGTTTTATCTTTTAAAGTGTGATTATGGCTGCTCGATTATGAAAAAATATATTTATCACGATTATCTGTGTAATAATTGAAATCACGATTTGATTGAATCAATGAAACTGATTTTAAACGGAGCATCACATACTGTAATGTACACCGTGCAAACTGCTAGTTTCATTTGTAAACATACGTGCTCAAGACAATCAGCAGGGAGATAATCAAACATCTGCCGTTTTAGACACCAAGACAAATACGTTTTCATTGATCAGGAGTTTTTCGGGATAGGGCTTTGCAATTAATTCGAAATTCGATTAAAATTACGATTATTTGTATATGTGTTAAAAAAAAACGATCATTAATATAATAATGTACATTTATATCCAACACACATTTGCTCCTTTTTAAAAAAATAAATAAAAAAATATGAATAACTAATTTTATCAATTTTTTTTGGTCCAAAAGATACTTACATAATTATAGCGTTTGAAAGAAATGTATTTGTCTTCATATTTCTTACATTCAAACATTTTCAAGTTTTGTACTAAACTATAAATGATCGACGAGAATGATTGATAGGACATTATACATGATTATTTTGAATGCTGTTTTGGTTATTAGAGATTATTGTAGGGCTGCTCGATTATGGAAAAAAATATATATACTGTGTGAATTCTATCCCTCGTGCCTCACCATGTTTACATATTTACAGCATATAGGAGCAAGTTGTGGAACTCTCAGCGCCACTGACAGCTGTGAGGCATATGCTGCTTTAGATGCACCAGATGTCCCCTGCACGGTCACAACTGTTGTAAGAATGAGTGTGAGTGGATAAGGACACACTTGAACCTCAAACGATTCAGTCGTGTTTGCCTTCTTGCCGCAGTGACAAAGTTGTTAGGATTGCATCTTTTGTGGACTGTGAGCCATCGATAATGTGATCAAGTAATGCGTCCCATACTCCCATTATGTCAAGCTCACCTGCAGAATACTGGGCGATCGCCTCTGCTCTACCACTCCAAACACAGAGAAGAGGTGAAAGTGGAAGCGCGCGAGGCAGAGCAGTCATCAGGGCATTGCTGGGGATTTGCCACGGCATGGAAGAAGCACACATTAAGCTAATGGATCATTGTGCAATCTGGTGGGTTCTTCGGCTTCCTCCCACCCTCCAAACGGCCATCTTCAACCTCCGCTCACTAATGTATCACGCAGCCAGGGCTTCCTGAACCATTGTAATTGTCCCTAAGAGATTGTAAGGCTTTCTAAAACTGTATTTTGGAATCACTTTCCTCGAGGAGCTCCCGTTTGAAAAAGGTTCATCTGTGAACATTAGCTGAGGGGGGTGAAATAATGTTGGTCCTTTCACTGTGGAAAAACATTTCATCCATCGTGTTGTCCAGCTGTATTTTTAAATAACAATTGAATGATTGGTTCAATTATTACTATAACTATAGGGCTGTAGTTTGATTATTGCATCTCGAACTTGCAGTTTAATTTTTTTTTCATTGGTGAAGTTGATAAAACGTCACTAAACTCCATTTTGAGTAGTGTGTCTGTATATACTATACTGCCCTCTTGTGGCCAATGCGCGCACACCAGAACGAGAAGCACAATGCCTATTGAAGTATTGTGACGCACAAGCTGATGAATTGTTTACATTCTATTGAATTATTATTTGTACAAAGTGCAATATTGCAGAGTGCTTTTTTTTTCCTTATTAAAAAATACATGTGACAATTTTTGCTGGTGTTTTTTAGGGAACTTGCAAGTATTAATGGGATTTCTATTTATTTCAGTGCGGAAATATGACTTGAGTTTGAGCTGGCTAAACTTGACTGTTGTGTGTATCCATACACCTTCATGTCTTTCTTTGAATTTCTAGCACTGATTACACAGAGTAAAGACACAGATGGTGTTTTGGTTCATTTTCCTGACTTGCATGCTGGCAACATGGCTTCAGTTCCTCCACTCAGTGACGGTGCAAATGCAAGTGAGTGGTTATCTGCCTGTATGTGTGACCTGTGATTGAATGGTAACGAGTCGCGGCCAGGGTGTACTTTATCTTGCACCCAAAGTCAGCACAGGTAAGTGACTTGCAATAGTTTTATTTTCATGAACACTTAGACTTACAATGCTACTGTATTGTGTATGTTGGTCATAATAGTGGTACTTGGAGCACTCTTTTTTTTTTTTTTTTTTCAGGTGGTATTGGTGTAAACGGTTTGAGAATGAAAGTCTCACGAAATATGGAATGACCAAAGCCTTCTTCTTCGGTCACCTCTAATAGTGGACAAATCATTCCTGCTTTATCTCGCGGTTTTGTCAGTAAACGTCAGGCTTTGCTCAAAATGTTTTTAAAAAATCGTACACCATCATTTCTTGCCGACTACTTTGACTTTCATTATGTGCACTTGAGCTACGACACTACTCCTGATGTTTGCCTCACAACTGTCGCACTCGAGAGACATGTAAACTTTCATTTTGGATGGAGACAACATGGCCGAAAGCAGTCCATCACATTTATGTTGTTGTTGCTGCTGCTGGAGCTGTTTGCTGCTAACAGACAACGCGGGAGGATGAGAGTGCAAAACAATATGCTGGGGGTTCTCTCACCTCTGCTACTTGCGCTTGCAGATGGAATGGCGATCAATACAGTTAGTGAGCTTTACAAGAGCCAAGAGAGGTCGGTGAAGGAACGTAGCATTTCACTTTCATTTCTTGCAAAACAAATATTGATGCAACTGTATTTTGAAGCTTTAGTTAAAATATATCTTTGTGGTTAGTAAAGGTGGCCCAGATGGGCCATTTTTCACTCAAAAAAGAGGGGGAAGAGCTGGATGAAGTGGCTGGGGAAAAGGAAGAGGTGGGCGAAGTGACTGGGGAGAAGGAAGAGCTGGGCGAAGTGGCTAGGGAGGAAAGAGTTGGATGAAGTGGCCGGGGAGAGGAAAGAGCTGGAAGAGGTGGCCGGGGAGAGGGATGAGCAGGACGAAGTGGCCGGGGAGAGGAAAGAGCTGGAAGAATTGGCCGGGGAGGGGAAAGAGCTAGACAAAGGGGCTGAGGAGAGGGAAGTGTGGGCTTCCCTGCTAAAGCTGCTGCCCCCGCAATCCGGCCCCAGAAAAGCGGAAGAAAATGGACTTTTTCCAGGAAGAAATCCTAAAACCATAAGACTAAATTGGCTTCAATTACTTTGTTTACCACCAAATGAATAGAGTGTAATTGTTTTCCATATTGCTTTGCTGCCTCCAACAGAACTGCTCACTGATTAGACAAAGGCAGAACGATGAGGGCCAGAAAAACAGATCTAGTTCAAGGGTATCTACATACCGTATACAGACGATGTGGCCAAGCCATTCATAATTACAGCAAACCTTCCTCTTGCAAACGCGCCGTCCTATTTATAAACCGGCCCGCTGATCCTTTTGACGTCCGCTCACGTGTCAGAGTGTCTTCGCCCGACAAAACAAGACATCCATAACGGTGCATTTGCGATAAGTGGCGGCCCATTTCCTTTCACATTAGAGCCCGGGCTGGCTAAAGCGATATGTTTTTTCCACCTCTTGTTCTGCGCAACAGTGGACCGTATTCCTCTTTCGTCCACCGGCGACTTAATTAATTATGCATGCAAGCCAAGTATGTCTTTCTTGCTCAAACGGCATCACATTGTTGTTTTAGACACCCACTTTCCTGGTTGATTAAAGATGAAACTGTCAACGTTAGGCTTATTTTCACCATAGTGAGGCCTGACATTTCTAATCATTTATTTGTATTATTATTTTAATCTGACCTCCTCTTGTTTAGTGGCTAACATTTGTCATTTTATTTACAGCGCGCCGACAACCACAATGATTGTGAAAACATTCCGATGAATACATCTTTAGTGAACCAGTGAAAACTGCACTGCTCGATGAAACCACACCTTTAGCATGAGCTGCCTATACACGTCTTAACGTTTGATATGACGCAGCATTACAGTATATCAAAGTACAATTTAAATAAAGAACACAATCTTTATATATTTGATTCTACCATTTTTCCTCTTTTTGTGTTGAACCTGTGTCGCTCCCTTTTATTACGTGGGTTATGTCATTCACTTTTGTATTTCTATTGCCTCAAATGAGCCTGATGTCGTATTACTCAGCCGTTGATTAAAAGCCATCCATCTTTTTTTTTTGGCACTTGTATATGGTTCAAGGTTTTTATTTCTTCAAAATCTTAACAAATTGGAAGTCTAAGCTTAATGGCATCGACTGTTTAACCGCAGAAATTCCACTGCACTGTTTTAATGCATTTTATACCCCCCCAAAATGCTTTTCCTGGTGACCTCAAATTACCCGCAATTAAAGTGCACAGCTCAAGAATGAAGTCAAAGTGAATTCTCATTTGAACTGGCTGAAATAAAAATAAAGACTCATATCAAATTCTTGTTTGAGATTATTTGATGAATGCCCACACAGTTGTAGTAGCCTATATTGCGGTGTTTTACTGTTTAACACACCACAGCACACAGAATCATCAAAATACTAAATTAATCCCCCCCAAAAAAGCTCAAAGTAACTCAAAAGCTCAAGAACTAAACAAAAAACTACAGGAGGCAAAACACAGTGTGATGAACATGAAGACTGACCCTTGAAAGATGGAAGGAAACCAGGAACTAAATACACGTGAACTGACGAGACAACAAGGCACACCTGGGCAGGGGCTAATGCGAACAGGTGGAAGTGAAAACCTAACGAGTCGACATAACGTGAAAAAAGCGACATTGGGAAAACCTGACAAAACTAAAATCAACAAAAACCATATCATAGAATCATAATTCTTTTCTTTGGCGAAATGTCGACAAGAGCTGACCTCGCCTCACAGATGGGAAAACATTGAGAAAAAAAAAATTGTCACAATGTGCTGTTCGACTATTTTGCATGGCTTGTCGAAAAGCATTATCTGATTTATATACAAAACGGCTATCCGAGTTCATTTCCCCTCAGTGGGACTAATAAAGGATTAAGGTTATTGCTGTGCTTGTTTTGCCTCCTTCCATTGCAGCATTTATTATCTTTCACAAATATGACTCGCCAATTCCATTGCGTTATGGGTCGAGCTTGAGACATGTAAGGTCTATTGTTTGGAATTAGCACTTTTATGATCATCTTTTTCAGCTTCAAAAAGTTGACGGGTTCTGAAGAGGCTTTATGCTTGGCCACTTTCCATTTTTTGTGTGCCGAATTTATATTAAATTCAAATCTTATTCATCAATCACAATTGAGATTTCGTTTTATCCGGACACTTACCATAAAAATTGCATGTTCTGAGAAAAGCAGTTCTTATACAATAGAGCACACTCCGTTGTCAACTTGTAATTTTTAGATGATATTTTCCATGAACTGGGACATGAGGGGAAGTCATATGGGCCCTAGTTGTTTTAAATGTTGCTTCCTTGACACGGAACCTTGGATACTGAAATACCTCAAAATGCAACTGCCAGGACAAATTTCACTCCCAAAAAAGCTTTTGGGCATTCTTTACAGTTATATATATATATATATATATATATATATATATATATATATATATATATATATATATATATATATATATTTTTTCAAATATAGCTTTTGCGTTAGATCTCATGTACTAGCACAATTGTTTCGGTAAGTTGGTGCATCGTGTGCTCTGGTTGAGCAGATGACGAACATCAATCATATCGTTACATTTGTCAGGGAAGTGTCTATACTGTAAGTCAGACTTTTGTGGAGGCTGGGGCATATCACATTCATTTTTTTCGTCTTGGGCCAGGGCATCATGCATACTGACCCTGTCACACAGCATTACACGATGACAATTTGAAAAGTTATGGACGTCGAAATGAAATGTTGCACTTTAAAAGGATCTACTTTGGAAAAGTTTTCTTCAAGCCAATTTTCAGGCTGCTGACCGCAACCTGTCAGCCGGGATCCTCCCCCCCCCCCCCCCCCCCCCTCAAGATTATGTCAAACACGCGTTTCCATTACAGGAAGGGGTCCTATCAAATATTAAATTGCGCTAATACACTGCGTTGGGCCATTGCCATGGAAATATGGACCGCCGTTCATACTGCAAACATTACGTCAAATTACTTGTAATCTCTGGGTGACTGCTGGTAATAAGGCCGGGTGGTTATGATATTCGCAGCTAATGGCTTTTCCTTTCATTACCGTCTTCCTGAGTGCGCAGAAATTAACTTGTACTTTCGATACAGGATGCGGATGTCAGGTGTGGAAGCGAATGGTCCTCCCAATAAACGAGAAAGCGGACACGGAAAAGTTTGAGCGTATTTTGTCCGAGTTGGAAGTAAACGGCTCTGATGTTGCTTACACGCTGTGAGAAGAAGCATGAAGGAATGTTTGGGCAAGTTTATATTAATGGTCTCCTTTTAGGACCTTTATGGACCTTTGAGGACCTCGGCCCCGCGGCCAACGGGAAACGGAAGCCTCGTCGCGGACATTGAAGCCTCACCACAAAAATAGACGATTACATAGACGGAAAAAATCTGCTTCCGACTATGCTTAGTTCGACTATTTCTTTTCAGTTTCCCGTCAATCGCCTACAAAATGGGCGTCCATCATCGGCGGATAGACGGACCGGACCGTCACATAGGCGGAATGCCCAGCTTTCTAACAATTTATTTGACTCGTCTGATATCGACATAAACCTTCAAATTAGTATCTTTGCACAGTGGGAAAAAAAACAAGAGAAAAATACCTGCTGAGTACTGTATATATTTTTGCAGGTGCACACCACAAGTGTGCTTCACAGCACCTTCTGATCTCTGCAGGTCTTTGCTTCCTGTTTGGAAGGTATAATCATGCCTACACTGTTTTATGCACGTTCAGAATCCCCCATGACCCTTCAAAGACAAGCAAGCGCATGATTCAGTAGACGCCTGTGCAAATGTGGTCAGAACACGGACGGTTCTCAGGAAGCTTCGCTTTGAACACTGTTACCACTCTCCTATAAAAAAAAAAAAAAAAAAAAACACAGTTTGGAGTGAAAGAATGACATATAGGGTGTTATTATTGCTGTCAGAACGCCGTCTTGAAACGTTACAAACGGTTGACGGTATACCAGTCCTAACCAACAAAAAACGGGTGTGTGCATTGCCGAGGGAACGATGAGTCACGCTGGATGGAAGAACCGATCATCATCGGATCAAAATGTAACTGTGACACATGATCAGGCAATTACTTTATCTCCAAAGCGCTTAGTCTGTCAGAGCAGCCAAGTTGATGAGAAATGGTGAGGTTTTTCACTAAATCTTTGGTTTAAAGCAGCGGCTTGATCACTTTGGCTGATGACATCTGACAAACACGGCGCCAGCTGACTGAGAGCCGCACTGTGACAAAGTGCCGCGGCAATACTGTGGAAAGCGCGGCTTTGCTGATTAGTGAATGGTCTGCACCTCGGCTTTGTCACTCAGCAAAGCAGCGATGGGCAGGTAGATAAGATATACTCACTGTAAGCTTTTGTCGACGGTCCATCGGATTTCGAGAAAGAAATCCAATTACCACATCATATTGCACTGGGACTTGAGAATGTGTCACATAAGCCGTTCCACAGCTGGGTCATTTAGAGGTGTCATGAAGGGCACAGATTCACTTTATAAAGCTAACAATAATTTATTGTACACAAGTATTAAGTAGTTTAAACAGCAGGTTTGAGACTTGTGAATGCAATGAATTTTTGAACTTGAGTCACCAAATTTGTCACTGTCCAAATCAATAAATGAAATCATGAAACCTTACCTGAAGCCAAAATTTTGTTTATTTATTTACCGGTATTTATTTATCTAATGCAGCATATGTAGGCCTTTCAAAAATAATGACAGACTGTTTTTCCAAAAATGGTTCCAAAAAGGGTGCTTGCTTTTCCGTTGAAACTTAGTTAGCCATACATAAACAGAAAAAAATGAAAGAGACACAGCCAGCTAAAACATGTGCAGTTTTTGTTTTTAATACAATTTATGGCCTTGAAATTTGAAAGGGAGATCCAACTGGAAGCTGCAATTTCAGTTTTATATATGAATCAGTTTATTCATCAGACTGATTCAGTATGCTAGCATTCAAGCTAGCTGTGAACAAAGCATAACAGAGAACTGTTAGTAGTAGTGCTCATGATTAAAAACTCAAAGTCTGTACTTCTATGATGAGGGATTCTAACCTCCAACCTAGTTTGAAATATCAAATATTTTGGGGGCCAACCAGAGTGTTTAATACAGCACGTTCACCATGTTTGTTTAGCATGTTGCCGGAGAGCTTATCATTGTTTTTATGTGTATTGCGGTAGAGCTTTTGCGCATGCAAAATGTCGAAAATATATCCATCCTAAGTTTCCAACAAACATTGTCTTACTAGAGTGTAGCAGTTTGCCTTGCTATAATTCATACGGGACAGTCCCGGTGTAAAATAACTAAGCATGTGATTGTCTTAAGAAAAGGAAAAACTAGATGAGACTATACACTATCTGATTCAGTGTACATGTTTTGTCATATTTAAAAAAAATGGTTAAATCAACATTTGTTATCTATTTCAGATGAGTTCAATCATTCTAATATGTTAAGTAGGCTGCAGATTTGAGGATTTGACATGAACACATTATTTTAACATCAAACAGAGTGCCATTAATAGCAATAGGCCCTTGGTCGTAATCTTTCCATAAAGCAATATTTAAATAATGTGACAGTCACGATTCCTTATCGTCACTTCGCTTCAAATAATTTTGCAACTAAATATACTCTGTGGAGGGGTTGGGGTAAGATTGCTCAAAGGCCAAAGTTTTTCACAAAGAATAATTTTTGCTTTTTGAAATGAGACACAAGCACAAATGAATGATGATTAAAACTAAATGAAGGGAATGAGAGCTCGACAGAAGAGAACATGGTGCAGAGAACATGGCCTTGGACTTATCTCTTTTAGTCGCTGTTGCCATGCCTACTTACTTTTATTTTTCCTGCATCACATACAAGTGCCATTTCCTGGTAAAATGTTGAGAACGATGCAACTTCAACACAATGCCCCACAAGAAGGATGAAGCATAACCTGACAACATTTTCTGTGGATGTGAGGTAAACCTTCTTAGACTCACACTAAAATCAAATGAGGTTATAATTAACAGAATACATTTTATAAGCAGAGGTCGGCATTATACTAAATTTTGCTGGTCCGTCATCTGTCAGCGGCCAATCCGTCTATTTTTCACGCTGAACCAAATTGTAATCGTCAGTTTGTCAGGCCGTCATTAAGTGAGTCCGTCCTCCGACGCCCCCAAAAATACGTCAGCAAAATGGGCGTCCGTCAGTGACGGTCCGTCAACCCGTCACTCACACAATCCGGGATGACGGATCGTCGCTGACAGACGCGGTTAGTGACGATTAGTCTGACAGACGAAAATCCACTTCTGTCAGTGTTTAGTCCGTCAATGAAAATTTCCCCACTGTGGGATCAATAAACGCATTCTTATCTTATCTTATCTTATTTTTAAAAAGTGTCCTGTCATTTGTCAATCGTTAGCAAAATGGGCGTCCGTCATTGAGGGACTGACGAACCGGTCCATCAGTCTGAAGGAATGCCCGCCTCTGTTTATGAGTACAAAGGCATTTGATTTCCTCGCAAATAAGTATAATGGATTTCAAAGAAAAACAAAACTGTCTATCAAAGTGGTTTGGAAAATTGACTGAATGAAGTTTCACACATTTACACATTACAGTAAACCATTATATTTCCTCACGTTCTTTTGTGAAGCAACGACTCATTTACTTGTTCATCCATGTCAATTTGTCAAACCGAAAAATAACACGCATTCATCTTTATGAATCAATAAACTAAGCACATAATGATAGGGAATAATAAACTTTAGTACAATTATGTTTCAATGGACAGCAGGGAGCATACATATTTCAATTCATGACATTATCCGTGGTACATGCCCTTAAGGTTTCCAGCTCTCTGCTTGTAAAACCCTGCATGGGTTCACTTTAGTTTTACGAATATTTTACGATAATGTACCCTATGTTTTGCAGTTGGGCTGTTCATCCTAATGAGACAGACATTTCAATGAGTGAGTCCTGATTAATGCAAAGTACATCAGCGTTTGGCCAAGATCAATAAAATCTATGCTTATGAACATGAAAAGGTGTATTATGCTTTCTCAGCGCCCAACTCGTTGCCTTCAGTCCATCCCAGCAACGTAATTAGCTTCCTTTCATGTGAAACAACGGGATCCAAAGATACGTTTGAGCACAAAACAACCCGATGTTTGATCTGACTCATCTGCTGCATTGGCTGATGTTGTTGGGTGAAGGTTTTCCCATCTTGAATCTTGTATAGTTTGTCGGATATACGTTTAAGCCTTTCTGTTCGTAGCCTGCAAAACGTAACGAATTATTTATGAGAAAACAATGAAACGTCTTTAGGGCGAAATATGATAATTGCGTTCTGAAAGCTGTCGCGGGCGACAGGAAAGAACGAGCACGATATACGACATATGAGACAAAATTGAACAGCCGTGCACATTACAGACAATGTATAGAAAGCTTGGTCATCAAAAAGTAAAAATCACTCAAAGCGTTTATCATTGTCGTTTGAAATGTTGTGTGGCACTGCACGTTGATGTTCTTACGCTTGCCGTCTTATGTAGCTAAATACAAAAGAAACAAATCTTAGTTTGATAAAATGCTTATATTAATGAATTAGTTATATTAATCCACCCACTTTCCGTACTGCTTGTCCTCATTTGGTTTGCTGGTCAATTGGAGACTATCCTAGGCAAACCTTGGAACTGTGAGGCAGACATGCTAACCGTTCCACCGTGCTCCCCGCAATGCACTTATATCCATCCATTTTTTATACCGATTGTCCTCATTTACTGTATGTCGGGGGTGAGCTGTAGACTGTCCCATAAATCAATAAAATCTTGATCGGAATGGGCTCGATCGGGTCAGAATATTCCCAACGGGCTGTGAACATGAAGCATTAGTATTCCGATCAGGCATTTAATCCGATTATCTGTGTCCATGTAAACGTAGCCGTTGTCACTTTATTGCCACCCAGCTTGACGTCACTATGCAATGCAATGCGGCACAACTATTTCCAAAATGGGCCAGACTGTATGGAAGGGACATTTTCCGCAGAAACCTCACATCATGTTATGCTGATCCGATATGATCATCACACAAAAGAAATAGGCTACAATTATTAAGGCAACATATTTTCGACTAGATTTTGTGTTCATTCAAAAAAAGGAAAGTAAACTCTGTGCCTTGGCTGCTCTGCGGCAATTTATGGTCCAGAAAATCCAGTTACGGTAATTCACACCTCTCTCCACAGCACTGCAATGTGACATCCATATGGTTGTCCAAACCTGTCAATAATCTGTGAGTCTAGAAGGCCGTGATTGTTTGGTTTAGCACATTTTCCAGTCAATTACCCAGCTGTTACTTTGTACTCTTTTCCTCGCACGCGCTGATTAGCTTTCCAAAGGAAAATCCAGTCGGCCCGAATGCAGTCTGTATTTTTAGCCCCACTCGCTTTGTTAATGTTTATTTGTGCTTCTAAGTACGCAATCACGACTAAAATGAAGTAGAGTGCCGCAGGCTCATCGACACATTGCCACCGGTTAGACACATATATTTTTTTTTTCTGAACTTGCATCGTGGTTCGGTGGGTGGGGAAATAAGTGGAGGTTAGTACGGATGGAGTCATTTGCAACAGAAAGCCGTGCAAGACAGAATACAAAGTGACATGTACAATTGCTCCTTAATTGAACATAACAATCAGGCGTGATGAGCCCCATTTGTTCTTTTGTTTCTTGTTTTTGAACCACCTTCAAATGAGTCGTATCTGAAAGGACAATGATTGCAGCGCTCCAAGTCCATGAGCTGTTCAGCGTGCAGCTGGGCTGTGGACAGCTCGTTAATGGTGACCGACTATTCCAGTGATACCGTTAAAACAATTCGGAATGCTTTACATTTCTCATTTTTCTTCACTTGGGGGCGACCCACTGCAATATTCTGACCTCATTTAACACAATGCGCAAAAAAGGCAATGGCATACTGATGCATCTAGTGTCATCAGTAGAGGTCAAAGTTCATATTCCCTGTGAGACATACCACCACGGAAAATTTCTTTCACCCTGCTGTGAAAGGAGAACAAGAACCTCAAGACTGGCGGGTCAGCGTGCACTTACGTCTTTATCAATAATGCAAGGTGCCTCCATTTGAACTTAGGAATGACACAGCATGCATGTAGCTGTTCATACATAAACCATAGCATGCAGTGGCTGGTGAGGTGAGGGAATAGCTGCTGTCCAAATCACTGTGTGGATACCAACTCCGCGCTTACATTCGCCAGTCGAGTCATCCCGTATGCAACATGAAAAGAAACAGCAAACAAGTAGATGTAAAAAGTTAAAGGCACTTGTACTACACTGTAAAAAATATGTTTTTATATTTTGGAGCTAAAACAGTCATTTATGTTAAAACAACTTACAAATATAAATTATTGGCACAAAAGACGATTTGATACGGTTTTCGATATGTTAGGTGCGAAACGATTCGAGGACGGTTCGATTTGAAAGTGGAACGATTCGGTTCGTTTCAACTCAGTGAGATTACGATTCGATTTGACATAGTAAGGCTCAGTTCAATAGTGTACGATGGAATTACTTTTTGGTTGTTACCATACACACATTTGAGTGAATTTGTCAGTCCTGTAAATGTGCCAATTCCTTCCAAGATATATCCCTCCAATAAAAGCCGATTTGATCATTTTCAAAATGGAACGATTTGATTCAGTTTGATGCATTCGCACCTTTTAAATCCAAAAACGGTTTTCCGGTAAAAACTGTTTTTTATTACACGGCTAGTAATCACCCAATGTTAAATCTGGGACTGTTTCTCTGCAAACAAATTTATTCTGTTGCATTACTGGCAACATGTGGACACAATATAATTTCAGCTGTCGCTACATAGTGCGAGAACATTTAGTTGTTTGGCTTGTCACTATACATCACAGGCATAGTTAGATGAACACACACATTTTGTACTCAATTTTAACACCGCTGCACACCTGATGAGCACACTAACGTGCATTGACACAGTATTTGGGAATCATCAATGTAGATAGACAGTTCTAGTAAAGTTACAAACATAAAATTGGATGAAATCCAAATAAAAACGTGAGCTGCATTCCGTGAAAAACAATGTGCAAAAAAAAAAAAAAGAAAAAGGAATGCGGTCCCCCCTGTTACAATACAACGTCGAAGAACGAATAAGAAGTAGGAAAAGAAAGTCACAGTCTGACCCGTCACGCTCTACATGTGATAAGAGTTAATTGGATGCTGAGGACGCATCTTCCCTAACGTCATTAGTTTGTCGCAGTAGCATCGTTCGGGCCAATCAGGGCGTCCCACAACTTTATTAACCTCCGCGGTGGCTTGACTGTCTCACCGAGGTCGAGGGAGGCAGAGATTGGGCTGGGGAGGTGGCTCCGGATGGGATGCTTATAAAATCCGAGATGCGACTTGATTGGCTGGCTGTGAGTCAGCAGCGCCAAGGTCTCTCCTCTTGACGCGAGCGGCGGCGCGCTGCGCGGCCGCTCACACGCACCGGCGGAGCAGCCCACGGAAGGAGGCGAACTACATTTCAGCACTGGAGCTGTCCTTCGCTCCTCCAAGTCAAGTCGCTGCTGCCCCCCAGCCCCCCACCCCCCCTTCCTCCTCAACCCACATCGCCTCGTTTTCGTGAAGGCGAGAAGCTGCTTCTTACCATAATTCTCCTCTCGGGGTTGGGAGACGAAGGAATAAACATAAATAAGTGTGCCGTTTATCCTTGCAAAGGCGCGCAGACTTCATCCGAGCCAAAGTCCTGCCATGCTGAACGGCCCGGTTTGAGGGCACCGGAGTGATCAAGTCCTTATTGAACGTCATTCTTTTTCCCTTTAACGGTGAGTCCGGTCGGGCCGCTCAAGCTCACGCACACACGCACACACCTCTTTTGGAAACGTGTTACATAACAAATTGGAATGCAGGGTGCTAGTTGTGCTCCGAAGAGTCATTTTGTTGAAGATGCTGCGGACTGTTACAAACAGGCTCAGTTTTTTTTTTTTTTTTTTTTTTTCCATCAGTAAGGTTGGTTATCAGACTGAGGATCAAGGTGACCAGTTCCCTATTGTTGTAAAAGGCAAGTGTTCAGGCAGTACTTTTTAAACGGGCATATCACTGTACCTCTAAATATACATGAATATACTTTCATTCATAGAGAGCACAGAGCCTCGAAGCATATTTAGGTCGATATGCACTTGGGTGTGGATTGTTTGGCTTTGCACCCACAGTAATTACATGTCACACCCAAGAGTTATAGAGCGGGTGCATCTTGACTTTTTTGTTTTCTTCCAACGAGGGGATGACCTTCCTTCTTCAAATGACTAGAGACAAATGGATAGTTGTGAGCGGATTCGGCTGCCGATAGAAAAGACAATAGGCTGTATCTCAAACAGCCCTTGGTTACTTTTTGTCATCCGTCTTCGTTCTCAACTCTGTTTTTATCTTGTTGCCCACATTGGTGCACAAACGTGACAATTTCGAGTCGTGGCTCAGCGTGTGACAGATCCCCACAGTCTGATCCGCCTTCGTTGCTGTTTATTGTCCGACTGTGTGAGTTGGCACACAGGCATGCTTGGCTCTGGCAGCGCCTGAATGCCAACGTGATGTCTCTTAGACTACGCATGCATTGAGATTTAAATTTCTCAGCCGTTACTGTGTTTTTGTGGGTTTTATTTTGGTAGCTTTTTTTTTTAACTATATGGAAGAAAAATCGAACGCATCGATTTTGAAAAAGTAGTCCTTCAAAATCAAACAAAATGATGTTAAGTTTAAATGTATTGTGTGTGACATCATATGTGACGGGGATAGACCGATATGTTTTTTGTTCAGGGACGATACGATAGCGATTATTAGTAGTCAAGGAGGCCGATGACCGATATTTGGTGTCGATATTCATTTTCAGCCAAAAGGAAAATATTGGCATCAAAATCTTTTTAAAAATGAATACTCTTGACATTTTTTCAGATTTGTATAATGTTGATTTGCTTTTTATTATTATTGTTTGCCAATATGTGTGTTGTAAAATTCTAAGAAACGAGGGAGCTCTCAAAGTTAAATGAAAACTTCTACAGTAAATAAAGTCCTCCAACATTTTAAAATGGGAGAAATTTCACAATTTCACTTCACAAAAAAGTTCAGCATGTGCCCAGGGTCGGTAGAATCTCTTATAAAGTTAACTGAAAATTTAAATTTATAGTTCCTTGAAGTTAACAGAATTTTAAATTGATATATTATCGGCCATCAGATTTTTGATAAAGGCCGATGCCAGTATTCGTCAAAACACTGAATATCGGAGCCGATAATCGGCCCGGCTGATAATCGGTCCATCCCTAATATGTGATCTCACTGTACACTGAGCTCAACGCATTTTACTTTTTCTTTGGATTTTTTTGTTTTGTGTGTTCTTGTAGTCCCACCCAAAGGATTTATTTGCAGCAATACCAAATATGTTTAAAATAGCACTACCGGTACATAAAATCATATCTTCATCGTTTTTTGATGGATATGGAGTTTCACTTTATTTAAATTTCATTTTATAGTGGTTAACTTTAAAAGTTCAGAACAGACAAGAATGTACAAATGTTGCTTCAAACATTTTCTGTGCAGTTAATAAAGGTTTTATGATTGCAACGCTTTGAGCCAGGAAGTAATTGTTGTTCAATGCGGGAAGTGTGTTGCGAAATTAAAGCGTGCATGTCAACGCGACAGATTGCGCTCGACTTTGGAGGTTCAGCCATAATTATGCTTTTTTTTTTTTTTTTTTTTTTTGTAAATCTGACGAGTGTACCATGTGTAAGAATCTTTAATTGAATTCATTAAGCTTTTCATGTTGAACAGCTCGTTTAACTGCATGTTTTAAATGTTCGGGAATGATTCCACTTACTCATTCACTGGAAGATTCTGGCTATGCTCATTAGTGGAATTAGTTCCAGGTCTCCGCTTCCCTGGTCCGTGGGTCATTTCTGTGGCTAAAGAGGGTGGATTCTTTCCCATGAAAAGCTACGCTTTGTGGGGGATTCCATTAAAAAAAAAAAAAAGAAAAAAAACCCTCTCCCTCTCACGCAAGGAATGAAAGGGGGCGCTGGTTGGGATTCTAATCAGCGCATACCAGTGACATCCAACAGCTTTGGGAAAGGAGTCATGACCATAGAGCCAGAGAACCAGTGCCCACTATGCCCCTAAGCAAGATTTTTAATCCATTTGGATTTTTTTAATGCATGCACGCACAACTGTGCTGTCTGTTTTGTTATTTCTTCACAAGCAATGGAGCTGCGAATGAAAACAGTGCGTGTTGTTTTTGTATTGACGGTGATGTTGACCTGCCAACCCTGGCAAAAAAGGACTAATTGTGACATGATTTTAGATTTATAGTTTTATAACTTTGCCTCTTCCTTGTGAAAAAGAGAACAAATTTGCTTCTACCTGTATGCGCAAACACAACATCTTCAGACCATTAATCATTGAGGTCAATGCTAAGCTAAAAACAAACAAAAAGAGTATTAACCGGCCACCTGGTTGGCACACTTACACAATACACAAACTTCTTATTTAAGATACAGTTTTATAGAGTTGACTTTTTTTATTATATAGAATACAGATATAGAATGGGAAGTAGTTATTTTAAGCCTAAAAGTGAGAAATTATATATATTTTTTGTACCAAAGGGGTTTAGAGCAGTCTCAATATACAACAATTCAAGTTTACGAACAGGGCGCGATTAACTAGCTAGAAGAATTTCGCCACACGGCACAAAAAGGCTTAGTTACTGCCCGACTTTTTTTCATAGGATTATTTTGTATTGTTTCCCTACAAGTGATTTTCATACCAACTATGATAGTAGTTATCAATGTTAACAGCATAAATAAGCATGTAGTTAGCGTCAGTACAGCGTAGTGGATTAACTTCTCGACACAAGAAACGCAAAGCCACGCTCGGTTCCTGCTATAGTGACTGTTTTGCGTGTAAACTCTTTTATATTGATATTCGAGAAGTGATTTTCAAATACAAAGTGAGTGTGATATTGACTTTTCGACTGTGCTCGCATAGGTTCATAAAATATTGACTACGCCGCCACATTCTGACTCACAAATTCGGGTCGCGTCGTCACCGTGGCGACGGTACTTATACCTTAGCCTTATACCGAGGATGCCCGTACTGGGCCACTCAAGTGAATCATGAACTTTGGCAATGTTGGCCTGGTACAGCAGTCAATTTGACAGTATTAAATCTTCAAATATTTTGTTATGTGAGTTGATTTATGACGTTGGCAGTGAGATGGCCCTTCATATGCCTTGTGGGGTTATACCATATACTGAAGCTACTTTATGGCGGGGTGGGGGGAATCCAATTTTAAGTCATATCTAGTCATATACTTGAAAAATATCTCTCAGAGGATCCGAAAAATAAATGACAGGGATTTGATGAATTCTTTGGTCTCACCTCCCTTTTTTAATTGATCTAAATTGAATCAAACCAAGCTTGTCCTGAAAGCACCGTCGCCATCAATTGCTGACAGGACTCAAGAGGCTGAATGAGTATTGAACCACCTCTCTTGCAATTGTGCTTTACCTTCTCACTAAGGTTTGTCAGAGAAAAGGGCAAAGCACATTTCCAAAATGGATTAGCAGTATTTTTCACGATCCTGTGTCAGAGACGACTAAATATTCTGAATTGCAGCTGTGAAAATAACATTCCCAAGTCAGGATATGTCAGAGTCTATCAGCCTTAAGGAGTGGTCCTATCTTCCTTCCCTTCGCTTAGATCTTTTTTTAACCCGAGGTCTGTAAATCATTCAGATGCGTCTGGGATAGGGAGGAGAACACAGATCTCAAGTTTGAGAGAATTTAAGATGATTTGACATACGCAATTCCAGCAATGGGACACATCAACTGCTTGACGTCACTCAGCAGCGTTTTGGTTCGTGAAAACGACAGTTTTAATTCACCCGCCATCATCACATTTATCACATTTTGTGGCATAATGTTGTTGGATATGTGGCACATCCAATAGTTATACTGACTAAAATAGCGAAAGGAATTGTTGTAAATAGCTGTTTTGAAGTAGTTCCTTAAGTCGCTGAGAAACACAAGCCTGCTGTCAGCTCAGTATCTAGACGGCTTAAGGACGTCACGCTTGAGAGGTGACAAACTGTCAGGTCGCTGAACACCAACAAACGAAGGTATCAAAGCGAGGCGCTGACCCGTTTGTGTCAGAATCGACTTTGCATGGGGTGGGAGAGCAAACACAGAGGTCCTATTTAATATTCAGGAGTCAACCTGAAAATGACAAGGTCCTGTTTGTTCAGCAGATACTTCCGACATCATCTCACCTGTCTGCACAGTGCGCAGAATATAAATGGTTATCTTCCTTTCTGACATGATATCATTCCTGCAATGCATAAGTGGCACATATAATGGATAAATAGTGAGGTTCTTTAGAAATAAATAAATAAATTTGCATAGAATTGTATCATGCAGAAGATGCTAAGATTAGAACAGCTGATTGCAATAAGGAAATGTATTCACCAGAGAAAATTACATTTCAAACATGAATAACAACTGGCAATAAAATGTTCTCAGAACTTTTTAAATCCAATAACAGGGAAATATGTAAAAGATATAATATTCAGTACAGGCCAGGGTTAATTTGAAACATGGTATGTTGTTGAAAAAAAATGTTCACTGAACTTGTTTATTGTTTGTAAAGTGCTTTGTTACAGCTCCAGCTGTTATGAAATGCGCTATATAAACAAAATTGTATTTTATATAACTTTTCGATTTAAAAACAGGGAAATAACAGTCCCCTTGCAAATGAGGCGGACACAGTTGTTGCGTATTTCAGTGACAAATAGTCAAATTTCCACCTTTCCTTATATTGTCGGCCCTCGCTGTCAACTTTTAGTCATTGTCGCCATTTTAGAAAACTGTCCGGAAAGGGTCACGCAGGGTTATGGAATCGGACAGAGTGCTGCTGCCCTCTTGTGTATAAATGAGACATTGCATTTAGAGTGCATTCTATACGCTTGGCTATGACAGAGGGTGCGGGCCTGATAAAATTTGGCCGCAGGCCGCTTTTGGCCCCCAAGCCGAACTTTGGACACACCTGGTGTACTCCCTCCAAAACAATATCAAAAATATCGTACATAGTTTACCCAGTGACCAAAGAACATTATTTGTAATTACATTGGAAGAGGGACAACTTTCAACCAGAGATTGTTGTTTTAAATTATATGTGTGGAATAAGGTGGACAAGATATGTTTCTGAGACAAATCAACGACACGTATCACCTGAACTGATGGTCCTCAGATTTTGAAAAAAATCCTACTTACTGAAACACATAATTGATGTCTAGCTTTAACCTCTGGCGCTTTAACAAAGATGTAGCATTGTCATCTATTTTTTGCTTCTCTTCACCAAAATCATTATTTTTTCGATGAGATCCGTGTTGAAGTGTTTACTGTTTATCACCCATCAAAGGTTATGACATTAGTATTTAACGCTACAGCACACTCAACATGTGAAAAAAACAATTGGTTCATTTTTGTTGCTGGACAAAACGATTAAGTCACTTCTGTTGCAAGGGGACAAAAAAAAAACAAAAAAAAAACGAATGAACAAAAAGCACCCCCACAAAAGGTTGGGTGCGGTGGAGAAGAAAAATCTTTGGTGGTCATAGCCAAAAGTGCAAAATTGCTGTAATGAAGGAATACAAAATGAAAGAACGCCAATAATGTTAGCTAGGGAACAGGAGAAAAAAAAAAGTAAGCACACTGAATGTTCACAGAGGAGAAATTCACAGACTAATTAACAAGAGGAAGTAAGCAACAACCGGGCTCAAGGAGGCAGAGAAGTAAACAGTTTGACATTTGCTCTCTGCCGCATGCAGCTGCACCTAAAAAGCAGCCGATTGTCAATTCATGACAGGTGCGCCGCAGGAGGCACCGCCCACCAACCAACGCTCACCCACGCAATGAAACACAAAAACACAAACTAAAAAACAGATATGACACGCTGTTCGTTAGTTGGGCAGATAGCTAACAGTAACACATAACTTGTTCTTGGGTTATATACCCGTGAACTCAATAGAGAGCAATTGTTAGCAATTTAGACAATTAGCAATTCTTTGCTAATCACTTCATAGCAACTACCACGTATGTAACACACAAAGACTGTCATTGTTAACAAACTCTCCTCATTTTGCTCGAGATATTTATATGGCATCTGCTACGGCATATGAATTACTCAGTCAAATTTAAAAAACAGCTAAATCTAAACCATGTGTCACCTATCAACTCTTCAGTCACATTATTCAGTCCCCTTAGGCCACAAATCTGGGTTTTAAAAGGGGGGAAGTCAACCCAAACATATTTTTAGAGAATATGTTCCCAGCGGGCCCACTCGGCATTCTGATAAATTTTGCGTTTGTAGAATATAAATGAAACAGAAAAATACACTCGTTTTCTCGGGGGTGGCCATTTTGTCTTCTGTCGACTGAAAATGACATCACAACTGCTCACCACAACCAATCACGGCTCAGATTCAGAAAAACAGGTCAGCCGTGATTGGTCGTTGTGAGCAGTTACGATGTCTTTTTCAGTCGACAGAAGACAAAATGGCCGCCCCCGGAGATGGCTAAAAACGAGTGGATTAACACTTATTCCACAAACGCAATATTTATCAGAATGCCCTGTTTCACCTAATGGGCTTGCTTAGAACATATTCTTGAAAAAAATGTTTGCGTTGACTTCCACTTTAACCATTGAACATTCTCAGCATGCCAGTTAGATATTAGTCTGCTGGCGTGCATCGTAACCACAGTTGACTGACATCTTTAGGGAGCAGTTGTCCTTGAGGATGACAAGCTATTGTATGTGTCACACTGCACAATAAGTGAGTTGGCAGCAAGTTTACGGTAAAGCAATAAAGACTACATGACCTGATGCTAGAAAGTGTATTTTTAGCTGTGAAGATCTTAAGGTACTAGGCCTGCAACAAAAAAACATAATAAAGTTCAACTTTTTACAAAAAATGAGTCATCAAGTTGCTTTTTTTTTTTTTTTTTTTTTTCAACCTAAGGGACACAGATGGGCGTTGTCTCCACTAAAGTCTATAAAATATATAATATATAATATAATATATAAAATACAAGAGTTCACGTGCAGCCTGGGATCAAATGAGGGGCTTGTAGGCTATGAGAGTAGCCCAGGAGGAGGAGAGCGCGAACGACTCCCATTTCACTCCTGATAGATGAGATTGAATTTCATCCGAGCACTTATGTGGAGTGAAGATGGATGAGATTGAATTTGGGAGAAAAGAAACATGTCCTGCTAGAAGCACGTAATCAACTTCAATCCGTGACGGCGCCCTTTTGTTGAATAATAAAATTCACTGTCTCACAGAAGTAGAAATTAGAACAAAAGTCTGTACACTTGGCCGAACATGAATACGTAATCACATCTACCTGAAAGACATCTATCGTCCGTACCTCCGAGTCGCCGCAGGGTCAACATGATGTGGATGACACAATTTTAATAAGGCAATCGACATAAAGAAAATTGATGAAAGTGATCATTGTGACGGATTGATGAATGCATGAATTGCATAAAAGGCAAATTATAGTTGTCATCTGACCCTTGAGAGACAACAGTACAGTACTGGATAAACATGCGATATGGTTGTTGCGATATTAAACATATACCTAAGTGACTTTTTTTTTTTTATCGAATGAAATTACTTTTTCCCTGCGACAATATATGCAAGTTGAATGTATTTTTAGGTAGTTAATTGTAATTACCCTAGAAATGTTCAACTATTGGATAGCAATGCACATTTAATAGTGCGTCTGACTGGTCAAATTTAGATAAAAGCATACAATTCCATAAGGAACTTATTGCATGTCTTCGCGATATCCATATTGCGCGGGCCAATATCGTGATATGGATATTTTTTCGATATTTTGTGCAACCCTAATATAGATGTATATGAATTTTAATTCACTCAATATTTATTGTACTTTGTGGTTTGCAGAGGCCACCATTATTCTAAAAGTGGTATTTTTCAAGTGTTCAAACACCTCCCAGCACTGAACCCAGCAAAGGTGTTAAATCCCAGCTGACTTTGGTCAAGGGGACTGGTATACCCTGGAAATTCAATTGCAGGGTACATCTAGACATCCATTCACCCTCACCTTCACGCCTATGGGCAATTTCAAGTCTTCAGTTGATCTAAAAAGCATGTTTTTGGATTGCGGGAGGAGGCTGGAGTACCTGGGGAAAACTCAGAACCTCAGAACTGTGAGGCTCACACACCACAGTAACTACGAGGTTATAACTGTGCTGAATGGAATAAATCATTGAATGAGATATTTCTTGAATTGTGTTGTGGCGAAAGATAGATACTGGACTGTGTATCTGTATTCCGCAAGGTCCAATAAACAGAAGGGCAAAAACATTTCTCTCCGGGGTTTTATTTAACTCTGATTAAATAGCTGAATTCACTTGGGAATTTAATTTACCGATTCTGACTTGCAGGTTAAAGATAGTTGAGAAGAAGGGAACAGCAATAATTGGAAATGACTTTGAGGAGCAAATACATCAAATGAAGCTGACAGTGAACTGGGCGTGACTTTCAAAGCTGAAAGTGTGATGTGTTGTTGAAGTTGAAGTAAGCATTTCAAAAATGTAAAATGTAGAATAAATTAAGTTGATTTCCCCAAAGTCATGTCACGTCGTTATAGGTACTGAATCACGCAATGAACTATTGCACATACCATAGGGAATAGATTTGTGCTGTTATTTGTATTGACAAAGTACTTAAGTACGCAGTCATAAAAATTGAACCGTTTTCTCATGGCCATGTTGAGGGAAATGTTGTGGAATGGAAATGCATTCCAGCATTGTTGTATGTACAAGTACTGTACATGGTGTGACGGTCTTACTGAAGAAGCATTCAAGGTGTTGTTGATTGCTGTTTACTCAGCGGAGTCTGTTGCCATGTGAATTTTGTAGAATGAAAAAAAAAAAAGTAAGGCAATGCAATTACAAGAAAATTGACATCAACAAGTCTTTTTCCTAACACCCCAAACATGTTCTAATTATGGCAAAAAAATAAGCTTGTCACATCTGCAGCAGGTCTCGACATTTTTCTTTGGAGGGAGGTTGAGGGGGGGGGGGATCTGAATCACTATGGGGATTTGTTCATGCACAAATATGAGAGCTAACAGTGATACTCAGGTGTCTGAAAATAATGACCACACCTGACTCAAATCTTGAGACAACGCGTTGCTCAGCTAGAGAAACGGTCACTTGTGTTTGTTGATATCAACACAATTCCTGATAACGCTGTTTGATTACCTTCCAAAACACGCACGAATTGACTATTTCACTCTTTCAAGTCATTGTTGAAATGAAATAAGCAATCTAGGGCAGACGGTGTGCTACTGCAGTGTAGTTTTCTTTGCTTTAAAAACAAGAAATGAAAAAGTGGAAAAACAGAGTAAAAGCTCAGAGGTGATGTGTGCGTTTTTTTTTTTTTTTTTTTTTTTTGAATGGATCACAGATGGATTTACTATGTGAGCCCTTTCGGGCTTTTTCAGAGTACTCATGCAAGTGTCCCCTGTCCCTTCCTCTCACTCCGTCTGTGCGCAGCCATGGGTGTGCTCTTGTCAAAGAAGCAGCCGGTGGACAAGGTGCAGAGGTGCACTGCTGTGGTCTCAGCCTTCCAGTCAGGCATCAAGGACCGCGCGGCACCTGTCAAGCAGGCGGAGGGGGACGCGGAGGACGGCGACGTGCCGGCTAAAACCTCAACCGGGGCTGAGGAGAAGGACGCCGAGGACGGAGAAGGTGGAGAGACGGAAAGCGGCGCCGGCCCGCCCGCAGCCCAGCAGGCCTCGGCTTCGGTCAACCAGGAGGCCTGGTCCAGGTTACGGGACGGGAAAGGAGTAGAGCCCGAAGATCTGGAAAAGAGTCATCAGCTCACACCGCCTGCTTATGTGCGGCCCAAAAGGGAAGCCGATGACGATCAGCCTTTAGAAGTCGAGCTGGCCGAAAAAGAGCAGGTAACGCTATATGTCAACAGCATCTGTCCAATCAAAAGGTCAATTACAATCAGTGTGTGTGTGTGTGCACGAAAGCGCAAAGTGACTTAGTTTAAATCCCCGAGGCATAGGATTAAAGGGACATTTGAACGATGTCAGTCTCCATGGCAACGGAAGCCAATGATCTGGTTTCCTCGTCCAAGTCCAAGCGATTCTTAAGCTTTTCCTTGAACATTCTTGGAGAATATGAGAAAGTTGAAAAGTTCAAAAAGATCATTACATTCCAAACGTGCTGCGTGACTCGTGTGTGCGCGCAAGAGCATCAAGGGGGGGGGGGGGGGGTGAGGTAGCTGAGTTCGCCTCGGCAAGGTGACCCGCGGTGCAAGAACGTGGTGGGTAACGCGGCGGAGTTTCAGTGCGTTTTCAAGACGTAAACACCGTGCTGGGAAATGTCTCTCGGGTCAGGAATCAAAAGAAAAAGAAATTTTGAAAAGAGTCCATTTAAGATTAAAGCTTGCCTACACAAAGCCTGTCTGTAGACCGCGATACATTTGGCATTGTTTTAGTCTGTAACTCATGACAAATTATTGCATAAGGTGGCAAGTTAAGTAGAACGAATGCTGCTTTCATCGTGCCAGTATTTTGTCCCAATATTGCATCCCTTTTATTTGGATTACGTCGTTAATACACTGGGACCTCTAATGCTGGAAATAAGCCACTCTGAGATGCTAGATGACCTTCAATTGGTTTGTAATTTGACATTATTTTTTTCCCATTGCTGTGGTGTTGCTGTAAATATTTGTTTCAGGGGCTGGCCCTGTTTGATGCAAATGAAACATTGCTTAGTACGATATAAATTGACCAAATGCAACATCACAATTCAGCAAAATTGAGAATGGCTCACTTGGGCATATTTTCTGACTCAAGCAGCCAAACACATTTACTTGGGGTTAATCCTTACCCTAAAACCCTAAAAATAAGAACCGTTAACTTAATATTAATACATAGACATGTCAAACTGTTAACTTTGTCCAAAACCAAATCAGTGTATTTTTTTTCCTTGCCACCGTTGTGTTTATGTATACTGTATATATCAGTGTTACAACACAGTCAGTGATGTTAAGCTTTAATCCATTGACTAAATTATACCGGCATCATTTTGACTGGTAACATACTGCGCTTCGTTTTTACTGAAAAACGTTTGCTTCATTCGAGTACTGTTGTTGTCACTGCCGAATGTTTGGGCATGCAGTTCAGCTCATACTAGGTCCAATGATATTAGAGCGTTGTGGCTGCGCCAAATGTGACGCTTGAAAATTTGGCACATTGCTGCGTTGAACCTCAACAGTGGGAAGGGAATTGATAGAATCTCTCCAGCAAATAGCTTCCAACTGCCCACCTTTTGCTCAGTAGTGAATCTTGAAGTGGCCACCTCCAATCTTCCAAGCTGGTCCTTAAGTCCAAACAGACTCGCATTGAAATTGGCATATTTGTACGTTACCGCTGCAGCTCAGTTACCCAAAGGATTACTGAGGGAAAATCATCCACGAGCCAATGTTCCTACATCAGAAGCCAAAACGCAACACCCGTCAGCGGCAGCTTGATTGGCTCATAACTCAACAGAAATCCCAGCGCTCACATATTGATGGCATGGCCATGTGTGTTCCCATAGTTACCAAATGATATTTGCATTCATATCTCTTGTTAAATCTGCCCCTGCGCAGGCATCGTCCCCCCAGTAAAATATTAGATGTCATTTTAATAAGGACAGCAGCGCTATTCTTGAGAGTAAGGTCACAAGAGGAGTCGCAGGTGCTGTGGTCAAAGCCCTAAAAGTGGCGCTGTGGCATTTGAGAAGAGATAAAACAGGTTTGGAGCTTTATTCATAGTGTTTAATAGCCATGCGTCATGTGTTTATGTTCATTAGTGAGACAGCCAGTGGCGTTTACAAGTTAATGGAGGCAACAGGAAATGGACATAGGAACACACCATTCCTCTCATTAGCCAAACCGTATTAATTCCTTCAGAACTAATCTTTCCTAACTGCTTTGCTATTATTCAAGCAGGGCAGGTCAACTACTTAGAATTGAAAGGGCACAAAAATGACATAATGAGCAGTTAGTTGATTCTTATTTTTTTTTTTTATTGAGTTCCGCCCATCCATTTTCTATACCAATTGCCCTCATTTGAGTCGCAAGGAGAGGTGTAGCTTATTCTAGCTAACTTTGCGCAAGAGATCGGGGAAACTCCCAGAAATGGTCACCAGCCGATTGCAGGTCATATACGGCACTCAAAAAAAATATAAACGCAACACTTTGGTTTTTGCTCCCATTTTTTATGAGATGAACTCAAAGGTCTGAAACTTTTTCCACATACGCATACACAAATATCGAAATATCACCATTCCTCTCAAATATTGCTCACAAACCAGTCTAACTCTGTGATAGTGAGCACTTCTCCTTTGCCGAGATAATACGTCCCACCTCACAGGTGTGCCATATCGAGATGCTGATTAGACACCGTGATTAGTGCACAGGTGTGCCTTAGACTGCCAATGATAAAAGGCCATTCTGAAAGGTGCAGGTTTGTTTTATTGAGGGGGGGTCTGTGGACTCAGAAAACCCTAACACAACATCCAGAAGACGTCTGGTGCTGGGTAACCCACCCGATGTCATGAGAAAGAATGTTGTCCAAATCAAAGACACCATTTCACAAGCCATTTCTTCTTCAACCCTAGCCGCCCAGCGACGAGATGTGCGACGTGTGCGAGGTGTGGACCGCCGACGACCTGTACCCGTGCAGGATCTGCACCCGAGTGTTCCATGACGGCTGCCTGAGGGAGTTGGGCTACCTGCGCGCTGAGGCCTTGCAGGAGATGAGAGACACGGCTCACACAGTCACCGGCTGGAGTTGCTACTATTGCGTAAGCGCCGTGATTTGTTGTTCTGAAAAGAGTGTATTCTTTACGTCCTCGCAAGCGCTAGGACTTGATGTGCGTGTAGGGGAACGTGGAAACAATATCAAATATGATGTCAGCAGCATCTCAGTTACACTATTTAAAGCTTACCTTTTATGCTTACATATGAAGACATTGAGTTATAATTAGAATCTTAGCAGCTGAAAAGACAACTTAATGTGTATTACATGAAGATTTTACACTATATAAATAAGGCTTTCACTATTCTGACATATGACGACGACAGTTTTTTTTTTTAATCGGAGGGCGGCTCTGTTATGGCTTAAAATTCACCATTATGTTGATCATACTTGTACAATTATTATTTCTTGCTCTCTGTTTGCCCGAGTGATCCAGTGATGGAAATGTGTTCTTTTTTTTACCCCTCAGCAAGAGTGTTCATTATAAAACAGTGGCTGAAAAGAATGATTAAAACACCACACTCCAAATTCAGAGCTTATTGTTCAAGCTGTTTTTGATTAGCCAGCCGTGTAACTAAACAGAGTTACGTTGTGCAGTGGATGGTCCGCTTGCATCTGCATTTTTTTCATTTTATTTAACAGCTTCTACAATAATACGCGTGTAACCCAGTTGATTTTTTAAAAAATTATGACACAGTGGCTGAAATTGCTCCACTCCAATCCTCTTGGTGGCGCTAGTGCATATTGTGGGTCACTACCTCGCTTCACATTAATACGTTCACACTGAAATGTGACAATTCCTTGATCTTTGAAAGCAAAGTTTTGAAGGACTTTCAGGTGTATTTTTTTTCTTCTTTTTGTAGCAAAACAAATGCATCTTTGTCTGTGCTGATCACACCCCCTGCCAGAAAAATAATATGCTGTAGTCCGTTCCTGGAAGAGGCCGAAGAGTGTTTTTGCTCAAGAACCCTTCACTGTAAAGTGGAGGCTTTGCCCAGCTCCATCAGCACTGGGAAATTCAACCAAATGCCAAACACACTCAGAGAGGCGGTTTAGGGGGGCTTTCAGACACTCTGAGAAAAGACCCTGAAAGGTCCTCTGTCTTTTGTTGGATACTCACTGGGAGAGGAAAGCAGACCGGAAGACATTTGTGCCTCAGTGACAGAGAGTGAGAATGCTCTTAAATGTCAGTTTGCTTCCCCCCCCCCCAACCAAAAAAAAAAGAAAAAAAACATCTATTTTTGGCATTTATTCCTTTAGAATGGGTTGCCTGAAATGTGGATTTACAACAAGGCCTCAAAGCAGACTGCTGCATGTTTGGATGAATGGCAGTCAGTAAGAAAAAAGAAATATCATCATCATCATCATCGTCAATAGATTTCCTCAGGCTGAGGCTACAGCCTTAGGAGGGACCCAACATTTGCTATTGAGACGATAAACTGTCAGTTCTCGTACATGGGAGGCTCGAGTGTTCATGAGAAGTTTTAAGACACTGCGAGATGCTCAAATGACTAAAAAAAAAAAAAAAAGGCAATTGTGACGCCATATTGAAATATAAAAATAGATACTTTGCATTGACATGCATCTTGTGATATGGGAGACGATGAAAGATGGTAGCAATGTATCCTGGAGAAAATGGGAAAATGCCAAATTTGAAGGATGTTACATTAACATAGAGTATGTTCTGAATTCATTGGTCTTCAAATGTAGCCTCTGTAGCCACTGAATTCCAACAGCCACTTTTAAGCAAAGGTTCAGGTCATTTTTAGCATTCTAATTGAAAAGTAGTCAAAAGTAATGTGATTTACTTCAAAATTGTCCTTGAAACATTTAGGACATATTTTTAGTGGAACATTATAGAAGAACAAAACTTTTAGGGATAAAATGTATTTCCCTTTTGTCTGACACTGGTACTTTTTTTCTCATTTCTGTGAGCTCTCAGTATGAAATTAAAATGTTCATTTTCATGATTGTTATTTTTATATCATAAAGATTCCCTTGTTTGATTTTCAAATATAATTTTACCCTTCATAGTCTGATTTGAAAGATAACGACTGGATGGAATTTTTATGTGACACATATACGGTTTATATATTGACATATATGAGACGGATATTTATTGTTCTGCAGGCACTGTTTCACTGGCCGTAACAATTTAGTGGTTATGCTCCTGTGGATTAAAGATTATGAGGAACCGTCTGGCAAAGGGACAATAATAAGGAAAGCAGTGACATAAATATAATGTCAAATACCGACTGGATTAAATTCAATTTTCAATTTGTTGTCAAGAGGGAGGGACTCCTTTCATTCCTTATGAAAAGACAAAAACCTGCATGTGATTTGGACTACTGTGCAACACGGCACTTTTGTGAAAAAAAGAAATAAAACAAAACAGAGAAACACTCATTTAGCCCAAATAAGTACACAAATGTAATTGTCAGAACTTAACATATTACATTCGATGTGACTCTAAAGCACATCATATCTTTGGAAATGAAAACTTTATTCTTACCTTTATCTGAGGGATATATCAAATTCTAATATCACTTTTCTTCACATTTCTGTCTGTGTTTTGTTAATGGTTTGTGGAATCAGAATTGAATGTCTAAAATCGATGCATTCGATCCATTTCTTGCCCAGCTTCCGTTGTTGCAATTCATGGTCATTTCTCCAAAGGTTACAAAAAAAGTGCAAGGTTCCGCAAGGGTTAATTCCAGGCACCCTGTCTTTTTAATCGATATGTTGCTTGCTTGTGGCCACCGATTCCTTGCATCTGACTGAAAGAGCTCAACCGCTGAAAATGTATTCAGATTTGACCTGGGCTCCGAACCACAACTTAAGGCTAATGGAGGTTATGTTCCCAATTCTTTTCATCATCTTGAAAATACAACTCAAGGATTGCATTCATTACTCTGTGTGACACTTTCATTTGCTGCTGCCTAAGACGTATTCCGTCCACTGTGAATCAAGTCATACACTTGATTTAAAGCTCAAATAGGGACTCACTCCAAAAGACCACATTGTACCTTGTTCCTTTATCTTTATATCGGCTTCCTGTTAGTTTCCTAATTCATTTTTAGATTGGTTTTTTTTCTTTTTTGTAAACGCTTAAAGTATGACACCCTTCCTGGGCAGCTGATGTGAAAGATTTAGCTCATGTATGTCTAAATATAACTCACACCTCTTTTTTTATCTTTGAATGGTGCTTTATTATTAGCCATTGTCTTATTATATCACATTTTGACTGATGTGTAAAGCACTTTCGATTACTCTGACCTGAAAAGGAGGTGATGCAATTTGCCAATTAACCACAAAATAATCCTGGCTCCTTCTCTTTTTCTTGCAGGATAATTTGAACCTACTGTTAACGGAGGAAGAAATGTACAGCCTTATGGAGACCTTTAAGCAGTGCAAGATCATCCCAGGTGAGTCCCTGCAGAACCCTGGAAAAACTATGTGTGACACAACCTGTTCATCGGGGTGATGTCACTTTTAGGGGAATGACGAAGATTTCTCTTCAAATTATATTTACTGCTATAATTTGTCTTTTTTTTTACAGTCAAACAGCGCCTTTAATTGCCCTCATTCTCATTATCCTTAAAGACCTGTAGCATTCTTTTATAGACCATGGAGGGGGTGGGGGGCTTTCCTTTGCCTGAAATGTGTCATGGGAAGTTCATTATAATCGGGAAAATATTTTCAGTGCCTAATGAAGGTGTATAGTATGTCATTAATTGTTCCTTGTTGCTGTAGAGTCATGCCTGGTATCAGACGAGTTGCTGCAGTACCACCACTTTGTGTCCAAGCAGCAGTTTGAAAAAGACCTTAGCGATGAGCAGGAGGAAGAAGTCCTTGCCCAGTTCGCGGCCCTGGACCCCGAGAAGAAGGGTCACGTTGAGTGGTCCGACTTTCTCTACTTTGAATCGTTGGCAGTTTTGAGAAAGTTTCGCACCGAGGTAACGAGAGTGTAATCCATTTTGGGATTTGTTAATTTGATCATTCAGGTTAGTTGTTAGTGCTGTCCCGCTCACATTTCTCAACATTCCCTTTCTTGGTCTTTAGGCTAAGAATCCATGAACATTGTTGTCTGTTAGGATAACGCTGTCAACAGAATGAATTGAATTCACTGGTAGTGCAGCGGTGCCGTGAGCAAAACCATCTCAATGACTGTAGGTGTGAGCTTGAGATGTGCATGGCCTTAGTGGAATATTTCTGGAATGTTGCCCACTGATTGACTGTAAGTCAACTCGGATAAGTTCCAGCTTACACGCAGTAGAGAAAGGAGGGAAGCATTTCCGGGTGGATTTTTCTTGTTCCATTTAAATTGCTCGCAAAGGCCCAAACTGGATCAGATGTTTTCACATTCCAACTTGTGACCCCGTATACATGTCTCAAATGCCATTATGTGATTTGAGATACCGCTCGCTTCCTCTAGAATTCACTTGTGCGCCTGCTGACTGCGAAGGAAAGAGACACTGCTCGCTTAGTGTTCCTGGGTCTGGATTTGGATGAGGATGGCTTGATCACAAAAGCAGAATGTCGCCAGGCCCAGCAGTCCTGGTTCAACAAGCTCAGCAAAGACTCGCAGTCCTGCAACGTGAGGTGAGTGCGCAAAAGAAGAAGTGTCGCACAAGGTCAAGACCTACTTTTGTAGCATTTGAGGTTCTTGAAGTTGAGCTTTGTGAATGGAGTTTTATTTATTGCACTTCTGTGTATCAGGAACAGGAACAGGAACAGTTTATGCACTTTTCAACCGTGACACTTAAACTAAATGTCAAATGGCATTCAAGTTAAAACTTTTGAAACACATGCCTCAGTTTTTTTTATATATACATTTTTATAATATTTACATACCTGTCAACCTCAGCCAATTGTTCCCCTTATTAATGATTGCAATTCCCCTTATTGAGCGATAATAAACCTTACAAACACAACGGGGCACTCACAGCAAGACAGACTGTGTAGAATAAGAACAAAGATAATTTGTGTAAACAAGTTTATTTCATATACCAAATAACGTTGTCGTCTGCTACCATTGGGCAAGACGAGATCGGTCTAACAAAAAACGACAAAAAAAAGAAAACTAAAATTCCCTGTACAAAAATTGGTATACAGCGTACACAATTTGAAATGATCAAAAAACGTATAAAATACGGGGAAAACATCTAAGTTGACAGGTATGTATTGTATGTGTAAGTAGCGCAATACGTATCGGATCGTAACCCAAGTATCGAGACCCGTGTCGGATTGGGACAAAAGTGTATCGTCCCAGCCTTAATATATATATATATATATATATATATATATATATATACACACACACACAAATATATATATGTTTTTATACGTTTTTATAAGCTTTGTGTCTCGCTACAAAATAATTTCGAGTTCAATATCTCTTTTCCCAATGCACTTACATTATTGAATCATTTGTGGTGGCTTCCTGCATGTCAGTTCAATTGAGTGTGATATTTGTTCTGCTATAAATAGCCATTGATTATAAAGATAAGTGCACCCCAATCATATACTTGAAACAGTAGCGGTCTTTGTGAGCTATAATGCCCCATGGGATTGAAAAATATTGCCATCACTGCATTCAATTTCTTTGGACGTCATCTACCACCATTTAAATTTCGAACCAATGTGAAGAGGTGACCATTCATTTTGAAAAATAATAATGGCGATAAAGGTTGTATGTATCAAAAACGTCTCTGGAACAACCATCCCTTTTATCCCTCTAATTTTATTTTCATTAACACGCTGCGCCCTGACAAGAATGGATTATCAGCGACTGTAGAAACAGAAGGTGTGACCGAGGGGTGTTGCTGCGCTCACTCGGGCACATGATAACGCTACAGCTGCCTCGATTTCCTTTGCCAGATTATTTACATCCATTTATGACCAAAAATGAAAAAAAGAAGGAATTGAACAGCTCTCGAAACAAAACAAGGGTAACAGCACACCAGTCCATCATGAATATGTCAGTCAGTTACAGTGCTATTTATATAGTTCATGGTAGTGAGGGGCATGGCTTTGGTCAGAGGCTTTGGGGGGTTTGGGTTGAAGTGAGGAACTGCAAATGAGTAAACACTCATTTGTTCCTCAGTACTTTAAGGCTCAAAAACTGCTTATTATAATATAGAATAAAATATTTCCGCCTTTACCAATACACTTTTATTAAAGCATTACATTTTTTGGGTGGTGGTATTTGGTTTAAAGTGTGACTTTTTTTCCTGCGATAAATGGCAATTTCTTGCATAGGTGAAACAATACACTAGGTGAAACAATACAATACACCGTCTTTGTACAGACATTAAACTTCAAAGTCCTATAACTATAACAAGTAACAACAATATACACTCACCGTCGCTATTATTAAAGAATGCACATTAACACCAGATAACTCATTGTACATGGACTAATAAAGCTGACCATAGCAGGTAATATAAACAGATCTGAAGCGGTTGTATTAAAACACAGCACATTATAACATGAGCCAGCGCAACTATAAAGCCATAAAGCAGCCTACACTTTTTTTTTTTTTTTTTTTTTACGTGCATTTAATGAATAACTTGACTGGACTGGACACAGTAGTACAGATGGGCTTTGTTGCATTCATCCCTACTCTATTGATTCTTCATTCATTTGGCTCAAAGCGCTTTCAGGAAACACGCTCGATATTGTGCAATGTGAACTCTGCTTTTCTGGCTGACGACTGCACATTTATCACATTAATTTCCACGGGGACATGATATGACAGCCGAGCATATGTATAACGTCTGACAGTCTCTAATTGGTTGATACTCACTGTTTGCCATATTATTGTCAGTGTATCAGTGGTGGATAAAAAAAACAATAAAAAAAATACCTTACCTTACTTCTCCAATATGTACATGTATTGTCAACAACATATAAAATGTTTACAATATTACCTTTAAGAAGTACTCACTTTCCAAAAGAATCCTCTTGGACGATCTTCGCAAATACTTCAAATCAACCAATCCCTGGTTACTCCTACTTCCACCACTGAGACCAACTTGCACGTGCTTCATCCACATCTTCTAATGTCTTATTTCACATGCACCATTCCATCCTGCTCACCTGTTCGTCACGTGACGCACCCACCGCACAGACTCATGGGACTCTGCGCTCCTATGAACTGCGGGTGAGTGTGACTCAGCAACGTGCACGGCTCATCTCCTTTCTCTCATTTCGACAGCCAGAAGTACTCTCTGCGATACTTATCATGCATGCTCAGACAACCTATCCATAGAGACTCTTGAACAGAATGCTGCAATAAGGGACTCAAGGGATGAGGTTGATCGCGAGGAGTGTGAGCCCGCCCTTCGCATGATGAGCTCTTCTCATCTTACTTAAGAGTCATAGCAGGCCTCTAAACATGTGAATTAAAAGCCCCATCTATAATGAAAGCGGGTACTCTAAATAGAGGGCCCGCGAGTGCACATTTGTTCGACACGTAATACTAACCTAATTAAAGCTCATTAATTACCTATCCCCCCCAAAAACCCTATCATCACTTTTGACGGCTGTATTGCAAAGATGCTATATGATATTGAAATTGAGTTTTGCTTTTTGTTTTTTCAAAGGTCAGACGACTCAGACTGACTCATACTGTAGATGTGGGAGACTGTTTGGGTACTCAGCGAAAAGTACGGGAGATATCCTGTTGTGTTTATATAACCTGGTTTGACATAGTAAGAAAAATATTTTCGACTTTGGAACGATAACATTAAATTAGTAAACAAAAGACAAAGAGGAAAAAAAAAATGTTCAAGCTGGACCAAACTATAATCGTCTGTCGCTCAGTTGGACATTAACCGCGCTTACGTCAGTAAACGTCGAAAGTCCGCCAGTCCGTCAATCGACAAAAGGTCCAACCGATGAAAAATCCATTCATCCATCCATTCATCCATCCATCCATTATCTGAACCTATTTGATGAAAATGGTAAATGGAGCGCACTATGTGCATCATAAAGTGTCAGATTGCTGCTCAAACAGCTTTACACTCACATATATTTGACATTTCACAGCCTACACTTATTTGCCAATCAAAATTAAAATTCCCCGTTTTTCGTCTAACGTCAGCAAAACGGGCGTCCATCAGTGACGGACAGACGGACCGCTCCGTTGGTCAGACAGGATGGCCACCTCTGGTAATTACGACTTGACTACCTCATTAGCGAAGGCTAGCGATAGACTGTGGAACGTTTCGACTTCAGACCAAATTCAGGTTACGTCTGGTTTAGAAATACGGCTTTACATACAAATTCCAGTGATGGCTGTCTTACAAATGAGACAAGTAAACACTTCACATCGAATTTCATACAAAATTCATGAAATTAATCCTGGCCACATTTTTAAACAATGTGGCCACAACAAAATAGCATTTACAGTTGACACGAAAGGATGACCTTTTCTTCTTTTATGTCTCCTTGTTGTAGTATAAAGCAATGCATTGTCACCGTGCTAATATATGATCCTTCTTTGTGTGTGTTTTTGTGTCATGTTTCTCTTGTGTACGCAAGTATTAGTAACGTTGGACCCATTTGTGAGAGCAGCCCGGCCAGCTCCAGCAGTGAACAAAGCAAGACTGATGACATTCGGTTTGTACACTTTGAGTTTGTGGACTTTAAAAAAAAAAAGACTTCATTGTGCACATACAGATGAAGACCAATCTGTCTATAAACCGACGAGAAACAAAACAAGAGCTGAAGAAAATTTGTTTTGCCAGTGCCAGGAAACATAATTTAACAATGTTTATTAATGTGTTTGCAGAGCTGCATTATCACACTGAATGTGTTTCTAATATTTTTGCCCCTCTCATAAATCTACCAAAATATCACATTGTATATGTCGCTCAGTGCGATGGAGGAGAGCTCTACGCTGTTCTGCAAGTTGTCAGGCTAAATATTCATCAGAGAACATTTTGACACACAGTCCAAATCAGGCTTTTTGCTGATAGCAGGTGACAAATCACAAATGAAAAAGAGGGCAGGCACGTCATGATGATCTTGATAAAAAAAAAAAAAAAAAAAGAACGATACTAAAAATAACCACCCCAAAATGAGGATGATTTTTTTTTTTTTTTTTTTTAACTGATTTGTTTCTATTCAAAGATGGATATTTAAAAGAGGCTAAAGGGGAAACTATTTATTTTAGATCGGGGGATTGGTGACAAAAGACCTTGCAATATCTCATATCTTAGTGCTGTTAAAAGTCAAGACAGTTTGAAAGGAACATGAAGACGACACATGATTTGCTTTCACCTGCCACAGCCAAAGGATGTCGCGGGCCATATCTGGCCCCCGGGCCTTGAGTTTGACACCTATGCTGTAGATAGACATCATTTTAAGATTCCAGAAACGATTAAGCCCTTCAAATCATTTTCCAATTTCGAGTGATGCTCTTTAATCCCATCCTAATGGTAATTGCTGGCACAAGCGAACGACCTGTAAGCCAAGGAGCATGTCATCGAGTAAAGCAGTGGGCCAGTAATGTGCTTTTAATATTGTCTGTGTTCAATAGGCCAACGTCATGGGCGGACTTTCTCAGGGAGAGTTCCATCTACATCTTGGCCGCACGTCCCAATAGTTCGGCCATGCACATCCGCCTTCCCCTATAGTCCAGGACCCTGCGCTATAGCCGGCAGACAAAGTGGGAGGGGGAGGGCGAGGATGTACCTTAGCGTCTGCAGGATGACGAGCGGAAACCCGATGGCTGCTAGGTGAAGCAGGAAGAGACAGCGGCTCAAGCATCTGGCCTCCTCAGTGTGATCTTGAAGCCGACAACAACACAACATGAACGTGAGTGACAGCGACAAGGAAGAAGAACGTGGAAGAAGCTAGTCAGAGAGGAAACCGAGGGAGTGGAAAAGTAGATGCATATGAACTGTTTGGCTGCTCGCGCTTTTTAAATGACAAACACTCATCTCAATGGCCCTCCGGCTCGAACTAAAATCTCCGTGCGGGTACATTACTTTGACAGGCTGTTACTCTTCAAGCATTCATTCCTTTGGGCCTCATTATATTTTTTAATGAGCGTTCCTTGCTACTGTAATGACATTGTGTTTATTTGCGATCACATTGTTAATCACGCCACTCAGAGGCACGTGCAAAATTCCGTTTTTGGCACACTGTTTTCGTGGATAGGCAACTGCGAGGATGTTGACCTTGCAGGCAACAGAGAATATATCGAGCAGAAATATACGTAATAGAGCTGCTATACAAACTAGTCTAATTTATTATAAATGCATTACAAATCTGTATTTATTCGTGTATCCGAAGATGTACACTGTTTTATCGTCACTCTAATCCATAAATCTTTGTTTTTTTCCAGTGTAGTTTGAATAAGGATGTGACCCAGTTTGTGACATGTATATATCAGCATTAATTACATTCGTTCCTGTTGTGCCGCAAGCTACATTTCGACACGGTGGAAACATCTGCGATGACGAGCGCACCAAGGTGTCGAACAACTGTGACATAGGCACCGTTGAGACATTTATGTTGATCAAGTGATGGGAAAATGTACAAATGTTTCTATGAAAGTTTAAATGCACACACGATTGCGACTACAATGACTGATGAGCGACTAGCATAACAACTAGAGCTTTGTGGATGTGTGTATGGCCTGTTATTAAGATGTAAAGGTCTGCTTTGTGAATAAATTATGATTGACATAAAATGTGATCACGTGAGGGATGTCACAGTGCTAAAATAAATGCATGGCATTAATTCTCCCGGAGGCTCTCGTGTTTCTGTCTTCTCTCCCTTTTCGGGATGAAAATAACCGATGCAAATGTATGGAGCACAGAGTTTAAAATGACAACCATGTGTCAGCATTTCAACAAGTCAAAAATCCCACTTACTAACTCCACTTTTTTAGAGCCATGGTGAGTTAATAAAGGATTTAATCTGACTCAGAGAGACACTTCTATAATTGGGGGGATATGAAATCCATGAATGCTGTAATAAAATATGCAGAGGGAATTTTTTTTTTTTTTATTACATTCATTATCTTTATACCATTGGGATAACTGTCTGACTACACGTGCTGCAAAAACTGTTATAGTTGAAAAATGGCTGAAGGAAGGATCACAGAGCACACTCCACAAACGATTTGCAATCAGCAAGATTTATTGAATCAAAAGTGCACGCAGCATCAAATACAAAGAGCAAATACTTCAGAACCAAACACAATGACGACTAAAAGGTCAAACAACTATATATATATATATATATTAGAGATAGAACGATATGTTTCTTTTCAGGGCCGATATGGTACCAATTATTTGTAGTCAAGGAGGCCGATAACCGATATTTGGAGCCAATATACTTATACTGTCAGTTTAAATCTAGCATCTGTGTGAGGCAAATGGTTTCGAGTGGCCTTTTACTGTGACCAAAGCATGAAGCAAGCACAGCTGTGCAATAACTTTGATCAGCATCACCTGCCATCTGGATTTGCGAATGATAGAGCAGAAATGACATGCCTAAATGGCATCATGCTTGATTGTGCAGATCGCACACGGTATGCACTTCACAAACTACAAAAGGAGAACTGGCCATTTGGAGTTCTTTCTATTAACTACAGCAAATAAATAAATAATACAACAACAACAACAACAATATCAAGTGAAATTGGGTAATTTCCCACGACACCCCTGATAATCTCTCATGCCAATAAACAATCTTAATTGTTGAGGTAGCATGGTCCCTGGATTCCTACTTCACCCATGCGCAATGAAAGGTTTGCTCAAATTTAACTCCCGACAAATAAAAATAAATCCCCAAAAGTAAATTAGTGTTTGACTGAGGTTGATCGAAAGCACCTGCCAAACCCTGATACAGACAATATTCGAGACGCAATAGTAAAGAGGAGATGAAAAGAAGCAAGAAAAACATTTAGAGGTCGTGTGTGGGAGGTAAAATCGTTTTGTCGAGGATGTTACACAATTATTTCATAACACATTCAATGACATTCTTCTTGACCGGCCTTTTGCTGCATTAAAATTTGCCATTTGGAAGTGGAGCCTGGGTCTTATCTGAAAAACATCCATATGGTCCATTTTGTCATCACCTGGCTGCCACATATAAAAATGTCAAAAGGCTTTTATTCTGAAATGCTACGTCAGATTCAGATGCAACTTCTGACGTTTTACATGCATCTTTTTCCTGTAAATAATTCATATTTTATATCGGCTGATAAATACATAATAACTGATTTTTTTTTTTACATATTTTCACATTTTACCACAATATGCACACTGTACTTGGTTAAAAATATTTCAGAGTTGACAAAAATAATTCATTTCTATTAGTGCTTTACATATTGTCGCCACTTACGTTAGGCCTTTACGCAAGCAAATTCAAACATAATTGTGTGGACTCTGTGGAGTGCTGTTAACTAGGAATGTAAGGAAAATTGCACATTATATGTATGTGAATTGTTACAATACAAAATTATATAGTAAAACACACAATCATCCAAAATTGGGATTGTTTTTGCTGAGAGATGTAGTAGCTCTAAGAACTCAGTCTTAGTGTTGTGATAAGACCAAATGAGGAGCTGCTACTTTTTTACAACATTATTGACACCAACACTATATTTTTAGAACCACCTACACAAGAAAAAAAAAAGTCACATTCAGTCAACCATTTGCCTGTCGCATGCTGTGTGTGTGCAGGCAATTATGGCGGCCTTCTAGCACTCATTCTTTGGATGACAAAAAGATACACCACTCTCATACTATACATGCAGAATCCCGGCTAGAATATGCATTGTTTTTCAGTTGGGCTGCTTCACATTCGATTGGATCCAAGTGGAAACAAACAATACAAGGAATGAATGCTCTGAAGAGAGAAGAAACATTTATGTACTGCCTGGAAATGTCATCTCCTGAGACATTCTAAGTAACAGGACCTTGTTATATGTACTTTCATCTGTGGTCCAGTGAAGCCGAACCTTCTCCCCACCCCCTTTCACCGCCCTGCTGGACTCTTCTTTTAATCTAGAGCTTCATTATGAGCCAAAGTCCCCAGTTTACACTTGGGGATGGGGGATGTTGGCGTACATGGGGGTTATCATTAGCTTTATTACATGTTTGTGGTGAGAGAAAAACTGGTATACGATAAGGTGCAAAAAAAGATGCCCCCCACCTCTCCTTAGTAATTGCAGGCTTTTTCTGACAAGATGGAGGGTGAGATCTGCACCCTATTAGGTGAGTAAAACAACTCTTGACCATTACATTTTCTGCCTTCCTTTCCAATATGGTGGTGCCTTGCAATATGAGATCAATTAAATCCTTCCAGCCTCCCATAAAACAACACCAAATTTTGAAATGTGTTGTTTTGTTTTTTTAATGAGAAAACTAGCACTTTCTCCTACTTCATTAAACCACATTGTACCGACATAACGAAATAGAATTAAAAAGAGTTCAATAGTTTTTGTCACACTCTGCATCATTTGAATGGCCATTGTGCTGCCTATGTATTGGAAAGTATGTTTGATAAATTATAGTATTATATTATTTTACTATCGTTACCACATCAAAATAAGTTAAGGTTTGTATGGCATCAAAGTGTGCTTATACATCATACCTGCACAGAGTTGCCTTCATTTGTAATATATGAAGCAATTCGTATGCTGCCATCTTGTGTCAAATATGTATATTACAGCCACCAGTTTGGGTAGGCTCCAGCACGCCCGCGACCCTTGTGAGAACAAGCGGATTGGATATTGAGTGTTCGGATGTTTTAGGACTACGAAATAGCTCCATACACAATCGTTATATATTTGCGTCGCGTGTTGGTGAGCATCGCAACGCTGTTGCTTGCCTGCTCTACTGCGCATGCGCAAGAATCAGCAGGTCGAATGTTTATTTTTTATGCTGCCCGGATGAAATGAGACTGGAGGAGAACTAATATACTATCAAAGTCACCGATCAACGGCGTAACTCTGCAGGTACATGAGCGTATGCAACTGCTGGTGCAAGTACGTATTATTCGGTGTATACAGCCGCTGCTATCATTCGGTGAGATAACAAGTACTACAATGACACCGTTCAAGGTAGCGCTAATCTTAACCGCTAGCTAGCAGCCGTTCAGTAAGCAAATGTAACGGTTCCTCTTATTGCTTATGTGACAAATACCTCCTGCTCTCCTGTAGTAGGTCGACTGCAATGATACCGCAATAAATGACTATTTGTTTTGACTTACGTCACACGCTGTCTTATTTAATATGCAAATTTGTCTGTTGAAAAATGTCGCTCAGTATTTATCTAATTGCACACGATTGTTTGTTAATGCAATAGAAAAAGGCTGTCGTGGTGGTTGAACATGTTTAGTTGGTGGAGGATTATTTTGAAGTTAATTAAATAATTGCGATATTAGTTAATGATATTAAAAAAAAAAATCCTAACATGTATGCATGTTATTTTTCATATTATATAGGGAATTTTTTAAAGCATTCACCAGCAGTCAATTTTATAGCTGATAACGCCAAAGTGATCTTAAACATGGCCATGGATGGTGAAGTTTCTTGCTTCTCCCAATCTGTTGCCATCATTGTTAATGCTGCCTGGTTCATGTTCCTCACTACTGTCACTGCTTTCCTTTTACCTCCGCTTTACACGTTCTCCACATCTAATCAATCAACATTTCAACCATGATTTACTTTGCCTCTCTCTACGCACACTTTAATGGCGTGTCGTCATCAGTGAAAGTCTTAAAAAGTAACAACACTATTTTGTCAAAGGAGAACTTTGTAGTAGAGTAAAACGTTATCAAAAAAGAGTAGTAAAGTACAGATACTCAAAAAAATACTTAGTTACTGTAAACTGTACTCACCTACTGGTCCACACATTGCAAAATCTAATGAGATATAAATCACAAGCTGTATCAAAAAATGCACCTCCATAGATAAGTATGGTCAGTTTTTATTGACACTGTCAAAGAGGTATTAGTTTAATAATATTGTGGGGTTTTTTTTCCCAGTAAAACGTGTATTTTTTTAAGAAAATATTGCCAGTGCCCCCATGCCACAGCTATTAATCATTAATTAGCTAATTTATGAACGGTCCAAAGTTGCACATTTCCCTCCTTGAGCAGCAACGTTTTCCTTGAATCTTACAGTCAGTCACCTTGAAGCAGACCACCCCAAAACGGCGCCATGGGAAACACAAGCAGCGAGAGGGCCATGGGCCACGGGGAGAAAGCCCAGCGGAGGGACAGCAGGGGTACCAAGGATGGCGAGAGGCCCAAAATTCTCATGGACAGCCCTGAAGATGCAGATATTTTTCACAGTGAAGACATGAAAGTAGGTCAAGCCTTTACGTCAGCGACACACGTTTGGAGATTGCTAGTCTGATTGGTTTCTTTCTTTCGCATACGTAGACATGTTGGAGAATTCTGTGCTTGCTTTGTGGAAAAAGCTATGGTAGCTTTTCTGATCCAGATGACTGAAAAAGGTCTTGAAAGTCATGTTTGAATGACTTTGTTTGTGTCGTGTTGGTAGAAGACCAGCTCCTTTTTTTTGTGTTCATTTTCTCTTCAAAAATGAAGTTTGTTGAATAGTGAACAACCCATTCAGTTTATTGCCACTTCCAATTGAAATTGACTACCAAACTAGACATCAAACAAAGTGTGCTGTCTTTAAAGCAATCCTGTACCTTTGTCGTAGGAAATTGTGCAAGTTTAATGCTAACGCACAATGCAAACCACCTTAGATTGGCTAACGAATAGCATTAATGTTGCACTTTAATTTGGTAATGTTTGATGACATGACATGAGAACGAGCTGACATATTTAATGAATCTCTAAAATTAGTTTCCCTTTTTTTTAAAATTTAACTCCTGAAATTTATTAAATGAAATTTTGTTTATTTGATTTATTTTGTATACTTATTGAGATACACCTGTTGTAAAAAAATAAATATCTTCCTGTGGCTTTATGCTGCAGGCTCCCTTAGAGAAAGAAGAGTTCCTTGCATGGAGGCAAGATTTAGAAATGGAAGACAAAGACCCAACTTTGGACCGACCAACCGTCTTTCGCTGGAAAGGCGACGGCAAAGAGGTCTACCTCTCTGGATCCTTTAACAACTGGGCCAATAAGATTCCCTTGATTCGAAGGTCAGGAGAGGGAAAATCTTTTGGAGTATGTGTTGAAAGTTGTCTCTCTGTTTTGATTGTCTACTCTCATTTTTTTAATCGACACCTTGATTACTTGTCAAAGTCAAAACACTTTTGTGACCATTGTGGAGCTACCGGAAGGGGAACATCAGTACAAGTTTTACGTCGACGGGCAATGGACTCACGACCCAGCTGAGGTTTGCAATTACTAAGTAGTTTTTGTTTTCCGTTTTCTTTTTATTGACATATTTTTTCCCCTGACAGCCTGTTGTAACAAGTCAGCTGGGTACAGTCAATAACATTATCCAGGTGAAGAAAACAGACTTTGAGGTGTTTGACGCTCTCATGGTGGACTCGCAGAAGTGCTCAGACATGTCAGGTGAGTTTGAACAAATCCTGTCCCACATCAAGTCTGCTCTGGCCTTTTATGAAGGCTTTGAGTTTGTTTAGCGGCTGCTGCTCCACTTTAGCTGGAGTGTCTGTTCGTTTTGTGGCCTGAGATTATCGTATCTTATTTGTGAGGAACACAGACCCACGCAGTCGTCTCCAAGCACTCCCAGACATCTTGCAGTTTTCACATGCAATCCAAAATGCAAAGACTGAAGCAAGCTTACATTGTAGTGAAGTTTGTAAAAAGTAGCGCCTTATAATCACTTGACAACAAGGTTATTTTACGAAACAATAACCAACCGCCCTGAAAACTAATGACAACTAACTAAATTTAAAAAAACAAAGCTCAAAACGAAATAAAAAACGAATTACAACTCCAAAACTATAATAACCCTGTTTGACAAACAGAACCGTCGCTATCTGGAGCGCTATTATAAATGCAAAATGTTGACCCAAACAAAATTGGCATGCTATTGTAATTTGAGAAGCGGTGAGTTTTGCTGATCTCTTTTATTATCCCTCACACGCATTAGACCTCTCCAGCTCTCCCCCTGGGCCGTATCACCAGGATGCGTACATTCCAAAACAAGAGGAAAAGTTCAAGTCTCCACCCATACTTCCACCTCATCTGCTCCAGGTCATCCTCAACAAAGACACTGGAATATCTGTAAGTAGTCCTAGCGCAAATCAGTCAGATTAAATGAATCGAGGTGTTGTCAAGTGGTGGTTTCCAGTTTTGAGTAGAAGACTCCAACTTGGCCATATGTGTGAATGTGAGTGTGCATGATTGCTTATCGTATGTGCCCTGTGATTGGCTGCCGATACGTCCCGGGTGTACTCAGCCTCTCGGCAACGTCAGTGAGATCGGCTCCGGCTCACCCACAACCCTAATGGATGGATGGTCCTAATTAATTACCGTATTTTTCGGACTGTAAGATGCGACTTTTTTTCCTAGCTTTTGAACCATGCGGTTTATAGTACGGCGCGGCTATTCTGTGGATTTTTCCGCTGCTCGGGGCGCTTTAACCGGAATTACAGTACAATTCAATACATTTGCCATTAACAGGATATGACTGCAGGTGGAGGAGTTCAACAGGCGAGGGCGCTATGCACTAGGTTATTGCATTAGGTGCATATATAGAATGTAGTAGAAGAATAAAAGGTGGAGTCTGGTTGACATTAGCTGACAAAACTGGCAGTGAAATGTCGATAAGTACTGTTTACTTTCTCTTGATGCTGTTCCGTTTTAATCAGCATAGTTGCTGCCGTGTTAAAAGGCACTGTTAGGAAAGAATCTGTTCAAGTACATACATGGTAATTTACAGTTCAAAATCGTTCTGTAAATGCAGTAAATATCAAATTTTTAACATAGGTGCGGCTTATATATGTTTTTTCATTAAAAAACAGTGGCTGCGGCTTATATAAAGATGCGGTTTATAGTCCAGAAAATACAGTAAATATATTGTATTTAAAAGGAAACAACATTCCCAAGCTAAATTTCCCATGGTATATTTCCATGCGCAGAAATGTTGAACCCCTTTTGTCACTAGATGTGCACCTCAATAAGTCTTGCTAGATTAGTGGCTAGTAAGTCGAAAGATTGTGAGAAAAACATACTAGTGCCCTGGTCTAGCATTGAAACAATTTATTTATTTATTTTTTTTGGTAGTGTGATCCTGCACTCCTGCCAGAGCCAAACCATGTCATGCTCAACCACCTCTACGCGCTCTCCATTAAGGTATGATCTACTTCCTGTGGGGACCAATGGGAAAGGGTGTCTTTGTTATTGTTTTCACCGGAAACCGCAAGCATTGCCTTGATGTGGGGAATGCCGACGACGATAACAAGCTGCGGTCAGAAGGAGCTGTAGGAGAGATAATGCTGTTTTCTCTCAGCCTGACCGGAAAAATAAACTGGCGTTGAGTTTATTTGCCAAGATCGACATAGAACACACACAGTGGGTTAAATACGGGAACAAGCAGTGCCATAAGCACACACTTGTGCCATGCTCGCACCTTCCCAGCTGAGTCATACTTAGTACTTTCCATATCAGCCGACAGCTGTTCAGACCGGCATTTTTTCCACTCGGATTTGTCTGTACCAGAGTGTGTGCTCTGTGTCTGTGTGTTTTTCTTCAAAGCCACACAGGTGTTTGATTGCAGATATGCAACTGTGATCAAAGAATTGAGTAAGTGCTTGGTAAAACGCTGAATTATATATGAAAACGATGATAAAAATGTGAGGTGAATACAACAGTCTGCCACCAGGCTGTTTGATATCGTTTCGTTTTTATTTTTTCAATGTTGCTCCATATTAATTAAATAACATGTGTATTCATATGAACTGCACTGTACTGTCCTCAGAGCTGTTTCTAATAATTTATAATACTTAATAATCTAATACGTTAAGTAGACCAAAAAAATCTTTATCATAATGGGTTTCTATGCGCCTTCACTAGTGTAAACATGGCATTCTGATTAATATTGCGTTTGTGGAATATGAATGTAAGTAGCAAAATCCACCCATTTTTTGCCATCTCAGGGGGCGGCCATTTTGTCACTTGCTGTCCACTGAAAATGACATCACACTTGCTCAGGGCTCAGGTAACGACCAATCACGGCTCACCTGTTTTCTGAAGCTGAGCCATGATTGGTCTTTACCTGAGCAACCATGATGTCATTTTCAGTCGACAGCAAAGTGGCAAATCAATCAGAATGCTGTGTTTAGACTAGCGGGGCCGCATACAACATTTTGGGGTTGACATTTTTTCATTGAGTTAGAATTTTGACTTATAATAATCCTAAAAGTCATTAATTGCCGCAGACCTTCCATGCGTAACATTTTATACACAAAGTGACTAATTTTGAATCCCAGCTACAGATTGAATGTCTTTTTTTTTTTTTTTTTCACAGGATGGCGTGATGGTTCTTAGCGCAACACATCGCTACAAGAAGAAGTACGTCACCACCTTACTTTATAAACCCATCTGACGGAAGATGGCGCCAGTATTACCTGTGGACCAATGTGAAGTCAAGTAGCAATTTCAACTGTTTCATCTATGGTATGTTGTAGAAAAAATGTTATCACATTAAGTTGCTAACACTGTTGAGATATAGAGTCTTCTACACAGGATGAGACAAATGGTACGAACAAAATAACGAAACCTGCGATTCATAGGATGTTCTGTCAAAATATTTGTTAGGACAGCGTTGTTATAAAGTATATATATATAGAGTACATCCATGCAAACATCCTGTGAGATGGAGTCACTTGACTTTGCACAAACTTTTTCACCTTTAGTATGGATCATTTCTATGTCATGCAAATATAGAGACATTTCAATTATGTCTGCTTTTTAAACACATTCTCAATGTGTTCCAGCGTACAACAATAAAAGAAAACAACACGAGCCCCTACGACGACAAACTTCTAAATATGTTTTTCTAGGCTTCAATCTTACATTAAAAAAACAAACTAATACCAAGACGATATAGCAATATACCAACAGCCTACAACATTGTTGTGTGATGTCAGATTATTGACGGTGTCGGGGGAATATGAAAGTCAAGTTGGCACTTGTCGGGGGTTCGAAATTTGTGACTTCCGAGTGTCATGGAATGTAGCACGAGATATTTTGGAGGTCATTTCATGTTACATGTACTCAAAACGGACATAATCATGTTGAACACAAGACCAAACAATGTTTTCAGACATTTTAATCCATCGTTAACTCCACAAGAACAAAGAGAATGTGACGTCGAAATCACTGACGGGAACACTGCCCTGTGGTAGCTCTCCACAGTTTTAATTCCTTTGCTTCTTTACCGTGTGCTCACCCAGCACACTTCATTATAAAGTATGTGATATTGTTTTTCTTTTAAGTTGACGATGTAAACGTATTTTACATAGCACTGACTTTGTATTATTTTGCATGACAATTACCAATATCGAATGTAGACAGGGCTGCTGCTACCCCTTTGGGTGCCCGAAGATGAAAAGTCAGGTGGTGCCCCCCACCCCGTGTCATAAAACCACGCACACATGCACGTTCTGAGATACATGATGAAAAAAAAGTGTGTATTTTTCCCAGTGACAAATTTAGCAGAAGATATTGGTCATTTGTCGCTTAAATAGTAAAGCCGTGGGTGATTCATGACGTTAATTAATGAAGTATTTACTTACATGTTTCGGGCATAGGGCTAACATGCTAGCTTTTAGCGCTCCTCAATGATATGAAATCCAGCTGATTTGGATAGTTCACACGTTTCTTTGTAAACGTTATTTAACATCAATTAAGTCTTGCAGTGAGTACGATACAAAACAGTCACCATCCATTCTCTTCGAGTCACTTTTAAAACTGACCGCACTAAAACTAACACGTATTCAGCCCGCCCTGACCTGTCTGAGGTATTTAATTTTTGGCCAACAAAAATCTATACATGGGCTGACAATTGAGCTATATTGTCACCAGTCATGACTGCTTAATTCCACAAAATCTGAGCGAGCGACGAGGACTGGATTGGACTAATTCTGCAAAATAATCCACATTTTTATTAAATGTATCTGTAATCTGATTACGTTTTTTTCTGCAAATGCAAATGGAACACAGTTTTTTTCCTGAATACTTAACACCGGTACATGACCTGAGCACTCATGTAGAATGTGTGTACTGTGACGTCAGGCAAATTCAATCGAAATCTAGTGCCTACTAATTAGTAGGAATATAAATATTTTTTGTTTTTGTTTCTTCCATTCTGCCCTAATTGCCTTGAAATGTTGGCAATATGACATTTTGTGGCCAAATAGTGTTTTTAACACGTCCATAAATGTACAGTTTATATGACCTATCAAATACACTGAATTCATATGCACCCTAGCAGAGTTTCTTTTGTCATTTGACTCTGGGTTGTTGTACAAGTAGACAATCAATCAATATCAGCAGTGAAGACCAATAAAGCATGTATTATTTATGGTAAAGTTGAATATATTTTGTTCCCGGTGATAAAGAGATATATTGTTCTATTATTCCCGTATTTCTTGAAGGTTGATGGCTTGAAATGTGCTCACTATTAGATAGCATCTGATTTGCGTATCATTATTCTAACTGCTACCTTTTTACTTCTGGTTATTTATTCACGTCTGTTTGTGTTCAACTCTCTTAGCCAGTAAGCAATCATTCTAATAATTCATTAGAAAATAAGTTGTGTGATATGTCGCTGTGTTTTTGACCCTGCTTTCATTGTCACTCCATTTATTAAAGATCAACATACACTGTAAAATGGACTTTGCTTCATTTTTTTACCTTACCCATTAATTGTTAATTATAATATACAGCCCGATCGATACGGATTTTATTTGTATTTATTTATTCATTGTCCGATGCTGATTCCAATATTTGGCAGAATAACATTTTGATAACCGATTGACCGATTAATTTGGAAGAAAAAAATTCCAACACACTGTTGGACTGTTTTACAATACATTGTCCTTTAGTATTTGTTATTTGTTTGACTTTACCAAAAACTCGGGGATGTTTGATCATCATATCGTTGTTTTTAATGTGTAAAAAGATAACCAGACGATTTTTTTTTTCTTCTGATTTTTTTTATCGTTTCATAAGAGCTAATATCTTCCATTTAACTAGGCCAAGCCCTAATAATTCCATTATTAAAACTCATTTCTTAACACATTTCTTATTTCAAAAGTGTGCATCAAACTGGTAGCCCTTCGGATTAAACCGTTCCCAAAAAGTGGCTCTCATCTTGAAAAAGTAATCCTGTTCCAAACCAAACTCTGTTTGTTTTGACTTTGTTTGTTTTAAAGGAAAGATTACATTGCATTACCCCGATGGGAAAATCAGTCGATTTATAGTAGGTAGTGAAGTCTCCTATGAATCAGTGAATGATACGTTATCAGGTATAATAATTAAACCGATGAAAATGACATCTACCAACTGTAACCTCTTAACCCTAACTCGGATGAAATTTTACCCCAAATCAATACCTTTGCAAGCAGCTGTCTTGAAGTCCATGCTCCTTTTTCAACACAGAATTACCTCATCATCTCTAAAGTACTTGAATATTCTCTGACCCGTTTGTGAGGTTGTGTTGCGCGTGCAGCACACGCAAGCCAGTGGTTCGGAACGTCGCTGCTGACCATCTCAAATCCAAGACCGAACGTTCAACAAGTTCAGTGAGTTCACGCGGTGTGAGTCGCAGTCTTCTTATACATATGTCAAACTCATTGTGCATTGTGAAGCGTGAGACCATGTACAGTATGAACAGCTGACGCTGCAGATACCAAGGTCCCCGACTATATAAAGAGGGTCTGATGGGAGAGCGATTGCAACTCTGCCACTAACCTTTAGGCTCTCAGGATGAACACCCTCAACACTCTGCTTCTCTTGGCTTTAAGCCTCTCTGTTGGTAAGTATCTGCGAGACGGCTCTGCGCTTTGCCATTTAATCCTGAACATCAATGAGGACACCGTGAACAGGCTTGTTGGCTCTTGTTCTGCCCTGCAGCTCAATGCGTGGATTACAAGGCTCTGAACCAGTTCCGAAATATGATCCTGTGCTTGATGCCCGATAGCTGGCCCATCTTTGACTACGCTGACTACGGCTGCTTCTGTGGAAAGGGTGGCTCGGGCACACCCGTGGATGACTTGGATAGGTCCAACCTTATTCCGACTTCAAATTCGCACCACGGCTAATTTATACAGTTTGCCTCACATGTTCCGTTACCTTGGCAGGTGCTGCTACGTGCACGACCAGTGTTATAGCGACGCTATGCAGCATCCCGATTGTTGGCCCATCTTTGACAACCCTTACACAGAGTTGTATCACTACGGCTGTGATAGTGAGCAGAAGAAGGTCACCTGTGGCAGTGAGTAGAGCAAACACAATGGAGTTCCCCTCTGAAGTCCTATTTTAGCTAGTATTGGACAAATGAAGCACTTGTGAGCATTTTCGACTCAAAGATGTAGTGAAAATTTACTACATTTCCATTGCAATTGCCTTTATTTTTAACCCCCCCCCCCCCAAAAAAAAAAAAAGCAAAATGAAAACACTAACATGGAAACTAAGATCTATTTTCTCCCTAGGCAAAAACAACAAATGTGAGATGTTCATTTGCGAGTGCGACAGAAAGGCCGCGGAGTGTTTTGCCCGGTCGCCATGGAACCCTGAGCACGAGCACCTGCCCAGCCACATGTGCAAGTGAAGACCCCGGCAAACTCCAGCCAACCCATGTCTCCACATGACTCACCCATAAAGTGGAGCTGTACAACTGGAATGTTTGGAGGCCTGGATTGCTAATCAATAAGAATGCGTCATGATGTTGTGCTGTATTGTTGAAACCTCAAATCAAGCGTGGTTCCATTAAAACCTATGTCATACATGATCAAAAATAACATTAATGGCAGTTATTTGACAGTTGCACTGACATAACAAAAACAAACAGTCCTACAAACACTCATATTCATTTTCATTTTGATTGTGTAAGAATGGAGACTTTTTTCAACATAAATAATCAGACTTCAAATGCCAGCATCATAAGCACTGAATGATTCAGATGTAAAATAAAAAAAATAAATTTCACCTATAAACTGGCTTTGTTTGCATTTTAGAGAGCGACATTCTGAGTTGAATTGAATGAAGCGATCAGTCTCAAAGATATTTCGGATATTATTGGAAAGTCTATTACATTTCACACAAATTGTAGTCCAATAATTTGTTCAATTTAATGAAATCAACTACAATGGCTAGTAGTGTTTTTAATCATTGTTATAATGTACGGTGAGCAAATTTAAAAAAAAAAAAAAACAGTATGATGCAGTTCTACTGTCCAATACATATGATTACAATATTAACTATGCGGCGCCTGTTCGAATTCAGACTTGCTGACACATACTAAGAAAAGGAAACATGTACTGTATGTGTACGAATGAAAAACGTTTTAAGGGGGAAATGTCATCTTTTTAAAAGCATAATATGAATGTAGAACTTGCTGGTTTAAATACATGACATGATCAACAGGCACATTTCTGGGTTGATATAGCGGTTTGCGGTCACAGACTATTTAGGTCAATGATGTGAAAACCTAGATGTTTCTCACAAACACAATTGTTTCTGTAATAACGTCAGACCTGTTGAGACGAGTGCTTGCGGTTGAGTGTATTATGGATGTTGGCAGGAAAAACACCTTCCTGATTCTTCATAGCTTTGTAATTAAGGTTGTATTCTTGAATTTACACGTGCGCGTCACACTCACGTGAAGAATTGCAACCCGATTTATTGATGCCAGCAAGACAAAGAAAGAGACAGGTGACTTTTTGTATCCGGGAACAGGCCTGCACAGGGAAAAAGGGAAAAAAAAAAGAAAAAATGCTGGCCCCAATTCCAGCACACAGACGCAAACGCAGACGCTCAAGGGGGAAAGTCCACTATTTTACTTTTGCTGCAAAATAGGCCTGGAAAATTGTATTGTAAGTTCTTTACTATATGTATGTACATCGGCTACATGAAACAAATCCGCTTGTTCTATATTTACCTCTGTAGGATACGTTATTGTAAATCACGAAAGAGAGCGAGTTAACTCCTCAAACTAGTTCACCGCAGTTTGGGAGTGCCTGGAACAAGCTCACCCATGCAGAGCGTTTGTGCCACATTGCCCAGAGCTCCCTTCCGTAACCTGATTTTTCCTGTCAGGAATGCATGATACATCACATGAAACAGACACCAGGAAACTAATTCAAACAAGCTTGCGTGTACTTGCGTGTTTTTGTGTGAATAGCATTTGGTTTTTTAGTACCGTGCTGGGAGCTTCATGTATGTGCAAAGAGTTCTTTAAAATACGATCTCTGTATACTGACACTGGAACGTACGCATATATGTCACATGTACAGTACTTTCTCACACATAAGTCTCTGTTTCAGTTGTCACTTTCCCAGGAGGGCCCTTTAATCAGTGTGTGTGTGTAGGGGGGGGGGGGGTTTGTATGCGTGTGTGTGCGCGTGCCATATCCACGTGATATCCATTGCACGTTTAGTTTTGCTTATATTTTCAAGTCTGATATTCAGAAGTCACTTTACCTCACCTCAACTTCAGTCCACCCGTGTTATTCGCCTTCTCTTGGATTTGCGTTTGTTTTTTAAGGGTGAAAATGACTTGTTTCTGGCCTATTAATGGTTAAAATGGATTTACAATGAAGGGTTATTGCGCTAACCGTTGCCTTTCAAGTGGACTGAGATTGGATCAGGTTCATCCCAGAAGAGGAGAAAAAGATCCATCCATTTTATTTCGAGCTTATAAGGTCATTTATAAGAGGCACAGGTGAGCTAGATCTCAACAGCTCTTGGGCAGGGGCTGGGCAATGAGAAATATTGTTTTATATATGATTTATTTACTAAATATTTATAGTTAATTAAACAAGTCAATCCACACAGTTTCTTCTATTACAGTGTTTGTTTTACAGTCTGAAGTAAGAAAGAAAATGGACAGGAATGCTGCCTTTTGGGGGGCGTGGGGGTCATCAATATTTCTTGCAGAATCTCAACAAATAAGACAAAGACCAAAAAATGTTTTAATTGAAACCTTGCATGTTTTATTCCCTTTTCATCAGGAGAGATGAAAATAAGCCTAAAAAAAAAAACCCAAAACCACACACTTTAAAGCCTTTGCAGATTTATTGTTGAAAAGTGCGCTAAAGATGTACTGGTGACACGGGCTTCATTAGCAATTCAACACGTTTAAATATTCACATTCCAGAAGGGTAGCTGAGCTACGGCTCTTTACAACATCCCCGCAGCTGTGGAGATTTCACAAAGCATATTCCTTATTTCTATTATTTATATGTCCTTGCAGCTCTTGACTGGACTACTGTCATCTGCTCTATTTGTTTGAACAAAGGGATCTCCATTCCACTCAAGACTCAACACGCGAACCTCCTTTGAAGAAGCTTAGATCCGCATGGCTCTGCATATTGACGGACGCATAAGAAGGACAAGACGGTGGCCGCTGCTTGGGAAGAGAAGGTTAAGATTGTCCGGCATCTTTCTCCACGTACACCTTGTAATTCTTTCCTCTGTTGTTGTCCCAGTGCATCGACGTTCCGCATCCAGGCCTGAAAGACACACAAAACTCTATCCCCTCAGTTGGGTTGACGTTCCGAGTTAAGCTCAAGTCGAAGGTGAAAACGTCCACATCGAAACCGCCACAGCGCTGCTGTTGCCGGAACATGCACGGGATGTCGTAGTGGTGCTGCCAGCAGTCAAAGGTGAGCCTTAAGTGGACGGCCTTGTCAGCGCTCCCGTGGCAGACGTACACTTTCCCACTCACGGTGCGCTCGGAAACGTTGCAGCTTTCCAACTGTACGTTTGTCTCTCGTAGGCGTGCGAGGAAGGATTTGGAGTCGAGAGTCGGCTGAGGGAAGCCCAGACGATATTTGCGGTTCTGTGTGTTTTCCGAGTCAGGCGGGTTGTTTGGGCAGGACTCCATCAGATGGGTCTCAGTGGACGAGGAGGTATCGGGCATGAATAGATGCACGGCAGTGAGGGCCAGTCCTTTGGCGTCCGCAAACACCACGCGCTTCTTGCAGAGGCCTCCGGCTTTCCTGAGGAAACAGCTCTGAAGTTCTGAGGACGGCGAGGGCGAAGAACGATTCGATGCAGACGACTGCGAAGAGGAGGGTTGATGGGAAGAGTGGAAGCCGGTTCTTTGCGGACTGCCGGCGGGCGGATATTGACGCAAAGTAGGTTTCATGGATAAAAGTTGATAAAGTCGCCGGCGCTGGCTCAGAGTTAAGCACACGGCGAGGTCGACCGGCATGCCGGTCAGCTGAGGGTGGCTGCCAAGGGTCGGCAGTACTCTGAGGGTTCGGACAAGAATGGATGAATTTCAGGTTTTATATACAAAACATAGGACATAAATATTTGATTGTAAAGGAATGTGCTTTTGTCTTTGTGTAAGTTTATCTTTCACATGCAGTCAATAGCGATAATGCTTACCTGGTGCAATTCATTTCCAAAGTATAGTCGTCACTCTGCCATAGGAGTTCTGACAACTCATCCACCAGCGGACATCAACCGGAAAACTGAGAAAACACAGACTTTGAAAAATGTGTCACATCTCCGTGGACTAAATGGGACAGCAGGAATTTTTTTAATAGGTGCTAAAGTTTGCATCAGATCCAAGGAGGAAAGAAAAATACGATTCTACATTATCACAACTGACAGGAGCTAGAAGTGTCCAAACATGTTTAGATTTCAACTGCTGCCAAAGGCTTGCTTTGGAGCACTGGATCTTTTGACATTACAATTTACAACGGATTACTGTACGTATAATAATCATAGATCGTTTTTAATGTGTGGATATCACCACAATCGAGGGAGACCATCCTTTAGAACAATACATGTCCATCATTTAATCATAACTCAGGCTGATACAGTATTAATAGTGATCAAAAGAAAAGTTAATAAAACTACAAACAAAAAATAATACTTAGTAATAACTCCCCGATTCTTTGAAAATGTCACAACAGAAAGAATATGAAATAGAGGATAGGCAGTATTCTAGCAATAATGCAGTTCAACAAATGCACATTTGTAAAAATGCATCAACAATAATAGAAATAGTTTCAAACTGTACTCACGTGTTTCATCAGTAATTACCAAGAGAAGACCAAGTCAAAACTCTGCTCTCACCTTAGCTTAGGTGAGACGTTTACAGAGAAATGAGGCTGAACCTTCAGTGGCAGCTGGTTTGCATATCACATGAGTTGAGCCAATGACGCTGCTTTTTTTCCCATGTACTGCCCCTAAACTGCATCTGAAGTGGAGCGCTGTTCTTCTTGATCACTGTTCAAAAAACGTCAACACTAATAAACCTTGCAAACACATGCATTCATTTACATTTCATTCACTGGTTGAATTTGAGGAAGACAGATACACACACACACAGACACACACACGCACAGAGCTGAGCGCTCCGCCTATGTGACTGACTGGTCCGTCTATCTGTTACTGATGGACGCCCGTTTTGCTGACGATTGACGAATGATGGGAACATTTTTAAAATAGACGGACGAAGCCCCTTTATTTAGTCCGACATTCGTCAGTAGTCTGACATTCGTCTATTTTTCGCGGCAAGGCTTCGATGGCCGCGATGAGCCTGGGGATGAAAATAGTGAGTTGTTGTTGCTCGGGGGACAGATTTGAATTATGGACCAGGCTGTGAAAAGGCTTCTAAAGCGCTGTGATTCACTATTTCTGTTCAAATATGGTTCAGATCGCCGACGGAAGCCCGTTTAAGATTAGAGGTAGACTGGCCAATAGTATATACAATTATTTTTACCCCCGGAAAAAAAGGCGAATGACCGATGTCGGAAGGGTACCCACAATGCAGACGGATGCCGAATAACGGACACTTAATTTGTAGTAAATTGAGTCAATGTATGTAAAAAAAGATATAGATTTTTTTCCCCCTAGTTTGCTTATTGGTATGCTAATTATGCAGATTGTCATAATTTGCTATTGAAATACAAGCATAGTGTGAATAGAGTCTTATACTGATGTTGGACTTATGATCGTCGTGTTAAGCTGCGTTTTGATGACTGTACACTGTGTCATCACTTGGAGATGTTGACGGACAGGCGGGGCCTCCATGTCGACTATCACCAGTGGCATCTTGCCTCATGTGTGAGGTCACACAAGTGAACAAGTGAATAGTCTTCGTGCTTACCTTTTATGGCAGTCATTATATTTTCTGCCACTGCAATGAGTCTGACATCTTCTATGGACGTCACCACATGTATTTGTTTCTAAAATGTCTTCATGAATGTTTTTTTTAGGTAACAAGAAAAATCCCAATGCCACAGAAAACACGTTTTATAAATAACTTGAAACTGTTAATTGATTTTGTCTTAGTATCAGTTATCATTTTTACACATTAAGACGGTTAAGAATGTTAAATGTTTTTCAAAAGATTATGCATTTTTAAAGGTGTTCGGATATCTATATTAGAACAATATATATTTTTTAATATGCGTAAAGCAAAAACTATAAACAGCAACATCACAAGCATAAGTTAATGGTGAGTCTCTACTAACTGTGACATGCAGGTGTTCAATCAGATCATACAGATGCTGTATGCGTAATGTGTCGTTCATCATAAATCTAGTGAGTCTGTCCTTGTCTATGTCTGTCTACCTGTTTAGATCACTTCCTCGATGTGTCAATGCGGGTAATGTCTCGGACGAGCCATGCATGCCACTACAGGTATTTCTTGAATAATTGGGATGCAATTGTAGAACCCAAGACAACCAGAATGGCCTTTTCACGGTCTGCATTTTCAATTAATAGAATTCATTTAAATAAGAAGGCCCATTTTCTAAGTATACATTTTTCTACTGAAAATAATCATTTTGGGGACAACAGGGATAGAGCATGCATTTTAGTTCCTCCTTAGTTACATTTTTCCATAGCAATAAAGAATGAACTACAAATAAAGGAAAACTATAAAAAAAAAATTCAAATAAACAAAATAAGACCAAACATCCAGGTCCACAACTTAGACTTGGAGGACAAAAAGGGAATGAGGCAAGTTCAAAGCCCAAACTATTTATGGAACGAAACCTTCAAAGTCGCTCGAATTGTATTTCCACTAGCAAAACTATCAGGTTTCCACTCAGAGGCGGAATGATGAGAGAGGCTGATGGAAGGTTACGGGACGAGAGCATTGAATCGCAGACTGTAACCCCCATTACATTACAGCAGGCCCTCCATCAATGCACTCATGCCGTCCAGAAGTAGGCAATGGGGAACGCTGCCCTCCTGTGGAGATTGAAGGTCCTCACCGCTTAGTCTGATGATATATACAGTACTGGCACTTAAAGGCCACTTCATAAACCTCGACGTTCAATTGAAATCCACGCAGACAGGACAGAGCTGCATCAAACCCTAACCCTAACCCTAACCCTAACCCAAACTGCAGTCAAACAAAAGTTAACCTTCAATTTGTACTGACCTGTCCATTGAAAAACATTTCTATTATTGTGCAGTCCTCTTTCCTACATATTTTTTCTTAATACACCCAACACCAATGAGTGACTACATAAATCCAAGTCATGTGAATTTGCATTGCTCCAAAGATGCTAACAACAACGGAGTAAACAAGCAATTGATAGACTTTGTTGCAGCAGCTGGAACACTTAATTTTCGTTGCACAATGAAAAAATAGACTTAACTATTGTATTCTTTCCTGATTGAAAATTATGTCTTATCTATGTCTTTATAGCGCAAACAAAGACAAAACAACAGCCCCTGTAGTGAAACAGCAATCATTACAAAGTGATAAAAATGTCCATTGCTAGTGTTTTTAAAGCATGGAGTTATTATTATTAATTCAAGAGTTCAGTGCAATCATAACATTTTAAAAGATTAAGAGTTTAATTATTCTGTCTGTTTATCTCCCAGTGTTGCACATTATAAATGACACATAGGTCGTGTTGCAGCTTCCTACATAAACTTGTCTTCAAAGGTTGTGGTATTCATTGGGAAGAAAATATGCTTTGTGCCAGAGTTTGGAATCTAGTCCAGAGCAGAAATTACAGGACAGAAAATAAAAACTCACATCTACATCACAACTGAACTGTAAAGTAAGGTGGAGGGTACATCATGATTTGGGGCTGCTTAGCAACCTCAGGGCCTGGACGAATTGTTACCACAGAGGGAAAAATAAATTCCCAAGTTTATCAAGATATTTTGCCGGAATTTCAGTGGAAGAAAATATGTCTTCTGGAATGGAGTTTTGACCTCAATTGTCAAAGTGATTCACATCAGAAATCCCCAAAATATTGCTGATCTTTCTTGGTTGAAAATAATACCTTCCTGATTCCTTATCTACTGAACATGACAGGCATTGCCGTCAGTATCATGAGTAAACCACATACGACAATCATATACCAGCTTTATAAAGGCAATAAATAACAAATTGAGTGCCGAAACCTTTTCAATTGTGCGTCTGAACTACAGTGGAAACACTGCATTAGCTTTAAATTTTAAGTGATGCTTTCAAATGCAAAATATTTTCAATTTGCTGCATTGAAGTGGTTGGTCTCAAAGTGGTATTTATTCCACGAGGGCCCCAAATCCCTGGCGGCATCCTTGACTATTATACATTTACATATTCTTTTCATATTCTGTGCATATTATTGCGTGGACAGCAGTGTATAGACGTAACTGAGCGCTGCATGACACCAAAATCCCGCAAGGACGAACCCGGACGTTTGATGTATAATGCACTGCATGTGTCGTATGATTTATAATTAATTCACCTCGGTTCTGAAATCGGTAGCTTCTCTGACCCTAACATATTCCATTGTGGGTTACGCTATAATAGCATACAGTGTCGCTATAATATGCATGGAGGAAAGTCTAGTGTAATGTATTCATTCAAGTCTCATTCCGATTAAAGTATCACTGGCATGCTTAATATGGGAAGGACATCGTTTTTCCACCACTGGACCTTTTAGGTGTATTTCAAGTGGGTCATTTTTTTCAACTTTCAGAGAAATGTGTGCTAGTACAAAAGCAGATGTGTCCTCATCTTCACATTACACTTCCATTTCACTCACCAGCTGCGAACAACATTTGATTTCTCTCCGGTTTGTATGCTCACACAGCTGGAGAGTAAACGGACCGGTCATGTGAATCCAGGTGAAAGTGACCAATATTGCAGCTTTCAGCAATCATTCTCCGAATGAATCATGAGAAAAAAGAGGCAACCACAGGAAATGAATGCTGATCATATGCATCAAATATTCTGAAGTCATGCAACACAGACTGAGCTTTGCATGTGGAATTTTGTCTTATATGGCTTACTCACTTGATGGCAGTAGAGCACCGGTCATAGGATCAGACTCGGTTCCCTTCCCCGTGTTATGATGGAGCCACAAAAACAAAAAAAACCAAAGAAAGGTGCAGAACACGACTGGCCTGTTGAGTTTCGACACGTTTGCCCCATTGACTGCCAGTCGAGTCTAATTGGGACTGATGGATGTCATCTCCACCCACTGGACACTTCATTAAGTACCCCAGCACATTAATCATCCATTATATGAATTAATTCAACAATGCGCTTATCGTATTTATAGTTTGCAGTGGTGTGCAAGCGCCCTGCATGTTGTCTATCAGTGTCAATCAAAGCAAATGTACTGCATGTGGCTTATTTTACATACGTACCAATGTGCCATTTTGCTGGCTCGGCAACATTTGAAAACGTGCAGTAAATTGAAAGCAAGCAAACATTATGTTAATGAAAAAAATCATTCACCCACGAGCACACCTCACACAGGCAAGGAAAAGGTCCTTGTGTCCCGATGTCGTTCAGTGCACACGTGCTCTGTGAAGGGGTGTGGGGAAGGCGCCTACTGTACAGGATTTACTGCAAGAATTCATGCAAGCTCCCATGTGCTTTATACAAAATGATTGCAGGTAAATAATAGATTCACATCCCATGCAGCACCTAAAGGCTCACAAGCGCTGTTGTTGAATGGGACTCATTTTGCAATCACATGCTGCAATGTGTTGACCTTGGGGCAGGGAAATTGGGAAAGTTTTTTTTTTTTCCCCCAGAATAATGCCTCTAATGATCCCTTAAGCATTGCATGGCTGAATATCGAAGAGATCAAGTGAATTTCAGCTTTATTAAAACACTCCAGAGTCCGATGGTAAGGGAACTCTGCTAATGAAACGCTGCAGTTTCCCTGGGAGGATGTGTGTTTTGAGGAAGGTAATTTTATACCTGTAGCTGTTCAGCGCTTTAATAGTGTGGACAGCAAGTATAAATTCAGGAAACAGTGCAATAGTTTGATATGACAAAATAAAAAAAAAGATACAATAAGAGAAAGCCGTTTCAATAAGTGTGCTCACAATTCAGTTGGTAAAACGGAAAGGACAAAACGCCAAATTATATGTTTTGCTGTTTTCATTTAATACACAGTGAAACAACACATTCAAAACTGGCAATAAGGATAAATGTCATGACTGGCCTATGAATGGACCACAGCGCAGGCAGAAAAATGCTTGAACAGTAACAGCCTTTATTCAAACAAGCTGCACAAAGTGAATGTGACACAACCCAAATACACTAATGCAACAAAAACAATGACCAACAAAGGAGAACTGCAAGCGAAGAGCAAAAACCAAATGGAGGTAGATGGCGCCTCAGTGGAAGGAAGCGAAACAGAAGTAGCTACACAAGATAGAAAGAGAAAATTAAAAATCATAGAAGTACTGAGTCACAAACTTAATTACTTCTGGAATGCATAGTCTTGAACAAAAAAACAAAAGTCACAGAACTACCTAGACAAAAATGAACCTTGAGTATTCTCGGAGTTAGGTGGATTGGCGGCAAACATAGACGATACTCCAGCACCTTCCTTCGCTGGAGCTGCACCTAAATACCAGCCAAGGGTGATCACCAACAGGTGCAGCTAGTTGATCGCAGACAGGTGTGGCAAGGGGACTCCGCCCACCAATAAACCAAGGCACACTGGACAGAGGAAAAACATTACCAGCAAACCAAAACATGACAAAATAATGAAATAAGGAGAGTCACATTCTCCAATATTTCAGCCTTCATTTCTCCAAGCCTCGTGTGAATTGAGTCCACCTGTACAGTCCATTTTTCTCATTTCTCTTCACCCTGCACATCTTGCGGTCTGATGCGAAATGTCATCTTCTCCATTATTTGGATTTACTGCACAATTGCTGCACATTGATCCTGGTTAGGTGTCTCTACCTTAACACCAATTTCTAGTTTGCTAGCTTTCTTACTTGCGATTACCAAGTACGTATCTTATCTGTCCTTCATTAGGGTTAATCACACCTAAATATCTGTTGCGGGATATCCGGTACTCATCCTGTATCCAGTACCCCAAAAACACAATCTTCATGTGTAATTGGTGTTTGAGTATGTATTCCTAATTTTAGCTGTGAAAACGCATCGTTCCATTATTTTCCTGAGAACTCTCTGGAAAGATCTCATGTTAGCATCAGCGCTAACTGTTCAGAGGATGCTATGTTTGTACAAATGTTGCTTGACACTGCCTTTCCCTTCATGCATCTATTTTCTTGAGCTCTTGTCCTCATTTGGGGCATGGGAGAGCTGGAGCTCATCCCAGCTGACTGTGGGTGAGAGGTCAGATTGATTTCTATCTCACGGCTTGATTGTCATATGGATTTCTTTTTGAATTGGAGAAGCATTTCTTCCTATTGTTCTTCTCTTGTGACATTCAAACTTGTCTTTGGTGCGTTCAATGGTGCGTACCGCTCATGGATTCCTGTATAACTTTCCTCTAAATTGTCTTTGCACTTCAGTGATTTTTTTTTTTTTTTTTTGTACTTCTAGTAGCACTTTATAATTTGTTTTTCTTCAGACGCTTGCGTGTATTTTGATTTAGTAGCTAGCACCTGAAACAAAAACAAAAAAGAGTAATGGTCAGTCAAAGAGCGAATACATACTTTTTTAGACACCATGTATATTTTAACTTCAAAATGCAAGGTGTTGAACTAATAGACTATTCATTGTTTACCTTGTCTGCGCTGTAAATTGTTCTACGGCTCCAGTAGATAGAGATACATTTTCATTTCTCTAAGATCAGAGTGGTAGAAAGTGAATTAACCATGCAGGCTGGCAAGCAAGCAGCAGCATTGCATTAAATTCCTTCTAAATCAATCATTCCCTCTGATGCTTTTTGATCCCCTTCTTTAAATTTTTTTGTTCGTACCGTCATTCATCACTTCAAATCACTTTCGTTTTTCTGTTATCATCTGGAAAACAAAACATCTTGAAACTCATAAAAGTGTGCAGTACAGCAGAGTTTTGATTTCATTTCATTGTATTTATCATGCGAAGACAACCTCCCAGAGGTGAAACTCTCTTGTTCTTGTTGTCAGGCAATGCAAAGGTAATCCATTTGCCCTATGAAAAATGACAGTCCTGAATGCACTTTAAGATTTTAAGAGAGCTGTGATGCCGATTGACCTTAGAATTCTATTAAAACAATGGGAAGATACTCTAGTGTGCGACAACGAGGGTTACTGTGCGCTTTGAGGAGTTCCGAAATAGTCATTAATTAGAAATGAGATCCCCTTCGTGTAGCCACATTAGACAAAAAACAACACCATTATTGTACTTATAATAATGCAATGTACTATCACAGCCAGAGATGCTGGCACTTAAGAAAGATTCATTCTTAAGACCAGTTTATTTTTTATTTGTTTGTTTTTGTTTTCTAAATCTCATCATGATTTCATAAAGCAGCCATGTTTTTAGCCGTGTAAAACAGTGCTGAGGGGGCCCCCTAATTCTGCTGCTTCTGGTGTAACGCATGACATGACATTAAAACAAAACAAAAGTGTTAACTTTAATATACAAATAAGATGGAACAGCAAGCACGAGTGCGATGCGTTATAGCGTTTGAATTGCGTTTTATTTGAAAATTGAATTTCGAATTTACCATTTTGTAAATTGTAATAATCTCTGCTCCTCCTCCTGTCTAGTCAAGGAAGGCTGTTGAGGTAACAGCTGAGGAGAGAGAAGAGAGACTACATATTCATGCATAACATGCATAAACGTCCACACAATAATTAATAGTTAGGTTTAGGATAATACTAAAGTACATAATTACTAACACAAAAATGCCCAGGGCCATTTTTTGGGGGTCCCAGTCCTCCAGCCTTGCTGATGTTACAGCCATCATCGGGTGTATTGGGGAAAGGCTGAGGGACTTTGACACCTGCTGACTAACTACCTGAAGCGCTCCACCTGAAATAGCAAAGAGCCCATGTAAGCACATGAAAAAGGGTGATGGTGGCCGAAAACAAGCTGACAATGAACAAACATTTTGCAGTACCAGCCCTCCTTTGCGTGCGCTCATTTGCAACCATGAGGAGAGTGCAGAGTGACAGGCTGCTGCTCCCGAGGAGCGACACAAACAGAAGAAAGAATTCCTTTGTCCCCTATGCCGTCACATTCAAATGAACTATTTGCTGCGGATTTATATTCAAGTCCAAATGACACTGAGACATTTCGAAAGAAGGGTTCAGGAAGTCAAGGGGCAACTTGATGTCAGGATTGCATCACATGGCTACAAAATTACGAATGGAAAAAAAAAAAAGATCATCTATGCATCATTTAAATGTATTCTGTTTCTTTGTTGGGGTAAGTGTAAAATGAAATATAAAATCTTAATTTACTCCTAATGTTGCATCATTATGTTACTTCAAGGACCAAATGGAATAAATAGAACCTGAAAATTACCCTGGATCAGACTCAATATTTGATCAGGGCGTCAAATTTTCCACGCTCTCTGGTCGAAGTTAATTCCATGCCTCCTTCTTTTCACCATCTGAATTCAACGTGTCTGCCTAATCAGCCACAAGCAGAAGTGATCTGCTAACATTTCATATTCCCATGAATATTTGATTGTCAAAAATTGCCTTAAGGGAATGCGCCGGGCTAGAGGTTTGGTTTTGATTTGCGATTAAACTATCAAGAAATCAATTTCATGTGCGTTGAATAATTCAGGGTTTAATGGAATGAGAAATGGCAAAAGGGGCACGGGTTATGAAATGGGTCTGAAGGCTGTGTGTGTGTGTGTGTGTGTGCAGCTGGTGTGTGAGTGTTGGCGACTGAAGAATGGTGCGCGCGCGCGTGTGCGTGTGCGTCTGTCACTCAAAACGAAAACAGGCACAGAGTGGCTGGGGAGCTATTGTCAATTCACCTGTAGCAGTGGTGGAGCATGTCAAGTGGGCGCCTGCGTCAATAACACATTGAGAGGAAATCTGACTCCTGATTTGTGATACTTTGTCTTTTAGCAACTCATACCAAAAACATTTCTTTATTTATTTCTGATGACAGTTTGGATTTTCAGAAGCCAATCCACATTTTTGATTGACAGCATCCATCCATCCATTATCGATACCGCTTAGGGTCGCGGGGCGTGCTGGAGCCTATCCCAGCTGTCTTCGGGAAGTTGGCGGGGGACACCCTGAGCTGGTTGCCAGCCAATCGCAGGGCACACAGAGACAAACAAACAACCGCACTCACACTCACACCTAGGGGAAATTTAGAGAGTCCAATCAACTTACCGTGCATGTTTTTGGAATGTGGGAGCAAACCAGAGTACCCGGAGAAAACCCACGCAGGCACGGGGAGAACATGCAAACTCCACACAGGGAGGCCGGAGCCGGAATCAAACCCGCGACATCTGAACTGTGAGGCGGACGTGCTAACCAGTCGACCACCATGCCGCCCTATTGACAGCATCAGATATGATGATTAATTCGGTTAAAACATTTTTTAGAAGTTCAACTGTGTTTGTTGTTTGCAATGCATCTTAATGATGTGCTAAATATAGACAACTAAATGAACATTGGTATGATCAGTGAGGTTCTACATCAGAGGTTCCAGTACTGGGCCATAGACTTGATGGAGCTAGGCTATGAACCCCCTTGGGTGGAAAATGAAAATGAATACCTTTTTGGTAAATACAATATTAATATAATAACTGATAGTGTTATGTGGAGTGTTTAGGTTAGCTTCATACATATTTACAGGGACGAGCAGCCAGCATTATCAAAGTGCCAAGCGGAACTCTTCTAAAAAAATGTAGGGTTAAAATCATGCATTCCGTTTTCTTTTGCACTGTTTGTTCTCTCTTTTCACTTTACACGCAGCCTACAATGGGAAACACTGAAGGCACATGGGCTAACAATTAGCATCTGTGTGGCGGTGTTATTACCCTTTAAGCAAAGGGCATCTGAACACGCATTTTACAGCAATACATGTATACAGATAACAGTACGCACAGGTATATAGTCTTTATCCTCTGTGAAGAACGGTTAATAATCCAGCCATACTGAGAAGCCGAGAGAGGATCTTCGGTACAGTATCCGTATGTCCGTCTTATAAAATTCTTAAATGTTTTTTCCAAAGTTTATTACAATGGTACATTTAATATGTTTTCACTGTTCTTGTCCTCTGGTGTTTAATGCTGCTTAGTAAGAGTTTACTGCCCAATATAAGAGGAGTACAAAATATTGTAAAATTGGTAAATGGAGTGCATTTATACAGCACTCTACAGCTGCTCAAAGTGCTTTACAGAGGCTCACATTCACCCATTCACTGACATTGATCATTGATCAACTGTCTTTTCACAGTCGAGCCATTCAATCAGAGGAACTTCTTTAAATTTTGTTCAAATTTTTTCAAACATTAAGGCAAAAGAGGGTCTGAACATGTCCGGCAGTGAATGAGTTAATACACCAAATGGGTGGTTGGGAGCAAATTAGGGTTTATGTCTTAACCAAGAACACTTGAATAGCGGACCAGCGTCACTCGACGATCTGTTCTACTGAGCCACAGCCGCCCACAAAAAGAGCATATTTATGCTACATTTTTATTTTAAGGAAATATGATGTTGTATGATTAAGTTCTGGAATGAACATTGTGCATCGCAAAGTGTACACCATACTTGGCATGTAAATATATAAATGGTATGAGCAACGTATTTTCTATTATTTCGAACAAGGTCAGTAGTCTAGGTTTGGTGACAAAAAAACCCCCCAAAAAACAATTGGTTGTATCAATTGTTGTTGTAACAATAAAAACAAAATCAATAAATTCAGAAGAGGAACATAATGACTCACATTCATTGTACTTTAATTAAGGGCAAATCTAACTTCCTCACCATATTTATGTGAAGGGTTGAAGGAATCTCAGAAGATGCCTTGCATACTGCAGTGCCTCGCAGGAAGGTGTCATTGTCTGCCTTCGTCAGCTCCAAACAAACAGTGGCGCTGGTGTATCTTGACAGCACACAAATAAGTGGAGCGCCACCAACTGTGTGCTTGCTGACCGACCTGACACTTGCTGAATTTCAGAGGTGGCTGTGTTGTCAACGAGCGGAGACCATACGCAGCAGTCATGAAACTCTGGCGGAGCTCGTCAAAAAAATGTTTGATCGTTTCAAGTTTATTAATCTGCTTAGCGTTGGATTGACATTTGCCTCATTGCATGTGCTACACCGCGCTGGTGTGTTTTGGGAATCCTGAGATGTGAAAGTTCAGAACATTTCCAAAAGCGTTCCTATCTTTGGCCCACATCGCTTCCCAGCAAGACGTGTGAACTTGAAACGGCTTGAAAATATTTTGGAAGCGTCATCATTGGAGTCTATCACTTAAGAGTATACCCTGCACATGAATTATCTGACAGTGTGTAAGATGCATATATGTATATTTAACAAGGAACTGTTGTTGACAGGAAGCACCTTTATCACAGTAATGTGGAGAGAAGATGATCAGATGATGTCAAAAGCGTCTCTGCAGACACCAGAGGTGTCAGGAGCTTAAGAGGAATTTATGTATCGGCTCAGCACTGACAGGAATAACAAATTTTGAAGAAGTTAGCACTAAGATATACTGTAAATGCCCAAACTGTACAATTCCTACTCACATATTATGAGACTAATTTGTACATTACTCTAGTATTGTTTTGCAACAGAGGTGAAACTAAACTTGACATACAATGCTTCTCAAAAATGCTGCACCTTATAATGCGGTGCACTTTATGTATGAAAATGTATAAAAAAAATAGATCCATTCATTGATATTGCGCCTAATAATCCGGTGTGCCTAATGATCCAAAAAATACGGTATATTACTTCCTCTTTATTCCATTTGTTACAGAGAATACCAACAAATATTTCATATGAATATAGCTTATTCCTTCTTGATTAAATTAGTCATATGATTTGTTGAGTGTACTGTTTCTCTGTCGGATCATTTCATCAATGTCATGGATTTCGGGTCAGTTTCACAAAGCCACCGCGTCAACGTCGCCACAATGGCAACTGACGGATGACACAGTAATATCTCCTGCGAACAAAGCTCTTATGACTCGCTTTTAACACTGCTCAAAGAAACTTTTCTGAACCTGAACTTGCTTTGAATGCTCCACACCTCAAGGTACTTTGAGTCTGAATGTCATCACAGGCATGAGTGTCTGTTTAAAACCGATAAAATGCTTTTACACAACAACCTCTGTTACAGTTATTTAAGAGCGAAGTTGCGTCTCACCTTCAAGGCCAGAGAAAGGAATTGTAGCTACCGCTTTGTCCGCGCATAGCTGTGGCAACGTCATGCAAGCTTCGCAAGGCACACATGCGCTGCACGTCATGCAGTAAGGTTCATTGTACGTTTTAAAGCCCTAACTCAATATTATAGATTGCGTATAGCGCAGTGACTTGCTTGTATTGCTTTCTTCTTTCTGATCTTTTTGTTTGACATTCTGCAAGTAGGGGTCACCATCCTTGTTGAAATATAGACCGTGTTTTACATATATATAGTTCTCTTGGATTGGATTGTTCTCTGGTTGTCGGCTTTGGCCAAGTGCAGGGCATTTGGGTAATTTTCTTTTACTCGGGCTACAGTTATGTTGTCAGCACTAAGCATTACACCGCGCTCAGGAGAATCGCACATTAATAGCGACACGTTTTTCTTTCACCTCTATAAAAGAACCAGTTTACTGGCCAGCTGTCAATGTCTTCTTGCAAAAAGTCACAGTTAGCGCCAAGTAGTTTGAACAAAAGCCAAGAATCTTTTGAAACTAAATCACCCAGTCGAGCTGCATTAAGCACATTTGTCAGAAAGTTAAGCTGTCTGTACCCTGGTGTCAATCAGCTCCAAGGTGATCAAAGATGCTCTGAAGTTACCTGTGAGTACTGTGACAATTAGAAAGCGCTGTGTGAAGCTAATCTATTGGCAAAAATCCCATGCAAAGTCCCTCATAAAGACTGGCCTAACGAGAAATGGAGAAACATTTTGTGGACTGGCGAAAGTCAGATTGTTCTTGTTATTCAGCACTGAAAAAACAAAATAATACAAATATATACATACATACATATTGTGCGGACCTAATATAAATATATATATATATATATATAAATCGTTGGAGTCATTTCACGGTATTTATAGCAGCAAATCTGTTTTAAGGCTCAGTTGTTTTCCATTTGTGCAGTTCCAGCACCCTCTAGTGGTTAGTTTATTAGTGCAGTTTAATTTGATGCCACCTATGTTTAAGCCAACCTCCCCACAATATCGTAATAATTATCGGATCCTGAGGTTCATATCATGATACTATCGTTTCGTGGCATTTGGATATCCTGACATCCCTGATATGTACACACACACACCCACACCCACGCCCACAACCCCACTCAGCATTATATTCTTATTCAATAAAGCAATCAAAGTAAACCGATCCCATTATTAACCCAGCGCATATTACTTTTCTCTGGTGACCACCAGAGAATTGGACGCTAGTGAATCGGCACCTTTTAATGGAACTCTTGATTGTAATACCACAAGTTGATAAATAAGAAATCATTAAATTGGTTCCCCGTGGGGCAAACGAAGATGAAGAAATGGAATATATACTTAGTTGCAATAGTTCTGACACTTTCTAAACTCAGCAAGTCATCTATGTTGTCCAAATGTCCAAAATTTGAAATGATTTGATAGCTGCAGGCAGTATTTTTCTTCACTGAATTTTTCTTCCAAAATAATAGCATAAACTCTACAATCTCTGTAAGAATGAGAATGAACAGGAACTATATCTAATATTCATTTAAATGAGCCTGAAGAACAGTAGTTGATTAGTGTGTGACACACAATTATACCTTCGTTTGCTCCAATGCATTTTGCCTGTATTTTGATCAGTTCTGCCTTGGCTTTAAATTGCTCTGTCATTTCACCTGTTGTGCGGAAACGGTCATTTGCATTTAAGAAGCCCTTTGTGGACATTTAAATGGGCCGGTGATGGATAATGAGCTGTGTTTCATTTAAATTCACATTTTTGGGGTGGATTTTCACCACCCGGCTCCTGACCTCTTGTCAGCACTTTCTTCGCTCTTGATTGCCAAGACTCGTGTGATTTAAATTGAGGAGGGAGTGCAAACTTTGTATGAATGGAAAAATTAGCAGATGCAGCTCAAGAACAGTTTAGGAAATAGAAGTGACAAGTAGTGTTGACACACCATCAAACTGAGACTGATTGCTTGAATAATTGGTTTGTGCCTAATTATATTAGAGTGCCCTCTTGGGTGTGTGTAGGATTATGTGTGTAGCGCTTACAGTGGGATAAAGATTGGCCAGAGGAGCTTTGCTGCAAGGAAACTGGCAGATTTGTTTCCTGGTGGGGGACTTCGATCAAATTCATAGTGCAATTCCCCACTACCGCCATTACATTTTGTAACTTTACAATCACGTTAGGGAACTGAAGAAAATGAGGGAAGCGCACAAAGGGACCAAGAGTGTTTGTTCTGTGCCTGTGATAAGAAGACCACAGCTAAGTGAGTTAAATCAGAAATAGCATTGGCACAGCTGTTGTTCCATTAAAGCCCCCCCAAGGAGACTTGAAGAGGGTGGTCCAAGAGGATCCTGTATAGGCACCGTGCCAGCAGGCCTTGCTGGATTCTTTACTGTTACTCTTATTGAGCATGTGGACACCCACACCTTCACATCAGAAGGAGAACAACAACAACAACAAAAGCACTCAGAAAAATCACACACACGTTTTCAGTTATTCACTTTTGTTGTTGTTTTATTTATCCAGACATTGTAGTTACGCTATTATGAAGTGCTAGTTTCCCTATTCCTTAACATTGTTGGTACGATTTCTTAATTTGTTCAAGAAAACAAACCAAAAACACTTTACAGCATAACGCCACCTGTTGCTTTGGCACATCCTTTAAACTTAAGAACTTTTCATACACAAGCCGTCATTGGATGATTCGTTTGCTTTGACTTGCGAGCTCAGACCTACGATACGAGCTTCTCTATGGTGGCAGTAAATTCAATTCAACTCACTTCAATAACACCATTAATCAAAAAAGAAGTTCCAAGTTGTATATTAAAAACAAGCAAACTATATTGGGACCAGCTAGCTAAACATAACCTGAAAATGGCATTGACATATTAAAGGTTAGCGTTCATAGTTCCCGTTGATAGATATTCTTTGTCCATTCTGACAAATGACTAATGTTAAAGCAACTGACTGAGTAGTAGTAGAAGAAGAAGAAGTCTGTTCTTCTGTTTTATACCATACTGCCTCCCAGTGGCCAAGTGACCAGAAGAAGTAGCACACTGAATTGGATTATTTATGGATTTACATTCAGTTGAATTTTGTTATTACCCTATATTCTATAGTAGTTATGTAAAGTGCAACATTATACATTGCTATTTGTCCTCATACCGCCAAATTATTTTAGGCGGTAAGAAGGCGGAACGAATTAATGGCATTTCCTTGAATCTCTTTTGTTGAGGTGCTGCTCTACTGTGGGTTATTCAAGCGATGGTATATGGTCATTGTGGTCTTGCTAAAACAACAATTGGCATTTAAGACTTTTGCATGCCACTGAACGTGCAGATTCAGTATGTGTGGAAGTCTATGTTGGTTTGGTGGGAGGGAGGAAGACAAAATTATTCATTTCCTATTAACAAGTAATGCTGTTGAATGAATCAACACAATGGTTACAGTCTGGTCGTAAGACATTCACATGCATAAAGTCGCTGCGGCTCTGGCTTTAAGCAGGTCATGATGGAAATGACTTAACATTACAGCTAGCTTGAATAAATAAGGTACAGGGTAATCAGAAGGAAAGAAATGCGTAATTGTTATTTGGTTCTACAATGGTTTGTCACTGGGCTTGTTTCAAAGGTCCATCCTGCTTAGAACTGCTTATTTACACTTTGCACTTTTATTGTGTCGATAGTTTATTGATGCGGTCCCTACGGTAGTCTCATTATTACGGCTGTTCCATACATGTACAAGTATTCTCCTTGAAATGGAAAGGGGAAAAATGGATTTTTTTTTTTATCAGACGGCGTATGTTAGCATCAAATATTGACATTCATGATTGATGAAGCATACATTTCCCTCCAAAAGTGTTGTATTAGTTCTGCCAAATTTTGCTGCTTTGTGATTGATATTCAAAGATGATTACAAGGCATTGCCACTATGATGACTTACCCGAAGCTGAACCAAAACAATAAAGGAAAAAAAAAAAAGTGGACTTTTTTTAGACTATCTAAGTCAGTCTCTAGACTGAAACCCTATAAAGCATGCATTTTACCTGGTAAAGAGAAGATTGAAAGGATTACTATTTACTATTTTAAGCCTCTGAAATGTTGATCATTGTCTCATAGTCATCTTGTGATACCCAACCCACATTTTTTTTCAGTTTCAGTCAAAATAAATACATTGTACTATTTCCATCCTTGTAGAGGAGAGTGCACTTACCTGACTTCACTCTTTTGGTCCAAAGTGTCCCCTGATTTTCATCGGCCATTGCACCCGAATAAGCATGCATGACAACTAATAGATACTGTTGGAGCAGCAAAAACAAATACAAGTGTGAGATTTCTATCAGAGGCATTGCATTAGATTACAAGAGGATCTTGTCTCTGCCTGTGTAGGACTGCTGATCCTATATAAGTGCAAAGTCCTGCAGGAAGATGGGGAGCTTTGCATTGCTTAAATGAGAGTTACACAGCTGCACGTGTCCTGAATGTTTATTGTAGAATCCATTTCGCCTACACAGTATACGATACTCCATACTAAATCCTTGAATAGTTTACAAATCACCACACAGTCTCTTCTGATTTTCCTCAGCTCTATTGAGCAATTTTGAAACATAAGCTCATTATGGGGTACACTATTGCCGGTTTAGTCTCACTGTTTCGGGAATTTATTTTGCAGTCACAACAAATGTTGATAGAAAAAAGGCTCATAATTGACTCCCGGGCTCAAGAATGATGCAAAAATGAAGGAAAATAAGACTTTGAAAAGAGTTAACACATCGCTTTTTTAGTGACAGGAAAGTCAATAAAGAATACGTTTGCTACAATATTACTACGGAATATAAATACGATGGTTGTAAAAAGTCTACACACCCCTGTTGAAAAAATAGGTTTTTCATATAAAAAGAATTCAGTGGCATGCCATCAGGGGCTTACCGGAGTAAACATTATTAAAAGCACTGATCTGCTTTTAAAACTTTGTATAAAGTTGTAAAATATTGTAAAAATATATTTCCAGCAGTCTTTTGTCTTCATTTAATAGAGTGTGTCTTGGCTACGCAACTTAAAGTCGTATGTGGGTTATCATGGGAAAATGAAGCTTCATGAAGCACTTGTGATCATTTTTGACACCTCTAGATGGTGCCTTTGGTTTAAAGAAAAACGCTAGCGCAATGCAAATTTATTCCATTTCCACTGCATCTTTGAAGTTGAATGAATGAGTTACAATGAAGCTTTCATTTGTTCATCACTACCTGCTACCATTTTAAATGCCTCTGATTTACCCCAAATCAAATGCAGCTTTTCTGGTATGCTTTTCCTTACTTTTTTTTTGCTTTCAAATATAATTCATTTCGTGCTAAGACTGGCATAGAAACAAATCAAAATAAACAATTCCTTAGTTGGATCTCATTAAGTCACCCCCCGCTCCCCGACACTTCCAAGTTAATTCAGTGTAAAAATTTGAAATAGAACTCCTTGTTTGAAAAACCAAAAAAAACCAAAAAGAAGCCCTACCTTTAAAAACAACAACAACCTTGTGAATTAACGCGTATTTATAGTCCTCTCCCCTTGTGTTGGTCGAGGTGAAGCATCTGCAACACATTTAAATGGCCATAAAAAGTCTGTGATCCAGACGGTGTTTGTCTTTGAAAAGTTAGTCCTCCTACTTTTGTTCTTTGCTCATGCACATGCAGCATCCCCCGGGGTCATCTCTACTCAGAGAGCCTTAAATCCTCGCTCTCGCACAGACGGCTGAAGATATCTAAGTCGGGAGACACATTTATTTTCCCGCATACACATTCGTATCTTGAGCCCCTGCGACCATAAAAAATTCTCTGGCATGTAACAGGAATCTCTCCTCAAGAGTAATTTCTTTGTTGGCTACTTATCTTGATTTCCTCTCATGTCGGACTAGGAAACTGAGCCTTTAGTATAGAACGTATCCGAACTGTAAAAATGATATCTGACTTAGCAGCCTCCCCTCTTATCCTTAAGCCATTTTATGAGACTGATAAAACCATATACATATATAGATATTTATTGTATTCCAGTTCCCTTTCATTACTTGAATTTGGCTTTCCCTAATTCAAACCCCCCATCGCTTTTGACATGACTACTGCACGCTGACCAAATGCTTCGCGCAGCCTTTCATGCGCCGGCTTATTTGCGGCCTCGGCAAGTCACCGCTTCTTGTGTATTTCATCTCTGTTCCAGTATCCATTTAGATGTCTGCAAAAAGGGAGTCAGGCTGACGTCAAGCCTGCTTTCTAACATCACTGCTTCCACCCTCCTGCTATTCTTATCCGTCCTGTCAACAACACAATAACTTTCACCTTCAAGATTATCATGCTTTCATCATAATGTTTGCCTGTCCGTACTTTGCCCCCGCCCACGTGCGCGGAGCATCTGGTGCTGCACGTGGCGTCCTATTGTTCTGCGAAGCAACGCAAACAAGCAAAGTGAGCTCGTCTGTTTTCGAAAGCAACATGTAACCTCAAGACCCAAGAAAACAATGGCGGATAACAGAAGGCGGACTCTCAAATATTCAATACAAAAGGATATTTGCATGGGGCTCAGAGGAAATGAAATCATTCCGTTTCGCCATAATGTCTCTCAAACCATGGAGGGTAGAGTGTGTACGGCTGGGGATTAGAGTATATAATGGGGTTTTGAGGATTGTTTGGGATTTCAGATCTGGAGCGATATGGTGCCAGGGGTAAACACCAGGCTGGAGACCAAGAGATTAAGACAGCAAGATTCGGCCTCCATGTGGACCTTGTATCACTGTGTTCCAAAGTCCATCCATTTCCCACGGTCATTTACTCAAGCATCTCCCTATGGGGATTTGATTATCCTATCTGAAAGGTCACGGCGGTCTTCTCATACTGGCCCAATAAGAGCTGGGTGAGGCAGATAATCATTCATTGGTAGGGACAGAGTGGCAGAGAGGCCAGGAAGGAAGAAAAAGGGATTGGGCCCTCAAGTGATTTGGGTGGATTTCAAAAGACAAAAAACACTTTTTTTCCTTTACTTTCATGATATTGTATATCTCACCATGTTAACAAGTAGATACATGTGAGGAAACATAGAGAGAGTATATTATTCATTATATATGTATATATATATATATATATATATATATATATATATATATATATATATATATATATATATATATATAGTGCTGTTAAGCGATTACATTTTTCAAAAACTAATTAATTGCAAATTTGATCGTGATTAATCGTATTTTTCAACTACAATTTTTTTTACAAAGCTGGGAACAGATTTATTGTACTTCCGGGGGGGGCGAACGATTGCGCGAACAAGTCTTTTGAACGGTTCTTTTTAATGATCTGATTCTAAAAATTCAATTCACTTAAAAGAAATGCCATGCCCATCACTAGTGGCTGAAGATGAAAAAAAATCAGATGGTGTCCACAACCCTACTGGTTTTCATGCTGTGAAAATATTTTGCGGAGGTACAGGTAACAGGGTACAAATTTTGGTATGCCATTAGTTAGCGGCCGCCAGCTACCATGACTACAGCTCACCTCGATTTGACTCCACCAGAAATTCTCCGCCTGCATTAGACTTCCATCTCCTTTGTGTTAGGCATGAAGGGTTCTACTTTTGAATAACACCTTGCAACTTTGTTTTGCACTAGATACGAAAGTGGGCATTTTCTATCCAAAAAATGTTCACATCCTCCCATTGCCCCCCCTTCTTAATTATTCCTCAGCAAGGGGCCCGGACCAACCCCTCGCCGCGGAGACTAATCCTTTGATTGGCCCAAGATCACTAAAACCAGAGGCCCTCTTACAGCGTGGTACTGAGAGCGGACGAGTTTGGAGACAGATGGAGTCAGCGAGCGTGTCGGGACTGCCGGAGAGGAGCTTCACATCTGCCGCTCACAAGGAATCAGGCCACAGACGGTCAGGGATTACATGATGGAAAAGAGTCAGTCGGTAAGAGTCTAAATTCAACTTTCAACTCTCTGACCTGGAGGTGGGCGTGAGCTGAGCAGACAGGGCAGAAAAGCCACCTCGGAAGACCGAGTTTGGAAAATTAACAGATTTAACCATGCAGGAAAGGAGGGATTACATTTGTACAGGTTCAAATGGGTGCAAATTAACTCTGCAGTTGTCTCTCCTACGCATGTTTGGTTAATTAAATCAATGAAAACATACTCAACAATTGTAAATGACATTCTTTTCTAAACTCATCTAATTGCATTTAATGAACGCAATGCACTTGATTAATTATCAAGCGTGGTGCTCAGAAAAGCATTCAAGCAAACACACTTTGCATATTTTATATAATGCGGTGTGTGTTCATCAACACATAATCGTTCTCCAATGAGCTTGGACTTTGTCCCCAAATGTCACACATATTTGTGCACAAGCCATGCATGGGTTTCACTGAGAACAAATTAAAACGAAGATGATTAGAACATTTGTACGACTGCACTGTGAAGTGCTTCATTACGGAAAATGTGTACTCACAAGAACTTATATAGATAATTTCCGCAAATTTAGCATGAGAGTTCCGGCGCTAATTATCATAGTGTTGTAAAAACTTAGAACATAATGTGTTTACGTGAATAAGGTCAGTTTCACAGTGAGATGAAATTGTAGCTTTGAAATATCATTTTCCTGTAAAAACAGAAATGTCATGGCCACCATGCAGCTAAAGATCTTAAAGTGGAAGTCAAACCAAACATTTTTTTCAAGAATATGTTCTACGCAGGCCCACTAGTTGAAACAAGGCAATCTGATTAATATTGCGTTTGTGGAATAAGAGTTAATCCACCCGTTTTTATCCATCTCCGGGGGCGGCCATTTTGTCACTTCTGTCGACTGAAAATGACATCACAGTTGCTTAGGGCTCAGACAACAACCAATCATGGCTCAGCTTCAGAAAACAAGTGAGCCGTGATTGCTCGTTACCTGAGCCCTGAGCGAGGCCTGAGCGAGCCCTGTGATGTCATTTTCTGTCAACAGAAGTGACAAAATGGCCGCCCCCTGAGATGGCTAAAAATGGGTGGATTTTGCTGCTTAACCCATACGCCACAAATGAATCAGAAAACCTTGTTTCAACCAGTGGGCCTGCGTAGATCACATTCTTGAAAAAAATGTTTTGTTAAAGGTTTGAACGGTTGCTCTCACCTGATTTGTAGCTAAAGTGCAACAGACTTGTGCAAAGAGCTCCAATAATTCCTAACAGAAAAAAATTCATGAAAAGATGTGCATTAGTCATCTAGGGCCGGAAAAGGGATGCCTACACAAAAAAGGCTTGCAATTTGAGTCAGCCACTTTTTACGCTTTTACGATAACTGCGTGTGGAAAATGTGTTTACACTTACCAAAACTCCGGAGTTGTTCTTTGAACATTGGCAACTCAAATGAAATGAAATGAAGCCAAATTTGACTTTGACTTGTACTTTGTATTCCGCTTTATCACATTGTTCCTCTCGCTTTCATAGAATCAATCAAACCATTTCTACATCACTTTTCCTGGATCATATTTGTATCGTCAACCAGTATTCCCCTGAAATTTCGAGAGATTTGAGCCGCGGGCACATATTATGGAACATTATCTTTTGTGCCTCTTTCCAAACGTGTCTGTTAGCAAGCTGCTCAAAAGGAAAGCAGAGCTGCATCGAGATTTGGTCGATATACAGATTAGCGTTAGTCAACAGCATTAGCTTCTGTCAAGCGGCAGCTGTGTGTTCAGCAAAGTTGTCGACATGGGAGCGGGGAGTATTTGTGTTTGGCGATGTGTCAGCTGCATGTGCCAAATGTGTGGATCCGCTACTGTAACTGACAAATGTAATTCCCTGGCTTAGTGATTAAGTGCTGCCTCCATGGGTGAAAGTACACTTGATGCTGTTTTTATGGGTCTCATCTGTGCTTTGCAGTTCACACTGAAAACGTCACTTGGATTTTTAAAGGACTTGATTTGAATCCACACACACACTTAGCAAAGGTAGAAAAATACAATACAACATTTAAATGAAGTGGTTCGCAAAAATAACACATTTACAAAAATTGTACTTGGATTTTATTTGAGTCCACAACTAAATTGGGGGTGTGGCTGATGTTGTCAGAATTAGCCAATCACACAACTGCTCCTATTTATTGTGAATCCGATCAAACTTAGATCAAGTTCAGATGCTCTGGTAGGCTTTTCCCTCCATTTTTAAATTGTAATTATTTATTTTTGCTTTCTTGCAGACCGATGAAGGTTGTGCGCTAACAATGACTGACTGGTTCTTCAGACTGTTACCTTGAATAAGGCCCCAGTTCCATCAGCCCCAAAGCAACCACCATGATGAACCGGAGGTATCGTGTTCTTTTGGTGTTCTGTTTGCGCCAAACCTAACTTTTGGAAATATTGACAAAAAAAGTTCAACCTTGGTTTTATTGGTCCGAAGCATATTATCCGACATGGGTTTTGCAAAATTGCAAGTGTCCTTTTTTTCTTTGTAAGATAAGGCTTTCATCTCGCCACCCGTACCACACAGCCCAGACGTATGAACAAGACCGCAGATCATTGTCACATATACATAAGTAAAGAGCCATAACTTGCTGGAAAATTCTGCAGCTGCTTCAATGTTGCTGTCAGTCTCTTGGCAACCTCCCTGACCAGTTTTCATCTCATCCTTTCATCAGATTTGGAGAGATGTCCACTTCTTGGTACTGTAATCATACTGTTGGGCCATATTTTATCCGCTCAATGATAATTGTCTTTACTGTGCCCCATTGTATATTCCATGCTTTGAAATGTCATTTTTACCCTTCTTTTGACGGATGCCTTTGAACTATGTCCCTCCGATGCTGTGGAAGCTCTCTCCGGACCATGGCTTGTGCTGTAAGATGTGACGACAAAGACGTCGGAAAAAGCCCACTGGAATATCGGAACCTTATTTGGGGTCATTTAACACGAGTTTGAATGCGTTTGGTTAATTCTGGACCCACCGACATGCCCAGTTTTAAGAGGATATTTACAGGTGCGCAACCACATTATCTCAGTTGTTTGTTTTTATTTCCCCTCTCTGAAAAAGATGCCTTTACTTTTGGAGTTGTAGTGGTTATAGGTCATATTGATGGTGGAAAAGTTTTGGAAAGATTCACCTTGCTCTCATTTTTTTATATCACAAAAGTCTGGAATTAGAACGAGGGGTCGAGGGGGCGACATTTTATATCCACTGTATATAAATTGAATCCATTAATTCTGTGCTTGCAACTCAGAACTAACTGGCTATAATATTTACACAGTGTTTGCACATTATTGCGCCAGTAATTATATTCAGTGCAAAATATTATGCTCCATATCATTACCTAAAGAGGTTAATTATCGCATGCAACTTTCTAGCACCCACTCTGCCATCCAAGTGTTACATGTCACAGTAACGACTGATGGATATTTATAAAGGAAAGACAACCATGACATACTGAGCGGTCCTAATTCATGATTATGTAATGAACAAAGCGCATCTTAAACTGCAAGACAGTTGAACTAAATCTATTCACGATTGACAACAATTACAAGACTGAAACTGATGTCTTGACAACACCTCGACAAGCCCCAAGCGGCCGAGGTAGCTGATTGGTCGACACAAGTGAACAGATGGACACAAAAAGCCGGCGAGACAGACAAGACATGAAAAGGGACACAAGGGAAACGTGACAAAACTCAAACCGATCATTACGAAATCCACAAAAACACAGATCATCAGATCAAGATGAAAATGCTAGGGGTCGGAAACATCGCAACCTGGCAACTTCTGCGCTCCTTGAAAAGAAAAACAACAAACGTGGACACTGGGAGGATGAAGGACCGAGGTCGATGGGAGGGAAATGCAAACAAACACCAGTCGACAAATAAGGACTCAGAGGATAGAACATTCTCAGACAATGACTAAGACAGAAGTGGAAACGAATGAGTGGAGGCAGTCTGCGAGTTGCCTGATCAAGAGGACCGGCGACCATCTTGCACATGCTGTCAGTGCATGGGAGGACATGCCTGATGGATTTCTATGATAGATGTGTGGACGAGAAGCCGCGGCCCCAGCTGCTGGGATTAATGAAATGTGTCCCACTACAAGATCGAGCGCTCTGATTTAAACACATCCCGCCATGCTATTTCTCTTCACCTCCCTAATACAGCCAAGGCCACTGCGGGGCAACTCTGTTTGTCTTCCCATTTGGGACAGATTCACAGTTGCCTGCCTTAGCCGTACATGTATCACGTGACCACTCCGTCAAAGTTGCACCTTTACATCACTCATGGTTCCGAGGTTGACGGTTCAAATCTCTTGCGTGGGTTCTCTGCAGGTACTTCGGCTTCCTCCTACATTCCAAAAGGCTAAAGGGGAAGTCAGCCAAAACATTTTTTTTTTTTTCAAAAATATGTTCTATGCAGGCCCACTAGTTGAAACAAGGAATTCTGATTAATATTGTGTTTTTGGAATATGAGTTAAGCAGCAAAATCCAGCCGTTTTTAGCCATCGAAGGGGGCGGCCATTCTGTCACTTCTGTCGACCGAAAATGACAGTTGCATCCCATCTTTGTTTAATTTTCCCCGCAAACCTCATCACTTCCATTGTCAGCAAGATTCGACTTTAATGCTGGATGCAAATTACAAACATTTCAAGGATAAGAGGCCAATATGACATTTTTATGCAGATGTGACAGAAGAACAAGGCAGTTTTTCTTCGGTGTTATCGACTGCCATTTGTGTCTGGCGTCCAACTTTTGCTTCCCGTCTTTCCTTGCACACGTTCTTCTCTAACGCCGTTCTGTATCTCCACCTGCCTTCTTTTCTGTCTATCTACCTCCCTCGGGGCTCAGTAGTTCTGTTTTTCTGTGGGAGTTTGAGGCGTGAGGCCAAGGAGAGTCCTCGTCAGCCAAGCGTTTACAAAGGCTCGCTGCCATGTCAACAAGGACAAACTGTTTTTCTCTCTCTTGCGTGCCTGTCTCCCAAATTCCGGCCCGACTATTCACATCCTTACTCGCATTCACTTCACAATTAGTGTGCTTTCTTTCTTTTTGTTGTGAACATGTCATTTGTGTGAGTTCACACACTTGCACGTGTGTGGGTGTGTGTGAGTGTGTGTGTGTTCATGGGGTGGACTGACAAAAAGCCCAGCTTCCTACCCGGAATAATTGATTAAACAAATTGCCGGCCATGTTTCATTCTGAGGAAGTGACAGGAGCAAAACGGGGGAGATGGAGCCAGGAGATTAATTAGGAAACAAAGTCATCTTTATGGAAATTAAATGCATCCTCTGATGATAGCCTTGCTTTCCTATCAGTCTGCAGGGGTTTGTCCCTCGTGCATAACAAAAGACTGGGAGGCCTCCAGAACATCACAGCAATGTCTGTCGACTCCAGAGCGGAGCACCCTACGGCACTGCTGGAGCCAGCCCCCATTTTCACGGGTGATGTGTTTTGGGCTACATCATTGGAAGGCAATGAACCCAAAAAATACAGCTGCTCCCGCAAACAATGGAGGAGCTTCTCTCTCTCTCTCTCTCTCTTACCCCCCGGCCCCCCTCAAAAAAAAGTGGTAACACAGGGGTCCTCATCAAAATCAACTTACAATCAACAATATTTTGCAGAGTTGGTGTTGTTGTTTTTTTTTTTTTTTAGATCGTTTGGGATTTCAAAATTCCAATTTTGTCATGAGCAGCATGATTGTTAAAATAGAAGAAGCAGAAACCAATTCAAGCAATCGCCGTTACAGACCATTAAGTTGTCATGACTTGGGGATGGCTGAATATCAATTAAAGTAAATGTTGTCGATTGCCTATTATGTCCAACAAAATTGAGGATGGAGGCTATGAATTGATCCCCGTATGCAATTAAGCCCAAAATTATTCATACCGTGGCAGCACCATGAGCAGCACCATGAGCCTAAATAGCATCAGCGGTGGGAAATGGATGAGTCGAATTTCAGTATGAGCGGTTTTCATGCAGGTGCAGCTGTAACGTCAATCCTAAATGCCATTTTGAAAATCATTCTAATAGCAGATCTTATCAAACAATATGGAGGAAAACAGTTTATTTCCAAGGTTCCTGGTCACTTTTAGCATAATCTAGAGCAGTGATTGAGGGAGAGATCATCAAGGGCGCTGTGGGAAAATAACCAAATTCAATCACAACATCTTTCAAGACATCATTTTTATGTTGGTGAATGTCTATAAATGAACCAATGATAAGCTTATTCAGAAGTAATTGTTGTTCTGTTGTGCAGTGATCCACACACTCATTAAACGTCCTCTCTCTCAACTGCCATGCAAGCTGTATATATACACACACACACACACACACACATACACATCTGGCAGACCTCTGCAGCCGTTATTTACGGGTCAGTGTTACATGCAGGTTCCTTGACTTGATGTGTAGATGGGGCACAAACCTCAGGGCTGTTCACATGGGGACCGATTGACACTACGATAAATCACTTCTCAAAGAGGGAGGTCGGGGAGCGAGGCGCAGACGGTGTGACAAGAACATTCCCAAGAAACTTTCCGGCCATGCTCGTGTTTCATGCATGCATGCACATTTCCAATTTAGCTATCACATCACTTAAGTTGTAAGATCCAGAAATTGTTCAGTGAAATTTATTGATGCAGCTGATTAAGAAAAGTACACAGACAGAGGCAAACTTACACATGTTTGAATTCAAAATTATCTGTAATTTCACTTTTTTTTTTTTTTTAATACTTTTTAATACTTAAGATTGGTCATTTTGTGCGATTTTCAACAGATCATACTTTGGTGATGAATGTACTGGAGTGCATTAGGTTTCTCACTTTCTTCGCGAGCAGGAAGTGTATCTCATGATTATCTGACCTCATGTTTATCACTGCCTTGGTGACTTTCAACAGTAAATTGTGCGACATGGCTTTTCTTTTTTGAATTGAATAGTGGACATGATAGCGGAAAGTTATTTGACAAGACAAATTCAGCTCCCAAAATGTGTCATGTCCTGTCCTCAGCCTGTCCTGCTGTTATGTTTGTGTTTTTCATAGTTTCCTTGGCGATCATTGGCGGGAGAGCCACCTGCGTCGCATCTGTTGTCCATGACGATTAACCGTCATATTGCTTATTGCCTTTCCTTGTGTCCTGCAGACATTCTTACGGTAGTGTGGAACTGCTAATGTGGAGTAAACATTTTTGACTGGCAAATACGTTCAAACGTATTCGTGAGTATGATCAGACATATTTGGGAGTACGTTGAAACCTAATTGCGTATACGTTCAAACGTAATTGGGAATACGGTTGAGCGTAATTGCAAGTATGTTTGAACGTACTTACATTTATCGGTACGAGCAACCGTACTTGCAAATAAGTTTGATCGTACTCACAAATATGTCTGAACGTATCTAGATATGTTCAAATGTACTTGCAAATACATTCTAATATTTACCCCACATTGGCAGTTCCACGCTTCCGTATGTGCAGGTTATATTCGTCGAGATTTTAGAGGTGTTTGTCCGTTGTGGCTCAATCCACCACTTTAATTCCATTTTTTTGTGCCTTTCCACATTTCATTACGCTGTATTGTACTACAAGTGTCACACACGCCCTTTGACATCAAAGTCTATTCGATAGTGTTTTGTGTTGAATTTTTTTTGCTTTTTCGGCGGTCAGTCATCACAACAACATAGCACCCTGACGGCCTTCATCATAAGCGGCCTAATGTGGCCTCTGTTTGAATGTTTGAATTAGACTGAACATTACCGTATTCGTAAACTAAATGTAAACCAACTATGAGTTTATCAGTGCGTGTCTCGAAAGTATAAAAGAAGACTTTTGTGTGGGCACAATCTATGCAAAGCTCTCATTTGTGCATGTTTGTTAATGTTGCTTGGAGTGCACACGATCATGCAAAAGTGGAGAATCACAGGGCCCATTAGTAAAACCATCATTACTCCCCAATCATCTGGGGCTGCACACCGAGAAATTAAAATGACGATGACGCAGGGTTTAGCAATCCCCAGGGGTCGTGCGGCATCTTCTGCTGCACTGCCTTCCAAGCTGTTAGTGTCGCACGGTGCCATTTCTGCGCCTGGTGCTAGTGCACCCACCCACCCTTTTGTCATTGTTCTGTATCTATTTCAGTTTTAACACCCCTCTTTATTGCCCTTGCGCACCCATAACTGCTCAGTGGTCTTGTTTCGGAAGAGCTGTCAAATGCACTTCCTCCCCAGGTAAATTTAAAGTTATGACATCCAACGGGTTGGTGCGACATGGAACCCAATGAGGATTTTGATGTCCTCCTGAAGTAGTGTCCCATGACGCCGTCTGGGTGTGTGTGTGTGTGTGTGTGTGTGTGTGTCGTTCTGACTTTCTGGGAAAAAGACCAATTAGGGACAACTACAGCGCCCTCAATTCACAATAAGCTGATTTAGATTCTGTGGGAAATGCGAGAGCAATACAAACTGAACTTGGGGGAAAAAAGAAATGCTGTCACTGTAATAGGTCAAATGAATAATTTAAAAACACAGATAAGCCACCAATAGATTAGCAATGCAAAATGTCTACCCATCCATTCTATATCACGTCCTCATTAACTGGCGCATGTCCCAGCTGACTTTTTGGGTGAGGCCGGACTGGTCAACAGCCAATCACAGGACACATTAATAAACAACAATTTACACTCACATATAAAACCACGAACAATTTCAAACCTTTAATAAACCTAACCCAATATCAATAGTAATCAAACCTGACCTTGAATGATTGATTCATACCCTAATTCTCTCCAGGTTAGATTACTGCAACTCACAGTATTACTCCAAAATCACTATCTCTTCTCCAGCTGATTCGTGGTCGGGATAAATATTCAAAAGGGTCTCAAACAAAAATACACTCAGTGGTTGCTATGGAAACCTGGCAGCGCCGTCCCAATGCCACGTGCGTAAGATTATAAGTAGAACCGTCAAATTGACGGGTACGCCTAAAGTAATAGTGACTCATAACTACTTTTATATTGTTTAATAACATAAAATTGCACCATGCTTATGGCATATATATATAATTAGGAAATGTGAAGAGGCCAGCAGCATCTTATATCTATATACGCAGAGTAATAACACATCAAAGTTTGAAAACCGTCAAAATGACGGCTCCTGGTGTTAAGAAGAGCAGCTGATTGAGATTGGCCACAGCTGCTGAGTGACTATGGAGCACCACACCTGAAATCACTCCCAATAATGCACACACACATACACTGTATGGAGCTGAATCTGCCAAAGAATAGAAAAATACATTTAAAAAAAAAAAAAAATGGTGTGTCCCCTTTGCTTATGGCCGTGCTGCATCCTGTCAAAGTATATACACGCACATTTGATAGCGATGTCGGGTGCACTCAAACTTTGGCTAACTTTGATGCGTGGCAATGCATGAGAATGCATTCTCCATTCTGAGAGAAAATAAATAAAATAAAATAAAAGGCTCAGTTGGTTCAGCCGGCATTTGAGAGATGTCGGCCAAAAATGCACAAACAAGGAGAAGGACTCCGTCATTTCCAGAAATATGCCCATGCTCGCTGCCTCAGTTCTTCTAAAGCCAAGCCATGTTTCTAACGCCGAGCGAGTGAGGAAGTTTGTGTATGTGTGTGTGTGTGCGGCAATGTCACTGTCAAAGCTTTCATCATTTTGGTGTGCATACTGTCAGTACATTTCCTGTGGAGAATGGCACATTTAAAATTCTGCATGCTCATTAAAGATACTCCTATATCGGGGGAAAAAAGAAGAGATGCCATATCGAGTCTTGAACAGGGCGATGGGAACGTTAAGAAAATAAGAGCCATTTAAATCTGCTTCCCTAGGCAGAATGTGCGGTCACACTTTTACTTTGAAGTCCAAGAAGAAAACCTCTCAGCGGGGAGACACAAGCGTTTCGGCAACAAGAACATTTCAGAACACGACAGCCATGGAATAATAGAAAAGAAACAGAATGAAAGGCAACCTTTAGTGAATAGCAGCCGCTCCAATGCACACACACTCAAACATCCAAGCACGCCGTGGGAGAGAGATAAAGAGATGGACAGATGCTGAATCAGAAACAAACTAAATAAGTCATGAAATGGACTGCTCGCAGAGAGGAGATGAGAAAATGCGCACGGCTGCAGACTTCAGACGCTCCAACAGAACAACAAATGGTCGTCTCACTACGCTTTCATTTAATGAAAGCTAATGAATTCCTTCACTGGTTAGCTTGTGTCCACAGCGGGCATATCCACGGGCTCATTTTTTCATGAAGGTTAACACGCAAATTGTGAAAGTAGCAGATTCATTTATTTCGCCAAAGACAAGAACAAAAGAGCTTTCCACTTAGGGTTCATTGAAATCTGAACTTTGGTTTTGGAGTTCAGATCAAGTTTGTGCAAAAAAAAAAAGTTCTTTTCAAACAAGGACAAGCAATTGGGATCCAGTCTGGACCCAAATGTGCTGATCTTGATACGGAGGTGAAGGTTTGAATTCAAACTGCAGGAAGTCTGCCTTGAAAACATAGCACAGTGGGAAAAAGTCGCCAAAATAAATTGTTACCGTTTTCAAATTAATTTCATCAATCATTATTAAGAGTCTTAGTCTTGTTGTATTATCGGGTAACGTGGCTCAAGATGAATATAAAATTCTAGACAAAATTGTGACACCTTGCTAATGAAAATTCTGCCCGACATATCAGTGAGAAGGAATTCAATCAAATAATTTAATCTCGCTCCCCCTTTATTGGTCCGCCCACAGAACCGAATGAAATAAGTGTCAGGTCTAATTATGTAAGGACATCGCTCTTCCAGCACAAAAGCAAACGCACCTGTATGAGACGGAGCTACGGCATACAAAATAATAGATTTATAGTTGACGTTTTTGCTAACATTTCAGTGTGTCAGACCTTCCTATCTTTCATGTATGCAAAAGTGATTTGATTAAGTATTGATTAAGCTTAGGGATTGAGTAAATATTTAAAGCAACGTACATTTTGTTTTGTTTATTTATGTACACAAGCAGCTCTCTTTTGCTCCAGGCGTACTTCTATAATTAAGTTTGGTGTACCTGTACATTTTAAATAGTGTAAAAAAGAAATAAAAGTCAGGCTGCGGTAAACACGGATACAGTTATTGTCCTTCATATGATATCCTTCAGCTAATATGAACAATGAGAAAAACAATTGCATTTACTAACAGCAACATGGCAAATGTTTCCATCCGATTTTTTCCGCGCTGAGTTACATGTGTCCCGGTGTTAATGTTTTTTTCCTCTAAGAGCTCTCTTTGTGTTCGGATGACATGTGACACAATTAACGTCAGCGTCATCACGCCTGTAAACTTCCCCTTACATTAGAATGAGGCCAGTCATTAATATTATTGGCAAAGTGGCACCGTCTTTTGTAAATCCCAGGAGTGCGTGCAACGTCTCATTTGGGCAGCTCAAGTGCGTTGCTGTGGCAGGACAGACAGGAAGGTAAGGAGAGGGAACGGAAACTAGGTCAGATGGGAGACTGTACAGAAAATGTTCTTCTCCTCCCGCAGCACAATGATGTCAAAAGATAGACCCCATTTATATCCCACGACGTAATTTTTTTGCCTGTACAGTCTGTTCTGATGAGAATTAAGCAGAATTGGTAAAAAAAACAAACTACTATATTCAGAGAAAACTGAACGGAAAGAAAGAAAACGGACCCTGACTAAAAGAACGATACTGTATACATGGTTGTTTGGGATTAAGTTCAGTGTTCCCTCACTTTTTGTGGCTGAGGCGCCACATGACCCCGCGACATTTCCACAAAGTAGAGGCTGACTTTTTTATTATTATTTAGATCTCTATTAAGCCATTAGGACCTCCCCCTCTTCTATTTAGAAGAAGAACGGTAGTCAGGGCAACTAGCTTTCAGTTCCAACAACAAGTATTTATGGCACCAAAAGGCGCATTAATCCACCAGGATTGTACCTTTTGGCTACAATGCAATGTGAGATTCTGGTTAAGGTAAGCCGTTTCAAACGAAAAAGGAAAACGTCGTTAATAAGCGGACATTTTGTCGTCTTCGTTTGGTGCTAACACTATTTGGGGTTAGGTTAGGAGTGAAGCAGTGTGCTCCAAGCATAATTCCAAAAGCATCCATGATGATGGAGCGGGGGTTTGGGGGGAGGCGACAAGCTCTAATGTTCATGGTCTTGGTTTTTGAACATCAAATCTCCCCTCCCCAAAAAAAAACAAACAAAAAAAAAAAACATTTTTGACTGGTCCGACTTAGAGGGAAGTAAAATAGCAAGAAAATAACGAGGTAACCCCGCATTAAATTAGGTGATGGTCAGAAATGAAAGACAAACTGCAATACCTGAACCCCGAAATTGCAAGGGAACGCTGTCGTTGCATTTTTTCCCACTGTGCACCTCCACTTTCATCACAAATGTATGTCATTTGGCAAAAAAGGTTGAAATGGCTAAGTGAAAGAGAAAGCTGTTGCTGTCCTGTGTGAAAAGGAAGTTGTGCTTCCTTTCTCTTTTCGGGGATCTGCTTCATCTTAATGAGGGTTGATAATGTTTCTATAATTCATATTGCGATTGTTCTCTCTCATTTGATCTTATCGTTGCATCTTCATACCTCCGTGTTTCAAGTGCCATCGCCTTCCTTTTGAACATAGCAGCTCACTGCTTTCTGCCATCCTGGCAATTCCGTGCTTATTTGACTCAGCATCTGTTTGACAGGCACTGTGTGACACTAGAGTCAATGTTAAAACATGCGGCCCCATTCAGGCTCCGGCTCCGAAGGTCCATAAATGACTGCAAGCTCAGGCTAAACTTGCGCTCCCTCATAAAATCTCATTAAAGTTTGATTATCTCAAATTGCGTCCTCAAAGAGCCTTAAGCGGTCTTCCCTGAAATAACAGGCTAGTAATCATTTTATCCCATTAATGACGAAAATATCCTTTCATGTTCATGCGGCTCACACACAATACGTTTTTTTTTTTTGTTTGTTTTGAGGCATTATCCGTTTTTAGAGTTTGACACATTTTTTACACTCTATTGCATGTTTTTTAAATGACTGTTTTGTATCGCACCATGTCAGTCCAGTGCGACACCAGCACTTGACAAGCAGCCTGAATGTGTGTGGCAAAGAGCTTTTTTTGTCTTTGCAGCCCTCTCCATGGTGCTAGATGAGTCCTGCTGTGCTTGGCCCAGTTTCTCATTGTGTTGCTCTCCATGGTGCTGGAACTCAAACCTCGCTCTCTGCGAGGACTGCTGTTTAGACTGTATTTTAAACGAAAAATAACAGCCTTGTAAAAGACAAAATGTACAGTATCGATAGTATTGTTCATTCTGGTGGCGCAGTGCCGTCGAAGGGCTACATTTTTTGAGGTGATATAATAATGATTCCACTGTTCCACTTTGGACTATTCTGTCTTCCATCCAATGCTCAAGAGCCACGGCGACAGTGGGTCAATTATTTAGCTGGGTCACACTTCGTTTTTAATGTTGAACACATTCACAAGGTGCGAAGATGAGACATGCAATTTACATGCACTAATGCTTGAAACAGTGGTTTTAAAAAATGCAGCGCCTACCTGATCGAAGAAAAAAGTTGTTTTGCATCATTTATAACAGTATGTTTGGTGCACAAAAGCCACACACACACCGTGTAAAGCAGGAGTGCGGATGCTTCATGCTTTGAGGTCATTTTTCTTCAGCTGGAACGAAGTGGAGTGATTTATGAACAGCTGCAACTATAAATTTTGGCAAAAAACCTTTTGGCATCTGCTTGAAAGCCCAAAGGTTGAGAAATGCCATCTTTCAGCATAACGGGGCAAAAGTATGCATTGAAATCAACAAATGCATCCTTCAACTCAAGATTCAAGTTTTGGAATGGACCAGACAGACCCCAGAGACTGAAAACTAGAAAAGGGCTACAATGGATGACGTTGCTATCTGAGAGATTTGAAGCACTTTTGCAAAGAGGAGAAAGCAAGTCAGGATGTGTCATTCTAAGGGAAGCGTGACCAAAATGACTGAAATATGTAATTGGAGGAAGAAGCTTCTATCTGTATTCATTATGGGGTGTCAAAGTTAAAGCATTATCTTTGGAGATTTATTTAAATACTATAAAGCGTTAAAAATAATTAACTTAAGAAAAATAAATGTAACTCAGTTTTATTTACTTCCTGTGGCAGCTGACCTCTGCTCACTTTGTAAAAGTTGCTCGACGGCTCATTGGAGAAATCCAAAGCCAAATACCATATTAGTTGTACCTCGTTGTTGTATCGTTCAACAGTTGTTTTTTGCAGGAAAAGAATCGTATTCAAGGACTAAAAAAAAAAAAAACGATAAGAAAAGTATTTGTATCGAAATATACTTTCATCTCCCCCTATTATTTTCAAGATTTTACTCAAATATCGGTTACAAGCTTTGTAGAAAATTGTAGTTGAAAAATGCGATTAAATTGCAATCATTTATGGAACGTTTTGAGATTAATTCGTTCAAAACTTGTAATCGCTTGACATCACTAGTGTTCGTACATATAATTCATATCGACGTTACATTTCAAGTGTTACCTCATATGAAATATATCACTGTTGATGTGGTTAGGTAACTTTTGTTGGGTCTTGCATGCTTGAACTAACTTTGGTTGTCGCTCTTAATCGTTAATTAAGATTAAATTTCAAATGTCAGAAAGCACATAGAGTTGCTGATTTTATATATTTGGTATCGGACCGTTCTGAGCGTCTTAGAGGTTTTGCCTCTCATCCGAGCAGGCCTCATCAGTTCATGCGCAAAGGCTAGATAGGACAGCGCTAGGCTCGTCCCTGTCTTTTGTGTTTGCGTGACTTACATAAAATAATACAATGACCCCAATCAGGAGAAATTGAATTACACAGTGTGAACAAAAACTCACTTAATTATGACGCTACAGTATGTGATTATCTGCATTTCAGCCAAAGTTTATGGCATTCAAAAAGGGGAAAAGGAAGCAACACGCTCACTGATCGCTAACTCCAATGAAGTCATGTGTTGTCAGAGTGCAAACTAACTGCAGAAGCTGCTGCTCACCACAATTTCATTTGATTTCAGTCAGAGTTGTACCTTTGGTGGAGGTCTTGGCTGCACAAACTGTGAAACAGCATCTCAACTTCCCACGTTTCGGATCCTTTCAAATACTTGTCCTTAGCGACTCTGCAACCGTTCCCAGTCATGCTAATAAGCAGTTTTCAGCTCCTCCCAGTTAACCTCCAGGTGTCTTCTTCAAACTTGGATGACTTTTCAGTTTTACATTCCGCCCATGTGCGACTGAAGTGCCACTTGTACCTTGATGAATAAATTCAGCAATCACTCAGCACAGACACGGTCGGAATTGCCCTGCCTGCCACTTTGAGCGCAGGGTGTAATTGACTTGCACTGAGTCAGCATTGCTGAAAAGCATCCGAGTATGGATTTGCTCCCTGACTAGATGTGAGTGCTGCCACTTTTTCATAATGAACATTGGTGTTGCCCCTCAGACGCTGTCTGCTAACATGCCTCTTAGCTTGTTGTGAAGACAAAAGACTAATGTGGTAACAGATCATTGCAACAGCTTGTTTGTTTACGACACCATGTACGTACTGTAATCCGTCATTGTAACAGTGTCGAAATCCACACCTACGCTGGTGTTTTTAAAAACATATATCACGGCTTAAGGCATTTATGTCCACGAGAAAATGCATTTTCAGTGCTAAATCCATCAGAAGCCTGATAAAACAAACAAGCCTCCTTGGGAGCACAATCTGACACCTGGCACATTTGGAGGTGTGCAAGAGAGATGTATACACGTTTAATCAAATGTTAAGGATTTCAACGTACATTTTTGAGATTTTGATCTGATCAAATCTGACCAATAGCTGCCTTTACACTGGTTTCCCAATAAATGGTCAGATCAGGGGCCAAACAATAGACCAGGTATTTATGTACGTGCATACGTACGTACGTATGTACGTACATAAATATGTACATAAATGTGGCCCTCCCTTGCACACAACTCACAGGAGTGTTACTTCAGCTTGTCCAAAGTGTTCATATCGAGATAAGAAGATGCAATGCAAGCAGGGTGTAAACAAGCTTTCTTCAAAATGAAATTCATGATGGTAGGGGGGGAGCAATTTAACCGCTGATGTAGATTTCATAATAGAATAGGTGGAATTAGAGTTCATGTGAACCCATTTTTAGGCAGTTGACTACAAACTCGATTGGAAACCACAGGTAAGTCAAGTATAGTTCAAAATTTCCATTCATATTTGATGTGTTAAGGAAAGTCGAAGGATTTCTTCAGCACTTTACTGTTCATTGATTAGTGTTTTGCCCCTCATAGAGACACCAATAGATTACGGCAGTGCATCGGGCAAACTGACTTACAAAACATGCAGAGGTAATGCTATTTTGGGAGCTATATACTGTGCAGCAATTAATAACATTCCACTAATGAGTCCAAAAGTATTTTTAAAACATAACTGACTTGAGGGAACTACACTTGTGATTATTAATATTTTAAGAGATGATGTGCATTTCAGGTAGGTAGTAGGCTATGTGGGAATAGGATTATTAATGTCATGTTAAATAATCACAAAATATTTGGAGTTTTCTGGTCATCGCAGTCCAAGAGTAAACACACTCATACATACGCAGTTCAAGGAGCTGATTGGACACAAAAAAGAAAATTACATTTAGCCTAAGAAACAATCAGAATGAATGTTTTTTTGGGGGGGCACACGGCTGGAACACTTGACTCAAACTGGGACACATAAACGAGGACGATGAATAAAAAGATCAGGCAAGGTGAGATAATGGGACACAGGTGAAGCCCCTCAGGGAGGGGCAGGTCAACACAATGGGGGAAAACTGAAGGACAAGTAAGGCACAAGATACGTATATTTCAAAATAACACACATCGAGTGTGGCAATGTGGAACAAAAAGGGGGATTTGTGGGGGTGGGCAGGAACCAAAGCATGTCAAGGATGGTCTGGAGGTCTTGTGGTTTTGTTGGTCTTTACATCCATTCCCAATCTTTAGATTTATTGCAGTTCATTAACAACAAAAGCACGGGGGGTTAAAACAAATTAAAGGTTCGCTCAAAAATTGAATAGTAGCTCATACAAGAATCTGCATATTTTCAGACACACGTTCTGTGTTTGAGTTGGAAATTGCTTTTTATCACGACTGATTTGGGTCATAAGGTTTATAAAAATTTCACACGACACCACGACAACTTGCCACCACCATACATGATCCAAATTTCAATTTGACATCAACTGAAGCTTCTACCAGAGCCGCGTTTGCAGCATTTGATGAATATCACTTTATGCGCGACTTTCTCCCCCACTTCAAGGTGAATATCAAAACTAACATACTAATTGCCGCTGACTGGGAGTGACTTGAAGCCGACGCCGTTTACAGCCAATCACTTCGAAGGTTAAGTGTCCCTAATAAATGGCAAGATTTAAAACATTTCTATCCTGCAGGAAAATCAATATTAGTACAGTACCTTTTGACTCTAAAGATGGCTTTACTTTACAACTTGCAGTGAATATTCCAAAAAGTGAAGTGAACCCAAATACCCATTTCCAATGGCTCATCCGCATGTAAAGAGCTGTTATGTCACAAAGTCTGAACGCCGAGTGAAATGTAAATCCGTAACTAATAAAAATGACCACAAAATACGTGTTTTACATAGTCTACAGATGTGGGGTGGTGGTGATGGGACATTCTGCCACACAATTTCACATTGCCTGAACTCAGCATTAATGAATTAATGTGAATTTTCCATTGAACATGCTCCATATATTTTGAATGCATAAAAAAGTCAGACATTTCCAAGTAGATTATTCATTCGGTCCTGTCACGGGGGTTCATTATGGTAGAGTGGAGACAAAAGGCGCATGTGTGCCAAGGGAAACAAGCAAGAGTACAGGGTAATCTTTAAAAAAAAAAAAAAAAAAAAAATAGACATCTTTTCGAAAAGGCAAACAGATACTGGATAGCAGGATTAAAAAATCAGATCTCCAAAAACAGATTATCCAGCACAAACAACACAGTGGACAGACTTCTCACCAATGATGACATTGGTGATGACACCTAAGGGACAGAATTCATGAAAAGCGGAAGCTAAATACATAGAATACAGAGACAAGGAGGCACATCTCTTCAAAAGAGGCTGGACTGGAGGAACACAAGTGATGAGACAATGACATGTTGAGCAGACGGGGAAGGCACAACAGGGGACAGGAAACAAATCACAACTTTAAACCACCACAAAGGAAAGCAAAACAATCAAATGAGGCCCTCACAATATAAAGCAATTAGCAGAAAAAGCTCATTAAAAACATTTTATACCTCAGATCAAAATGCTCTAAACAGCTTCTACCCATGATCTATTTCATTTACAGGAGTGAAAAGCATTGTTTACACTTTTGTTTTGTTTTTTTTAATCAAAGCAAACTTAATTTGATACGGTCCCAAAAATCTCGGCACTGCATTAGTTGCTTTTACCAATAGCAATTCAGTTTCTAGTTAATTAAGAATCATTTTTAATTGTGTTTGTTCATTTATTTTCAGTGAATCAATTGCATTGTAAACATCAACAAAAACCCTAATAAACTCCACTAAACGGGTGAAATACACACAGACCCCCACAAAATCTTGTTCATATTTAAGTCCTGCATTGCCATTGAAACAGGAATATTTACACAGCCTTTGACCGGATGCATTGTAGTCATGTATGAGTTATCTGTAGCATAAAGAGACATACGGTATCACAAGACTGTCATTGTGATAACATTTAATGACAGTTCAGGGACCTCGGCACATATTCATGCTTCTGGCTTTGTTGGCGGCACTTGTAAATAAACACCGCCCTTGACTATTCTAAATATTCCTTGGAATCAATCAAATGATCTATTATGATAAATTGGCGTACTGTGACAACTATGTATTATTTAGCTGGTACATCAACAACACTTACATAATTGCAATTATACAATGAATTATCAGCAAGTCTAGATTGAAGTAATTTAAATTCAGATATGATAATTAATTAGTCTCGGAATGTGCCACAGAAACAAAATGAAATGATTAAAGTCGAGGGATTTTCTACTCTAATTGCTTTAAATTACATGAGACAATATGCACCCTTCATTAGCATAATGGCACAAACAATTTTAATCTTTGAACATTGAATTTATAGCTCCTTGTGCATTTGGAAGGGGCTTTAAAGTGTTTTTTTCTTTTTTTTTGGGGGGGAACATGTAACAAAATAATAAATAAATAATAAGAAAAAAAACTGTCATTCAAAGTGCATAAAAAATGTGTGCATGTGCAGTGACAGTAGGGTGCGTGATCAGGAATTAGATCAGTAGCACATGCATTACTAGCCATGATTTAAATAAATATTTTCATACCGTGTGTTAAAAATTAGACTGTACTCATGTGTAGATAGCATAAAGTACACTGTCACATAACGTGTCACACATAAGAAATCTGTGGGAAATGTAAATATTAATATTAATGAGGCAATATTAACGCTGCATAATATTTAAATCCGACTGCTTTAAAATTTGACATCATTTACGCACTAACTTAAGCGATACGATAAACTTTTGATAACCTATTGGTTGAAATTTGGTTAGCAAAATGTGATTCATGAAAGAAAGCCCCCCACCCCACACACACACACAAATGAGCATTTTGCACTCACATTATATTGACATTGTTTCCACAATAATAATTTAAACAACTCACATCATGCTAACGTTGCCAATGACGCATTTCAGTCAGAGGAACAGCTGAGTTTTTTTTCTCCTCTTTTCAAACATACCAATGTCGTGCCCCTCTGGGAGAGTTTCGTCCCACACACACTAAAACAAATCAAAGCATGTCTCTGTTCTCATGATCACGTGAAAGTGACAAAAACGTATCCTTTTGAGCGAACACATGTAAGAAAGAACATTCACCAAAAATTGTCCAACCCTAACCCCAACATAAGGAATACGTTCAATACTCATTAACTGCCAGACAATTCCAGACCCTCTTTTACCCTAACGTTTGGGAGAAATAGAAAAACATATAAATAAATTCCTGGGACTGAATGGCTGGACTGTAAAAAAGACATAAAAACGTTTTTGGCAGTGACTTGTGCAAAATGGACACGTTAATTATTGTGGTTGTACCTTACACATGTATTTGACGTGATCATTGCTATGGGAGCGTGAACATACATTTCTTGCACGTCTCTTTGTGCTGGTTGAATTGGCCACCCCTGGCGTGGCTGATCAAAGTGTTTACTGGAGTGTCGTTTGTCATATTTGACAGCCATGATGAAAAGTGTGAGAGCGAAAGAGAAACAATTGGGAGGTGTCTGTCCAACAGGAGGGGTGAGAGTGTCCCCCATCCCGAGCTGTTGAGTGTCAGACACTAATGCCTCCAGATAGACGCTCGACTCGAGGGTATTAACTCAAACATGAACGACTAATGCCACAGGATAAAGCGTTCAGCCTCACTTACAGGGGCACAGGCACTCCCACAGGATCATAGAGGCTGGGCGCCATGCAGTAAATTAACACAGACTTGTGTGTGCCTGTGCCAAGGGATAAAGGCAAGCTTCAAATACTACACTGAGCTTTGATTTTTTTTTTTTTCTTTTTTTAATGAATGGCCATTACAAACAGCATATCACTAGGAATACATTCGGTATACTGGTCTGCTCTGTGACAAAGTTCGTAAAGCATAATGGAACTCTTCAATGAATGAAACACAAAGCTACCATCAGAAAGTAGCCTGCGGGTTGTTTTTTTTTCATAGTAATTTATTAATTTGATCAGCAAGTTCCAGAATGAGATATATCTTCACTGAAAAAAAAATGGCGCGTACACAGGCATTTCATACAAATCATTCCAGCAATGTCAAAATCTGACTTTGAAATGAATTTTGATGTGGATAAAGTAAGAGGCTTGCTCTAATGAGAATTTAGTATGTAAGTCACCAAAACAAATGCCATATAAATTAAGAAAAAATCGTGAAAGGGTAGGATTTAATAAGTCTAATTTTATTTTAATTGTATTTTTTTCTTATTTCATGTTCAAATAAACCATTAATAACATCATGCATTCATTTAAATGAATTAGAAGCACTTTCTGAGTTAATTGCATAACCTTTGTTTTGTTGTAAGAACAGCAAACTCTAACAACTTCTCCATTTTTGCTTTCCAATGTTTATTTGAAATAAATAACAAATAGTCTACTACTCATGTATTCATTCTTCAACAAAAAACAGAATAAACAAGTACACGAGTGGAGTACAAATAAATGAGATATTTGAATGGAATTCTAAATTATTGCACCAAATTGTTCCGCCTCCCTAATGTTTTCCCCCCTACCATGATTGAGTACCAGTTCCCTTTTCATTTGCATATAAACCACTGGCGGCCCTTCTCAAGGTTTCTAATTAAATCTTGAGGACATATATTCCACTGCGACATCAATGGTACCTTCAGACAGTCCTGATAGTCTACGGCTTTTCTTTTTCCACACGGACTTTCACTAACACACCATCAATTTTCACAAGAATGCTGACAGCAACGTTATGTGTGCCTATAAAACCCAAGGCTCCAGGAGCTGCACATGGCTGAAAATTTGAGAAACCTCTATTAAAAATAAATAAATAAAAATCAAGAAAGAAAGAAAAAAGTAATGGATGTCACATAATGTTGTGCTACAACATGAAACCAATTTCAAAAGTTGTTTTTCTCAAAGATTTACATCCCATTTGATAAATCTCCAAAGTGAGGCCAGTACCAATTAAGGTAGGTGTAATCTGCTTTGACGGGAAGATGAGCTTTGATGTTCTGGCCCCATGTGGATTTCAACTGTAGAATATTCCTGGACCGTTTTCATCCTTATTTCTGCATCAGGAAAAAAAAAAAAAATACTATTGAGGCTTTGATGTACTACTCCCACAGCCAAAAAGTCCTGTTAAATGCAGCAGAACCAGAACAACATCAATCACTTTATTGCGTTAGGGCTGTTTTATGTGATCTCAAATTTACACAGGGAAATGGGAAATGGAGTGTCGAACTAACAGGAAGGACATAGATGATACGGACATAATAAAGACATTCTTATGCAACATACAGAACCTGCACTTCTTCACTTTCAAAATCATATATGATGAGTGTCTTTCAAAGGTAACTGCACCGATTGTACACATCTAAATTAATTTAGTTGGAAATAGTCAGTGCTACTTTCAAACTGATCACTTGTTTAACTGATCACAAAGCAGTATTGTATAGCTACATGACCCACGGCGGACAGGCCGGATTTATGAATAAATAAATAACAATGAATCCCTTATGGCCCCACAGTGGGTAAATTCACACTATCAACACAATGTCAGAAGCAACGGGGGGTTCACTACCTTCCGAAAGGATAACGGCTTTCCTGCAGGTGCTTGGAATTCTTGAGAAGGCATGAATTTTAATGCTGACTTCTCAAGCTTCTAAAATGCTTCAAGTGCTTGAAATGGTAACCATTGTACGACCAAGCGCAAAGGTCGTCCTTTGTTGGTTGGTTTGCTCGGCTTGTTCACAGGAAGAAAATCGGAAGATCTGATTTGTTGCTTAAATCGAATCATGACGCAATGGAGCCGACTTGCAAGTGATAGTATTGGATTTGTCGTGTCCACAAGTCAACAGACTCTATTGACCTATAAGCATGAGTTCCAGTATGTGTGCTGGCAACAAACAATCAAAACAAGTAGGATGTCATTTCATGTACAGGAAGTCCTCGAGTTACGACGTACTCGACCTAGGATGTTTCGACTTTACGAGGCCCGTGCCTCCATTTTGTCCCCAGCACCACCGTGTTTCTGCTTAGCTAGTGCATAGTCCTTGTCCATGTTTGTGCGCCGGTAGTATCTTTGCCTTTTTCACCCTCTCCTCCTTCTTCTACATCCACCTCTCAGCAGTAATGCTAAGTACAGCATCGTATTTTATTATTTTAATGTATTTTAGTTTTTCTATACAAAGTATTTTGACGTCAATTTCGACTTTTGACGGTGAAATCCGTTTTACGCGAAAATTCGAGTGGAACGTCTGTAAATCCAAGACTTCCTATATTTTCTCAATTCTTTGCAAAACTAATTTGCACACGTTTCAAACCGTAGTCTTATCCTTGGTTTAGTTGTCATGATAAATGCAGTTAATTAAAATGTGGAGATATTTACAGAGGTGGGCATCCTGTCAGATTGACGGATGCCCGCATATCTGACTTTTTTGGGGTGGTGGGCGTGCTGAACTAATGGACCGCTGACGGACTTGACTGACGGGCTGATGAACTGATGATTACGGACTGACGGAATAACGGACGGGTACCCTGGCCTCTGACGGATGGCGAATGACGGACAAGCGAAATTGATTAAAATGCCCACCTCTGGTTATTTATATAATGAGGTCAAGTGTGTTTTTGTAAAGTTAGCTACATTAAGATTATTGCGTGAAATGGTTAATAGCAGAAAATAATTCAAAACATTCTCATTGTGCATACAGTATAGGCACCATACTAACAATCAGCCTTTCCATATTGCAGCTCGAGTGTGTAGCCAAGCATGCTATAAGCATCTAGACACGTCCCCCTCGGAACCCTTCAGTGATGTGATGGTGATTGACATTGTGAAAGTGACACTTTAAGGCTACTTGAGAAACACATTGTATCACTTTGACAGTATTGTCATTCCACTTCACATCTCTCTGGGTGATATGTGAAACAGCTCCGGTCTTACAGAAAATGTCCCCCCAAAACTTCAACACATTTCCATTTTTTTTACACCGAATAAATTACTTTTAAGGGGGAAGCAAAGCCTGCACAAATATGGTACTTTGTTGTATGAAATAAATTTTTTTTTCAAACCTGATATTTTTTGTGTGCATTTTTGCATTGAATGGCGGTACTTAAGGTCGCACAAGAGTGTGGCTTGTTGCTCAGCTCTTGTCCATCATCATTTCCCAGGTGGCATGATGATTCACTTTCGGAAAGTGACACTTTAATGCCACTTGACAAGTCTTTCCATGTCCTGCCTCATTATTATTCAGCCCCTCGGCCTCAGCCTGTGGCTGCGTCTGAACTGGCCATAGTTGGACAGAGCTAACCTAATGCTCAAGTTGATGTGATGCCTGTGAGAAAAATATCAAAATTGTTGGAGCAAAGCTCTATTCAAGCTTGGCTCTAACATTGGTATCACTTTTGCACACAGCTTTGATTGACAGAGAAAGAGGATATGTATCAATCTACTGCTTTCTTCTAAAATCAAACGGGCATACACCATATTAAAAAAAGACAATTGCTCACTCCCGATGGAAGTGTTTGAATTTTGTAATGTAAAACTCAACATCAAACACACTACTTAGAGCCAAGGAACAATGTTTTTGCATAGGGACACACGCGGAACAATTCTAGACACTTTTTCAAATGGTTTTGACATTTAACATTGATCTTTTTTTTTTTTTTTCTTTCCTCCCTAGTTAGCGGTAAGAGGACAGGCTATAACTGCTTGACATAATCGGGCGTGCGCACTGGAGATACCCAGCGGAACCCATACCTCGCAAAAATGATATAAGGCCAAGCTCTACCTTGTCATGCACCGCGCAGCAACAGTGAGTCGTGACACATTTTCAGGTTTTCCTTCTGAGGGCCTGTGCCTGTCTTCTCTTCCCAGCGCAGCCATTTGGGTTACGGCATAAATCACCTCTAAGTCGCCTTAAGTCCAAATCCTCATGAGCTTTGAATGGCGTCTAGCAGTAGGACTGTGGGATTGCTGAAAATTGAATTTTAGTTCCTGCGGATTTGCTTATTGTTGGGGGGTAATCATTCACGGATTTGCTTTGGACTCAGTTGCTTTCTTATTTGCAATAGAGATAGAGGGATTTTATGTATACCGCATGAATGCCATTAGAGGGCTATAATGGGCCACTGAGAGCAGGTTTTGCAAACTGGGTGCAAATTAGAATGGTGCACTATTTCAATCCGTGCAGTAAATGGTTATGCCCTTGCTAGGAATATGAATAATTATGCAGGCCACTGGATGATCTCTTGATAATTATACTATGTTTTATCACATCATCAAACATCCACCACAAAGCATGTCAGGGTGGCACCGCGTTCCCCGCAATACAGCACGCTGTCGGCTAAACAAATGGCGATCAGCATAATAATTCATTGGAAGTGTCGTGCAGGAGACATTGTGCTGGCAGGTGTCCGTCCATTGGCTGCTCGCTGCTCTTTGGCAAGGCCTTTCAAACTGAGTGGGTCAGGGCATCCATCAATAATTCATTGAGCATGCCAGCATAAAGGTAAACAATGGCCGCAATTAAGGGAGGTCTGCGGTGTGGACAGTGAGATTAATGAAAGTGCAGCCACGTCCACCCGGGCCCAGAGACACGGGGTCTTTCACAATGACAGAGGTTCTGCCAAAGCTGAGCCCCCACAAGTGGATGTGCATTGGTAGGCGCCTTCTACCCCCATGCGTTATTTTCCCCATTTGCACCTTGACATGAGAGCAACAGACCGAAGGAGTGCACTCCAATTCTTAATCTCCATCCAGACATTAAAAAAAGCAATAGAAAACAAACATCCGCGTATCTCTTCATCAAATTGTGATTCCAACACTGCGTTGTGTTCCTGTAATAGTGTTCAAGCTATTGAGTCACACAGGAATAATGTAATGCCACATTATTATGATGCACATCCCATGTAGAGGTATTGAAAACAAGAGCGGCTCGTGCTGGTTCGGAAAGAAATCGGCAATGAAAATACACAAGGCTGTATTAGTATTCATATTTCTCATCTCTTCATAAGCTGTTGCGGTCGCACCATTTGTAACGCTCTAACACTTGCTAAGAAAATGGTGTGAGTGTTCTGGCAATGTTTCTGCGGCAGAAAAAAAATATCTCAATTTAAAATGGCTTTGACCTATGCTATGTATATTTTGTTACTACTTGTATTAGGGGTGAAGGGAAATGAATCACACTAGACTGCAAATCTCAATTTTCAGTGTTAAAAATGCTTTGAACTGACTTTCTTTCCCGTTGACTTTTAACCTGATTCAATTTGCGGTCTGTTTTGATTTGTGTTTGAGAGAATATTTTATTTTCTTATTATTTCATTCTTACAATGGTAGAGTGAAAGCTACAGAAATAATACAATACAATACAATTTTATTCATATACTAAATGAATGCCCCAAATGACGTCAAACTCTCATCATGTCTTTCAGCATGTTCTAACGGCATGTCCAGCTCAGTATTTGACTGCTCCCGCCGGCCAGCTGACGTGACGTTGACTGCCAGTTCACATGGTCACATGGCAGTCAAGATTGTGACTCTAAAGTCCAACAAGTGGAGTTGACTGCTAACTGTCGAGTGGCTGGCTGCTAAATGCGTCTTCAAGTTATGGGGAACCCTTCCGCCGTCCGTCTATCCCCCAATTTGGCCGGACCAAATAGTAATCGCCGATAGGGTGGTCCAACTATCATTTTAAACGGACTTCCGTTAGCATTTCTGACTGCCAACTTCGACAAACTACCACTAGCACACCCGTTCTCAACTTCCTTGCTGGGCGATATTTGTGACGAAAGACTCACACGAAATGCGTCTGCTTTAACCGATTAAGGTCTAAAGTGCCTGGCTAAACAATTCTCTAAAACCTACGGTAGTCTTTAGAATCGCCCTCGAAAACCTGTTTTCCTGAAAATTCAACACCTAGAAAATTATCACCATCTCAGCCCCTGAAATTGACATAAAGCTCCCAAAGTCCAAGAAGGTTATAAATAGAGAAATAGACGATTACATAGACATTACATTACATAGGAAAACACGGGGATCCAACTATGCTTAAGTCTGACTATTTTTTTTTTTAAGTTTCCCCTTCTATCGTTTATCACCTACAAAATAGGCATCCGTCATAGGCGGAATGCCCAGCTCTGCACATTTCTCACATAGCAGCATTCTTAGAACTTCTGCCACACAGTCTTCAAATCAAGGTTTAGATCTCCATCGAATTGTCTCTGTGTGGAGTTTTTCCCATACTTGCGTTGACTTTCTCGGTTCAGTCCAGATTCCTCCCAAGTTTAAAGATGCTGCTTTTGGTTGACTGAAGTCTGTGGCAGTTGGATGCTCTTCCCATGTTTACGAGGCTTTTCTGCAGGTACCCCGACTTTGTCCCACATTCCAAAAACATGTACTGTATGGTAGGTTAATAGGTGTGAATTTGAGTGTGAAATAATTTCAATTCAATGTCCTTGTAGTTTAAAAATGTGTGGACTGCATTTTTGCCTTTTCTCTTCTTCCTTCCTTTCCCTCATTGAGTCTGAGACCATCCACCCCTTGACCTTGTGTCTTTTATCCAATACTTTTAGCCAACCAAAATTGTGGCTGAACAAGCATCCACTTCAAATTCAGTTCACTGCAGCAAAACACCTTTTGGGAAATTAATGAATAACAATATTGTGAAAAAGCAAATAAAGGGGAGCACTGGTGTGAAACAGCCCTAATGAAACACCCATCAGGAAAGTTTTTAAGCAAGAAACAAAAAATAATGAAATGAGTTGAATTTGGGAACAATGTGGGGGTGTGAGTGTGTGTGTGTTTTTGGCATGAAAAATCTTTTTTTTTTTTCCCAACAGATTGGGAGGTGGGGATGTTAGGTTTTATCTTCAGACATTGAAACATTATGTATTCGGGTGAGTTTAGACAATAACTCGGCACTTGAAGAGTATTTACTTTGCTCTCCTTTGAATATTAAATTGCGTTTCAAAGCAAGACAGCTTAAATAGATGATTGCAGAATGGTGAAGATTTCTCACTTCACAAAACCAGCAGAAGCCACATTGTCTATGCAAGAGTGTATTTACAATAGACCACTCATGAAGGTAAGGTTTACAAAAAAGTGCAAATCACTCGTAATATTCTGCTCATGAAAACCAGCTTTGTCAAAAAGAGAGAAAACAACCAGACCCATAGCATAGATCTATGTAAAAATATGAAATTTACTTAACTGCGTCTGTGATTAACATATAAACTACAAGTCACATTTTGGTGAATTTAATATTTTTTCAAAAAACTACGCTATTGGTCAGTCTACACGCATGAATGTTATTTTTTTGCACTTTGACCAATCTAAAGTGTTGAAAAAGTCTCGCCCTCTTTCACGATACAATGCTAATGGTTGAACAGACTTGAACAAAAAGTGATCATTTTGGAGGTAAAAGGTTTTGGCCCAACGCCAGCGATATCAACGTCACAGCATGAATGAGCGTACATGTCTTTCACACTGCACTAGTGTGATTCTGATTAACGTGAAAACGTCAATTCTTTACTTGGTCTCCGACAGAGGTGGAATCCCGTCAGACCGACGGACCGGTCACACCCGTTTCGCTGACAATTGACGGATGATGGGACACCTTTTAAAAAATAACGGACTGACGGGCTTGTCAATCCATCACTGACGGACCGTTACTCCGTCACTGGTGGACGCCAGTCTTTCCAACGTTTTTTGGGGGGGGACTGACTGACTAACTGAGATTTCTTACGTTCTAACCAACGGACTTAATTGACGGACGGACTGACTGATGATTACAATTCAGTTCATCACGAAAAATGACGGACTGACGAATGACGGAGGGATGTCCTGGCCACTGACGAATGACGAACCAGAAAAATTTAGTAAGATTCCCACCTCTGGTCTTCAGTAACATCATAAATGGAGAAAAGGGAGCTCAGTACAGCTAATTTTCATCAATGGGCCATCCTGAGATCAGAAACCGATTATGAAGTGTTGCAAAATCCCTGTTGGCATCGTTGCTTGAGTGTTTACATCTTCGTGCGATCCTGCAAAGGTCATCAGACATCCAAATGTCACAGCCGATAAACAACCTCAGCTGACACCTGTGAAACATCACACGGGAGGGAAGCCTCCAATCTGCCATTCATCCTAAAAGGTCTCGTGCGCCAGCTCCCGGCCACGAGGACATGCAGGATAACCGCAAATGGAAATAGACTGGTGAGCAAAGCCAGCGCATGTACAGTACATCCCGTGACTCCCTCATGTCAGACCTGCCCTGGCTACATTCTCTGTGCTCCCTCCTGGTGATCATTCATCATGCCGTCACCAGCGAAGGGGAGCGAGAAGGAGGGGGGGGGGGGTGCAACTCGTGTATCTCTGCTGTGCAGCTGCCTCCTGGAGCAGGCACAAGGGCCACTGCATAATCAGCTGGTTCTTTTATGCCCCAAAATATCTCATCTGCATGAAGTTCATTGCATGTGATTTATCTTATCTCCACTGAAATGATTTAGTGTGAATCACATGGATTGTGCCACAGATCATATCGGGTTCTTGGCACAATAAGTCGAGTGAAACACTGAAACATTTCCGTACGCGGAATGCGGTGCTACTTGAGCAAATTGAAATGATTACCGAGTCTTCTCGCTCGTTGTGTATGTTCACGCAATCTTGTTTTGCATGTCGTAATCTAATATTTGGGTCACTTGTAGAGGGAGCATTAAATGTGGATATGTGTTTTTTTTTTTTTTGCAACCGCTTACCGCTACAATTAACGGAGAGCTGTAAATAATGCATAATCCGTTGTCTTAATAGTGTGGGTGTATACATTTTACATTTTAAATTGAGTCACCGCAGCTGGGAACGGTGTGTTTAATGAAACCCGTGGGGTATAGTTTACATACAAGGAATAAAATCTAGCTCAAAACACAATTATATATGCAACTGAGCTCTAAATAGAGATCCAGTAAGACACAAACTCAAGATTACTTTTTTTTTTTGGGGGGGGGGCAGACCTTGTTTGTATCGCACAAGCCATTATGTAGTTATTTCCAGCGACGCTGATCTGCGTCTGCAGCCCTGCAAGGGAAGATACACCACTTTATAGTTTTCAGTCTTTCCGCAGCTTTTACTGTCTGTCAACTGAAACTTTTCCACCACTTTTAGACCAGTGGCTTGCTTCAAGCAAGCCGTGGTTCTATTTATCTCTGCTATCTGTCCATTCCTACGCCATGTTTGTGTTTGTAGCTATTTTTAAGCCCCATCCCTGTCTCGAGCTGTTCCCGCTAACGCTTTATGTCAACTGTTATTCGCACACACCCAGCAGGTTGTTATTCTTGTTGATAGCTCACCAACAGCCATATTACATGGCCTGGTTGTTATTGTCACCTATGTGCAGCCCCGAGACTTCCTGTGTTCACAGCTCTTCAGAGTGTTATGTGTCACGTAACAAGACGCACCTTTTGTCCAAACAGGGTCAGCAGGAACCCTGAAGCTAAAGGATGAGGGAGGTGACATGAGATTGAGGCAGCACGTCTGGTCATTGTCCCACAAAAACAAATAGGGGGTACTTGCCCCGCCCCCATCTCCCCCTGATTTCTCCAGACATCCCCAGATGTTGCCGGACCTCATGCGGCCTGGAGAAGAAGCTGGCAGGCCCGAAAGACACAAAGTCATTGCGTGATTAATCACCATACATGCTGTGTCGAGCAGCCCAGCTCTCACTGGCCCCCTGTCGATGAAGTGGCTCTGAAAAAGCTCCCATATTACAAAGAAAAATGCAGACTTTCTACGGATGTATTGACTGCATCATAGAAAGTGTGGACTATGACCTGAAATAGTATCTGCAATCCAGAATGTACAATTCAAATGATTCAAAGACAAACATTATTATTTGATATCCATTTCTGTGACCTTCGGTGAGAGTTTGGCTTTGCAATTTTCCGATGATATGGTCCGTATGGCTTCATCAAGCTGTCATCTTCAGCGTTTTCTCTGATGGTTCAGAGTCCGGTGTGATGCTTTCATGTAAATCAGCACCTCCAAATATAAGGCCAGAGAAGGGTGAGGACACTAGAACCAAATGTCTAGTGTGAACACTCCTCAAATATTTACTACTTTCCTGGGTCCACATAATTTAGCAGACCGTTTTAAAATGAGCAAAGCTGGAGGCTTGTACACAGTTTGCAGCCGTTTTTGCACGTGCAAACCTTTTGTAAATGACGCCCTAAATTGCAAATTTTTCTTCACTAGACTTCAGAAGTAACGTACACATTTTTGCGATGCTTCAATCATTCCGTCCACCCGACCATTCATGTATTGCATTCTGTGCTGCAGTTGAAAGTCTTTTTTTTTTTTTGTGAGCAGGGCATTTATGAAGCTTCCCAAAGTGTGAGTGCACATGGCTGAGTTTAACTGCACTGCTACCCTGTTGAACAATGACCGGATCTCATTAAGCTAATGAGCATCTTCTGGTTTAATGAACTTTACTTGAACTTTCATCAGTATTGGCATTTACTCGGCTTAGCTTTAGGGGATAAGTAACAATAAAAAAAAAAGATGTGTATAGTGCATGTGTTTTTTTTAATTATATGTATTTAAATTCATGATATGTTTAATTGTGCATGTGCGGAATTTCAGTTCCCAACTCACCATCAATCGCCGCATAATGCATATTTATACTCACATACATTCCATTAGCCTAACATGCGTGTTTTTGGGGTACGGGAAGTGGCTGGAGTACATGGAGGGACTCCACTCAGGTTAATATTCAAATTTTATGGAGATGTTCCAACAGTGATTAAATCGGAATCTCATGACTGTGAGGCAAACATTTTTACCACAATTCCACCGTGCTTCACTGTGTGATGGGGTTTATGCACCACCATTAGGATTCCTTGAAATGGCTTCAATATGTTTTGCTTCTTTTTAGTTTTTTTTAGGGTGTACAATTTGCTGAACATCTGAAACAAGCCGCACATGCACATGGCCAATACAATTGCAAAAGACTACCGTAGTTTCTTGAGAATAAAAAAATGTAAATAAATATTCACACAGACAAAATCGAGTAGGGATTTTACATATGAGTGGAAGCAAAATTTATAAATTTGTGTCATTGTATAGCCATTTACTGGTACCTTGGGGTTGTGAAAAAGGTATACTTTCATTCCAATATGATATTTAATGTATAATGCTACAAATGTATACATAATAGTGTGGTGGTGGTTTTCAAATACTTCCCCCACAGAACAGAGGACCGATTCATGTGTTTCACAGGTGTGTTTTGGCAATTTTGGGAGCGGGTGTTATTCATCTCGAGAAATTAACGTCACACAAGTGTCAACATTAACCATGGAAATCCATCCATCCATTCCAGTAATTATATAAATATTTAAGATTACATTTTGCTTTTGTTGGCCTGGTGTGAAAACAATCCTCCACGTATGCATTACTCCACTGGCTGTCAACTGCTATTGTTCCTTCCTTCATTCATGCAGATTTGCATTTCGTGACCACGAGGTGTTTCAAAAAAGTTTCAGAACTGGTCTCACAAAAGGGATATTTCAAATACAAACAACAAACTACAAGTTTCTCCCTTCAAAGTAATCCCCCTGGAGTCTAAAGCACTTTCCCAGCCTTCTCTGCTATGCTTTCATGCGTTCCTGGAAGGATTCATCCGGGATCCTCTGCAGCTCCGTCGTCTCGGCTATGTTGATGTAGTCCACGTTTTCAAAATGGGTCCCCTTGATGACCCACCTGAGTTTGGGAATGGGTAGAAATCATGTCATGGTGAAGCAGCCCCAAGGTGGCTTGCCACAACTGTCGCGCACTGAATGAAGCAAAAACTATGTGATCGCTTTGTAGATGTGTCGGTTAATCGTTGGGCCAACGTTGAAAGGGAAAAAAAAAAAATCTTACTTTGGGGTTAAAATATTTATTTGGCGACAGCAGACGTGGATCTTTTTTGACAGGAGACCACAATTCAAATACGGTACTAACGTTTTTAGATTGTTAGTTACATTTGCAATATTATCACATTCCTATCTTGTATTCTATTGGACCAGGCTAATAAATTACATTTACGTTTGACAGTGTCTGGTTATTGCATGGGTTACAACAGTGGGAGTTGTGCAGTAGTTCCATAATTTCTGCAGCCATTTGGCATGTTGGCTCAATTAATTTTACTTTCTTCGCAGGCTCATTTCACAGAGCTGATTTTAAAAGGCAGAACCTTAGTGAACCAAATTAGACAAGAAATAAAAAGGATAAATACAGCCTTTACTTTTACAACAAGTACATATTTAATGTTTAGACTAGTTACATTTACAAGACATTGGGAATATCAGATTTTACCCCATTCCTCGTAAAATGTGAATGTTCTCTGTGTTGAGGTCAACCAATTTACCATTCTTTTTTTTTTACGTTTTGTTTTTGCATGGCTCAGCATCAAGCCAGAGCTTCAACTAAAAGGAGAATGACACTCTCATCTAAAGAGAAAGTGGTTTTTGTAAGACTCCATTTAAGTGCCGCAGATAAAAATGGTAAACAAAATGTAGCCCGTGCAATGAAAAGAAAGTGCCAGGCTGCACAAAATGCATTCTGTTCTGTCAAGTCAGTTCAGTTGCGCACTTGAAAGATAAGAGGTCAACGTGACCCAATTCGTGCTTAGGATGAGCGACTGGAGGAAGCATGGGCCAAAGTGGATGGAAAAAAAGTATCAAGTGAAATAACGAGAGCAGAAGGCAAGGACATGAAAGAAGTTCTGGTGTCCACTTCCGAAATATATCAAGACATACAAACTTCTATAGGCTTTTATATTTAGGAGTCTGGCTTGCTAGACTGTGTGACTATCTCAGACAACGTCAACTGAATCGAAAATGTGGCTCCGTAACTTCACTCTTTCCCAGAACACTCCGTACAGTTTGTCCGGCTTTTATACTTCAGCTCCAACTGGGGCTCTAGTCAACGATTGAGCGAATTATCAACAGTTATAAAAAGCAGTCAAATCCGTCAGAAAAAAAAAACCTCAGGCTTTTACAAAAAACTTGGATAGGTGCTTCACCTTTAAGCATGACAACCATGAAAAATATTCACCCAGAATGGCTTCCGAAGGAAAAGAGGGTTTTAGAATGACCCAGCCAAAGCACAAACTTGAATGCACTTGAAAAATCTGCGGGGTAACCTGAAGGGAGTTGTGCACTGAAGATGCCCTCCCACTTTGAAGGATATGCAGCACGGAGAGTAGACAAATATTGACAAGTCAATATGTTGTATATTGATTAGTTTCTACCCCAAAAAGAGGTCTTTTAATTAAACATACATTTTACACACACCTATGCAACCCTGCTATATTAGTTGTAATTTCTACTTGTAAGGAAATCTAGCAGCATTGTTTTCATATGACTCAGTCCTAATAATAATAATAGAAACATGTTCGGAACTGTCCCTGATAACTATTATCTACCAGTCTCGCTAAAGCCTATTACAGGTGCATCACCATAAATTAGAATATCATATAAGCATTCATGCCCTGCGATTCGCTGGCAACCAATTCAGGGTGTCCCCCACCTACTGCCCGAAGACTGCTGGGATAGGCTCCAGCACTCCCCGCGACCCTTGTGAGGACAAGCGGTATAGATAATGGATGGATGGATATAAGCATTCATAGTTTTCAGTAGTTCACTAAATGAGTGAACCTAATCTTTTTTAAATCCGTAAACACATGGGAAAATAATTTTCAGATTTTTATATTGAAGTTTTGTCGCACACAATTTACACAGAAGGCAGTTCAAAGTGCTTTACATCTTATTGCAAGAAGGCAGATAAAATAATTCCGTTCCAATAAGTGTTTTAACTTTGAGATGAACTTGTATATTAAACGTAGGCTACATTGGAATTCAGGAGGACCTTCTTTTCATACAGCAAATAATCCCAGAAAGTTTGAAGACTTTCTTTGATGAGTGACAGGTGACAAGGTCCACCGAGTCACTGATCAGAACCTGAAGAAAATGAATTCCTTTGTAGCGTTCAAAAGGGACATTTAAGGACACTTTTCAATGGCAGCAAAAAGTGCCCTGAATCGTGAGTCGAAAATGGATTAAAAAGGTCCCTGCATGGATGTGTTCCTTGTGAAACGTTACAGAACTTTTGAGGCGAGGAGTGCGGTGCCAAACATATCTTATTGATTGACTATTCACCGCGTTTGATTTCACCCGTCATGTTTGAAAAGTCCACAGCTACTGAGCTACAAAATTTCGCTTCCAAATATAGGCGTGCAACCAGATGGAAGACTACCAAAACGAAAGTTTTGACAATTTTTTTGACGTGGGTCTTTGTTTGTTACGTGGATTTATGGGCCTTCGTTTTGTGTGCCACTTCAATTGCTTCTTTCTGCCATGGAGCGACAAAGATGAAACAAGATGCATACCGCGTACACACGCTTGACTGTTTGTTTAATGTATGCAAGGGAACTTGGACAACAGAGAGTTTGCAAGAGTTGTAGGCAGTGGCTGCCGGTTAAGCAAATCATATTCTGATGAATAAGTTGTAATCAGTTCCACTTAGCCGCACTAATTGACAAAGCGTGTTTCTGCTGTTTCACAGCTCACAAACTCTGGTCCCCCAATTTTTTGCCGCCGAGCACCGCAGATTAACCGCTGTCATGAATTAACCAAGTGCAGAACATGTAAGGCATTAAAACATTTTTAGTGGCGCTTGGTTTACTTGATGCAATTTCATCAGCATCATCCATCAGCGTTCATTCAGATATGGCATTAAGCTCGGGTGTTTTCCTTCATTATTTGCATTATTTCTCTTCGACTTGCAGTGTCAAATGCAACATGGTGTGCGTTTCACTGTGCAACTCTTTACAGTGCCAGACACTTTCACATTTCCCAGTCATTCTATTATTTATTTAATGAGAAAGTGTTATAGTGTGAAAGAAATCCACGCTATTAAAAGTTTGCAAGAGGAACTTTGCTGAAGAAATATGATGAAAGTCTCTGCTCTCATCAAATATTAGGAATGACAACCAAATATGAATGTAGCATTGGATAAAAATTAACCGACCGGTAAAGTACACGGACACACAAACTATAAACTCAATTCAATGTTACTGAGACACTTGCAAATTATGATGCCTTATTTGTATTCCCCATGTCATTCTCCTTTGAAGACCTTCATCGGTTCTAATTCAATTATGAAATTTAAAGACCTAGGGGGAGTTTTATAATGGCGTATGCCCTCTTAGTAGAACTTCTGAAAAACAGATCTTGATCCTGTTGACTTATCGAGCTACTTAGATTCAAATCTCAGAAATCATTCAGGCTAAGCCCCAAACTGATACAAGTGGTGTTTGTCAAAGTCAAAGCTGGGCATTCTGTCTGAATGACGGAGCGGTGGGTCAGACCATCACTGACGGACGCCGGTTTTGCTGGCTGACGAATGACAGGAAACTTGTTTTAAAAATGACGGAAGTGGAGTTTTCGTCCATCAAAGTAATCGCCACAAACCGCATCCGTCAGTGACAGACGCCCGTTTTTCTGATGTTTTTTTGGGTACCGACTGACGGACTAACCAACACAATTAACTGACAATTACAATTCGGTTTGTCACAAAAAATAACAGACTGACGAATGACGGACAAACCAAATTCAATCCACAACCAGGTGGTGGCTATGACAGATGTAAAGTTACTGCAAAGTAGTAAATACTGATCCTCCCAACAATTGCAGTTTTATCAGAACTGACTCGAAGGCAGGGAATAATTTTTTTCGTGCTTTTTCAGAAGTTTCTTCTTTCATCATGTTCACTTTGAGTGATTGCTGTTATTAGCAGCTAGCTACCCCCAAAATTAAGAAAGTACTTAATTGTACAAGTTAACTCACTGTTACTTGAGAGCAGCAGGAGGCCTTTTGCGCAGCAAAAACAAAGCTCAGGGTAATTAATCACTTGAAACTGGAATGTCAAAATGATGGTCTGTCAAGAACTGAGGCTTGTTTTGCTTGATTAGCTATAACAAACATTTGCACAGAAACACAATGACGGAAGTATATCACGGTTGTCTGCAACCTGAATGGGAGTGTAATATAAGTAAGTACTGAATAACATACAGTAACCTTGATCAACTCAGGAAAAGAAAAAAAAAAAAACTTTCAAAGCATTCAGCAAATTAAATCCCAAGAACTGCCGCAGGCAAAGAGAATGCTGATATAAATTTGATTCAATTGTTGGGATCTCCAAATTATGTGGTTAAGAGGCTCATAAAATGATCTGAATATCTTTTTACAAATAGTCTGATCAAGCCAATACTAACATTGGAATTGTACCGTTTGTGAGCTGCACATGAGTGTTTTTAACTGACGAAAGGAATAAATCCATCATAAAAATAGTGACCATTTATTCAGCATAAATTTCAATTTGTGTGTGCAGTGCCTGTCTTTGTGATCTGTGTGCCTCGAGACACCTCTATGGCTCTGTTTCAGCTCCTTTCAGTTTTTTTTTTTTTTTTTTTTGCCCTTTTCGGATGCATCAGACATCTCCTGCAGAAAAATAAAACTTTTGAAGTGAGACACTCCAAAAATGATGGTATTTGCCTTGAGCTTGCCGAAGAGGTCGGCGGGGGGAGTGTGCTGCTACATGCGAGCTATTCTTTGAAATGCGGTAAGTTGAGGGAATCCACGTTGAGGGAAGGACAGCAGGGGACAGATTTCATTTGTTGAAAGAGAACAAAGAGCGGTACCTGGCCGGGGAATCAATGGGATAAGAGGTTATTAGCTGCAAAAAGTCGCTTGAAACATCGATCATCATCTACATCCACTGCAGGAATGTGGACACTCAGGGTCAAAGCACGCCATCAATCAAAATACACAGAGAAGGGATAGATGAAGAAGATGAGATGTTCCATTCATCACAAGGAGATTCTGCTGAAACATGTTCATTTTATACATGGTTGGAAGATGTATTTTTACTCTATGTGAAGAAATGCAGTGATAAATCAACACAGTGTACACATTTTGAGTAAAAATGAGAAATGTATATGCAACATTTCACTTCTTAGACAGATGATGCTTTTCGGGGTGACAGAGGAACTGGAGTCTGTCCCAGATTTCTTGTTGCGAAGGGTGCTGTAAATCTGCGACTCATCACCAGCCAATCGCAAGGTAATCATGATTTGTGCACTTACTCCGTAACGCATATATATGGCAACACGCTGGATGAGCGGTTAGCGCGTCTGCCGCACAGTTCTGAGATTTGAATACTGGCTTCAGCCATGTGGAAACTCTATGTTATGTCAGGGTTGGCGTGGGGGAGAACCCAAACGCAGGAGGCCAAAATAAAGTCATACCTGTCAAGCCCGGGGTGTACTGAATCTTACGACGGTTGTCATTTGCACTTACATATCTGTATATAATCTTACACATTACACATTATTTTTGAATGGCTACTATCATGTGAACGGAAATCAGCGATGTACAACATACATGTTTGAAAAGGGGTTTCCACCTGTACAAATTACACCAAGTGTACAATTTGACAGGTATGTTAAGTCAAATGTTTTGAATTTAAAGAAGACAAAAACAATAATAATAAAGAGCAACACAACAAGGATCAATTGAAACTAAACAAACACTTGGGAAAAGGGGACAAGTACTAAGACGGCATTGAAACAACCGACAATGAACCCACAAGAACTGAACGAAAGCAGGGAACTAAATACAGACAAATTGACGAGAGAACGAGGAACACCTGGACAAGACACAAAGGGTGGGAGGGAGCTAATTGGGTAGCACAAGGGCTTGGGTAAACGAGATAGGTGGGCACAATAAGCTAATGAGACAGACAAAGGAACACAAGGAAAAACATGAAACTAAAGTCCAAAAGCAAACTCAAAAACAGACCATGACAGCTTCTTCCTGAGCTTCCACCTGGAACCCTCCCCCCCCAAAAAAATATGCTTCTGGCAGGGTGCCAGCTGCCTTTTGCAGTCTAGCCAGCTATATTCTTACATATACTGTATAAAACAACTGCCAAGTCAGTAAAGAAACTACTCCTGCGACTGATTTGACTTAAAAACTGTTGCTATAAATATAAACAGTTGTCTTAGAAACTAAAAAAAAAAAAGGTTGCAGTAATTCTTTAAGGCTTAGATGTATTGAGGTCATAGCAGTTGTGGGAGACAAATCTATTTGTCTCTTTAATATACAGCAGGCACAAATATTGTCTCTAGTGTATTGGAATGGATTATGATTAATGTCATTCTAATTTTAAGTCATAAAATATGTATGTCAGAGTGGCTTAGTTACAATACGACAATGTTATGCCAACCTTCAACGTCGTGGTTGTGGGTCGTGTTGCACTTTTAGTGAATGGAAGTGAGGGAGAAATAATAAGAAATTGTTCCATGGAAAATCTGTGACCTATAATTATTTTATTTTTATGCACGCCCCCACATTGAGAACTTTGCTGAACATTCAAGTTTGCGCTGGTTATCAGAATCTAATACTGATATCGCTGTTATCTTAGACGAATATGTGCTGACAGTGCAGCTCTCCCTACCTTTTGGCTTTGATGTGACAGTAACTGCGAAACTGTGAAAAAAGCTTATCCTTGTCCAGCCTAGCTGCCATTTTAATGGGCCGGAAAAAAATCTGTAAGGGTGTGGTATCATTTTTATTATCTTACCCGTCGATTTTTGTACCATACAATAAATATTCATTTACTGAAAATAGAGTCAGACAGAACGAGGTTTGAGAGCGAACAAAAATGGGAAAATGAAGCTAAAAAAAACTAATACAGCATAACAGTTTATAACAACAACAATACTATATGGGCAGCAGAAGGCAGAATAGGAGCAGTGGTTATGGAGAATCAACCAAGTAAAGAGAGTTTGCCCTGGGGGCACCCTCGACCGCCTGCAACCGGCCGACCAGAGTCCTGTCATGTCATATGAGCCAAGTGGCTAGCCCCCTCCCACCCTATTACTGTGATTACCGGATCCCCCACTGGCAGTGATTTCCCCTGCACTATTGCAATTTGGTCCTGTAGATCAGTGTTTCTCATCCTTTATTGAGTGAAGGCACATATTTCTCCTCGGAAAAAAAAACGATTCCCCAAAACTGGATATACGGGTTGATTATGTACCTTTACCTCTTTAGTCTAAATATTTGACATTGGAAAATTTTCCATGACACACCTGATGATCTCACACAGCACACAAATGTGCCACGGTGCACTGATTCAAAATCACTGCTGTAGATAAATTCCCCCAGTGGCCTCACGTTGAAAGGTGATGTTTGCAGAGTTGAAGGATTATGTTGTGTTTTGGACATTTTTATTGGACAGCACTTTGAGTTGCATTTTTTTTTTGTATAAAAAGTGCTATATAAATACATTTGATTGATTGATTGATTGAAGGATTTAATATACATTTAAATGTAGGACCTGTTGCCCAATGCTTGTAACATTTTAGAGCAACGCCATGCAGTATCTCTGGAATTTCGCTGCTTGGACGAGAGGTAGCGTACGCTCCAAAGTGGTCGCCGGTCAATCGTAGGGCACATATACTGTATACTGTAAGCAATCAATCATTCACACGCACATCTATTAACAACTTACAGTCTTCACTGAACATGCATGTTTTTGAAACGTGAGAAACCACAAAGAGAACATGCAAACACACAGGAACACCAGAGGTGAGATTCATTTCTCTGAACTGTGAGGCGGACATGCTAACTGCTTACCTTGAAATAGCTCCTGGGAAAATATTTGCATGATGTGGGTAACGTGTTACAAAAAAAAAAACAAAAAAAATCTGTAAGATCTGAAGAAGCATGATAGTCATCCTGATTATTTGAATCAGGTGTGTTGCAGCAGGGAGAGATGGAAACAGGCAGGACAGATCAATCATCAATTATTCTTCAATACATCAAAAATGCACCATTTTATTGATAATAGGAACACATATTGTCACTTTTCTCATGGATGTAAAGTCACATGTTGATAATTTTATTCATGTTGCACGGTGTGGGATTATATCTTTATTGGATCAAATATCAGTTTCAATGCTTACATTTTAAAAAATACATCTTGTTATTGATACAAATTTAAATCAAAGGCAGTGATCTCCAATCCAGAGTCGAATAATTTACCATTACAGCCCACACTATATATATAACTCATTACAGGTTAACTTTCCTTTTGAAATGTCAAGAGTGTTAAAATGAATCACTGATTTTTAAAAAATAAAAAAACTTAAAAGAAAAGTAACGTGTTACTCTAAAGAGTATTATTATAAAGAAATGTATTACTTTCAAATGCAAGTAATTAGTTATGTAAAATATTTTATATTTTGGACATAACTTGCCCAACGCGGGCAGCATCAAAACATGTTTCATTCTTTGTGTCTTAATAGCTTTGAATTTGTTTAATGTATTTCACACATATGCCTTTTCTAGTTCTGTGTGTCCCAGCAAAACACACACATGGCCACCTCGAATGAACTCTCAACCTCAGGTATGCCGTTTGCTGCTGTCTCCCACTCCCCCCCCCCCCATCTGCATTTGATGCAGGAAAAAATCTATAACTCATCCTCTAAATGGAACCGGCGTGTACAATGCAGTTTAGTGTAGGAGTTTAGCACCGTCCTGCGGGTGTTCAGCTCATCCACTCAATCACAAGTAGGATACTGAGCAAAAAAGAAGGCGGGGAGATAAGGAGAACATGATGGGATGAAAATGTTGCAGGCACATACCATTTATCTGTTACTTATATGAAAGGCTGCGTTCTGTAAATGAAAGGAGCATGGGAGATAGCGATAAGAGGGAAACAAGAGGGATCATTAGAGAAAAAAAAATGTGCAGGGATTCATTAGCATGAGGCAAGCAGAGAGTCTTGATGAATGGCTCTAAGGAGCTACTAAGAGAACAACCTGCTTTACAAGTGATGGAGGAAGATACTGAGGCAAAACTTGGATTCTGTAGACAATTAAAAGTTCGGGGGATTTGCACAATCTCTCTCTCACACACACACACACACAGAGCTGAAAAGTCATAGATGACTGCGAGAAGTCTTTTTCTAAGGCCCAGTCAATCCATCAGAGGAAGAAGTGTGCCATGGGAATGGGCAGTGCCAGTCACCTTGGACACCGAGTGGAGGTTGCTTTCACGGCACACTGGACATTAATGCTCCTCCCCGGCTACAGTTTAATAATTTAAAACATTCCATCACAACTGCAGGCACACGTTACATGGATACGCACACTTCGACATCACATTCACCTTTACGAAGGAGCAACCCGGTTGGTCGGATGGGGGGGGGGGGTCACTTTTTAATAGGGAACAGAGTGTTGCTCTAAAGGGTTGACGATTCCAGATAGATCTCCATCCCGCTCTCGGAGTATTGTTTCTCATGCGGAGCTGTCTGTGTCTGTGCCTTCACTGTTGCTAAATATTGTGACCCACATTACTGCAGTGTAATCCATTCTTAGATTATGATGTGGAAAGCCAGCCAAGCGCGGCACTTTAATCAAAGCAAGTGATCCATTTCCTGCTCCATCTATCAGACACACAGGCAAGTCTGGCTTCATTAATGTTCCTGCTAAAAACATACCAAGAAATGGGATTCACCATTAATTTGTCGCTGGCGCTGGATCTTCTTTTATACAATAAAACTAAAACTTGATAAGCACCATCACGTGGCAATGGCTGATGAAGCATTCACAGGATAACACATTAATCGCCACTGGCGGTTTCTGGCATGTGGGAAATGTGCGGTCCCTACACAATCTGCTACTTGAAATGGCGTTGCGTAATGGCATGACAGGTCTGCAAAATATGTATTTGCAAATGCACATTACGATAGCGAGTATGCTGAGGTAGACCGTTGCTGCTCCCAAGCTCCGCGAGTTTGCAAACCGTTAAACTAGCGGCTGCCGCTCGGCAAACTCTTAGCCAGAGCTGGGCATTTTACTAAAAATTTGCGGTCCGTTTATCGCCTTCCGTCTACAGGCGGGGGACCCTTCCACCATCCATTTATCCGCCATTTTGTCCGGCCGGAACAAATAGTAATCGCCTATAGGCCGGTCCGACAATCATTTTAAACGGGCTTCCGTTAGCCTTTCCGGCTACCAACTTGGACAAACTTAAAAGTAAAATAAAAAAAAAAATGGGGAAAAAATAGACAATTACATAGACGGGAAAAAATGGGCTTCCAACTATGCTTAGTCCGACTATTTCCCGTTTATTGTTTATCGCCTGCAAAATGGGCCTCCGTCTCATAGGCGGACCGGTCCGTCACATAAACGGAATGCCCAGCTCTGCTCTTAGCTCCCTCAGACATTCTTAATTATGTCGTAAGTTTTGTAGTGTTATTCTTGGACCTATCAATTATGCTTATTGTAAACATTGTAACACAAATTGATAATTCGTCAGCAACAGTTAATAAAAAGGGTTGAGTACAGAGAAATGCCTTTCAGAATGCCATCTAATAACTTGTTGCTAATGAATGTAATAATCCTTACATACTCAGTGTGTGTGTATATATAAATATATATATATATATATATATATATATATATATATACACATTATATGGAAATGACCCATGTTCTTCCGGAATAAATCCTATATTTCTATAAACCAGAACTGATATGACTCACATTTATTTCATTAAGATCTAATCTACTGATTAATTCTACTGAAATTAGGCATGATAGAAATTATGTAAATGTTTATAGCTAAAGGTTCATGCAAGTTTAAGACGATCCTACATGTCTTTAGTCTTACCTTGTTTTACAGGCCGTTTTCAACCTTGTACATTGAGTATTTGGCGCAGCAGTGTCAAGAATTCCATGTATCCTGCAAACCTGTGAACGCAATATTGTTTTGGTCGTTCCTTTTTGTGTGGGAGTTTTCATACAAACAGCACACTGTGTGTCTGCTATTTGACACATTGCTGAACACATTTCTAAAACTGTCAGTATTTACAAGCTATAATGCACTGCCCTCTATCTAGGAACCGGGTTATAGACTTGAGAGTAACAGTAGCCTTACTGACACTTATCGTATCCTTATATATATATATATATATATATATATATATATATATATATATATATATATATATATATATATATATATATATATATATATATATATATATATATCAATATTGACTAAGGACTTTCCTTTATCTGCTGTTGTCTTCTATAACCAGCAGTAATCCATTAGCCCGGTAGGCTGGATCTCGGAAAGATGCCATCCTTTGACGGATTATTTGGTGCTAACCAGATAGGCATTGGTGGATGAGACCAGGGGAGGAAAACAATAATGAAAAGAGGCTTGCTATTGATTTTGGTCCTATCAGACAGGCGGTGTTTTTGTTTTTTTCCAACTCTTGAGCGCTTGCTGTTAGTGGGACATTCATTGGGCAGGCATTCACCTTCCCTTGACTATTGCTTTTACGTACTGAATACATTGCTGAATGAAGAACTATATATTGATATTTCAATATGACATGAAAATAAGCTTCTTTGTGCTGCTGAATGTTGCCCAAAGAGTCAGGCTTACTGTAAGCGCAAAGATTGATTGGGTTTTTTTCGCATGCAGCCAGACCAAACAGCTTTTTGTTAATATCCATCCAGTCATATTTTTTTTAAACACCAATCTCCCATTTTATCAGTTTTGATTCATGCTTTCTTGGGTAAAATGTGGCTGGTAACCCTGCATGGTAACACTCAATGACGTGTAAAGAAGTTCATGACAGGTGAAATAGAAGATTAGCCAATATTTCAATTTGGAAACATATGTTTCAAATAAGGTCAACATTATTTTTTGATACATGTTTTCAAAGCTTTTGATTATACTTCAATCAATTTCACACTGTTCAACAGTGCGATAGCAAAAAAAGAACACATCCCGGCAGCAACAGTACTTTCTTGACTCCCGCTTGTCTGCTCTGTCGAGCCTGCTAACTTTCTGTTTTTTGATATTATTTCAAACTCTAGTTTAAAATAACAATTAGCCTGTTTTCTAATGTATATTTTTATCCAAGAAACAAATAATAATATTAATAACCTTACCACTAAAGATTTTTTCCTGCAGTTGAATAAAGAACACCCCCGCTACTATATGAGAGTCGCTAACCACTTTTATATTTGAAGAAATCTGTTGTGTTCTTAAAATTCCATTCAAGCAATAAGTTCACTGTCATACTGCACAGATGAAATCAACACATCTATAACTAGTTTTCCCTCCCAAAACATCACGTGTGCTTCCACCAAGACTATGATGTAAACGTCTTCAAACAATTTTTCCTTGCTCCAATTGAAGGTTCAGATGTGGTACAGATCCTCAGCATCCTTTAAGTTTAACTTCTAAGTCTCGCCTGCAGGTAAGTGGGGTTCCTGCCAGGATCAAAAGCCCCTCCTCGGGTGCAGATGGAAGTGTAATCCAATTTTTTTTTTTTTCACCCACCAACCATTGCAGAACATGGAGTGACCAGCGAGAGGTTAAATAAATGCCGTTGCAATTAATCTTGTCTGTTTCAATATCCAGAGCATCAACACTCCACGTTCGTCTTTTAACACATTTTAAGATTGGACTCACGTGGTTTCAGTTTGTCTTCTTACAGACAAAATAGAGATTGTGTTTGCCACTCCACAAATAATGCAACTCAGCGCTAAATAAGTACCATGGCAACTTAATTCAGTTAATTTCATAAACGATCAGCTTGGCTTTAGCCACTAAGCCACAAGAAAAACTATTTTCTTCATTTCCTTTGCTTTTGGCAAACACCCTTCCCTTATCGACGCATTGCACAAACAAGTTGTCACTCAGGCCAGCAGTCACCACTAATTAGATAGTGCTCTGCCTTGATTTAACATGCAGGATGCTTTGTGATTTACATTTAAAGTCTCACCAGATTCCAGTGAGGTGCTAAACCTAGTTTAAAGTAAACAAAATTAAAACTGCTCGTGTTTTAAAAAGGATTGTATCAGTTGTGATTACCATGTACTGTAATTATAGGATGAATAAAGACAACGGGGGTTGTAGGACCTTTTTGCGGCTCTCACAAAGAAACCGTTTTTTTCCCTCAACCTTATTTGTCTGAGGTGTAATGTTACTCAGGTTAATTAACTTGCGTAAAGACAATTTGTCACATTTGTCCATACACCAAAAATTGTAGAGAAAATTATGAATAAATGTATTGTGTATAAAATATAACAATACCAGTGCCATACTTGGCCGATTTTTAGGCACGGAGAAGCACCCCCAAAATATTCCCTAAACCAATTATCCTCACTAGGGTATGTTTATACACTTTAACAGTTGGGTTAAAGTTAACCCAAATTGGGCCAAAAATGGACCGATCCACTACTTGGGTCAATCTGACCCAACCTTCTTTCAAAAAATGGGTCATTTTGTACAAAACAACCCTAAAAAATGGTAGTTTTGTAAAAAGTAACCTAAAAAAAAATGGGTTGTTTTGTACAAAATGAACCCAAAAAGTTGGGTCAAATTGACCTGGATCGCTCCATTTTTTACCCAAATTGGGTTATTTTTTTAGGTGTAAGTGTTTTTAGAGAGTATGAATATGTTGATATATTGAAAAGTACCCACACAAAGTTGCATGCAATAACATAAGCCATCAAACAAAGTGACCCACACAAATGGAAACGTAACCTCCCTTGGGAAGCTAACTGTAACTTTGACACTAACGTCGATAAATTGAGCCATTAAAAAAATGCTGCTGTATTTAACCCACTTGAGACCTCTTAAAGAAAAGTGTCTGTCAGGGAGCTGAGTAAAAGTGATGTTTGATGCCTTCCACTTTTCTCAGGCATCTCCTCTAAGTTGGACGGCCTTTCAACCACCAATTTCTTTATTTATATTTGGCTGGGAGAAGAAGACAGGTCAAGGTGTTCCATTAAATGGTGGCAATTTAGGAAAGTGGTTTTCAGGGCTTTCTGGAGGCGCGGGCGGCAAGAAAACGCAACAGTGAAAAGCAGTTCACACCAAGATACCTGCTCCACGAGGGTCACCTTCAGCTTGTAGCAGAATGAAGAGCAGCGTACTGCGATGCCATTTCAACCGCAAGTTCAGAAATGTAACGATGCAGTGGAAGCGGTGGTAAAATGTATGCTTATGTTTTCGTTTTCAGCATATCAAACTTGATTCAACCTCAAGGTTGTGGGAAGCTAACACTTTGGCACGTTCCGTTTTTTTCCTTGCTTTTCAAGATTGTGATATTGATTCCTATTCTCGCCTGCTATCACCCCTCTCGTTTCCATCACCTGAAACAGGCAGCATGGAATGACGAGGGGTGTTTTGATGCGACAAAATGTCACCTCCTATTTTGTTGCACCTTAAGTGTCACAGTAAAAGTGTAAGAGAGAGAAGCAATAAAGCACAAAATGAGAGCAATCAGCAACTTATAAACAAGCGTCTGCCTTGGGAGGGTCAAAGCCCAGAGATCTCCCAATGAAATGGAAGCAATTTTAGACTGAACCCTCACCTTCATGCAGACAAAAAACTTTATTGCGCCAATGCGGCTGTAGTCCTGTGCTCCGGGGCCAATATTCCCCCTCAAGTAAAACATAATTAGAGCACTTGGCTGTTGTCCAGGCTGACCTTTGAGAGCTTGAGAGGACAGGGCAGAAAGAGTATGTTTTCCTTTAACGCAACGGAAATGAAAAATAAAAAAGAGAGCTGGGAAATGTCATGGTTTTCTCAAGGAGATTGTTTACTTTTGCAATCCTAAAAGGCCAGACATCCTAGTCATCCATCACTGTTACGTATATCCTTCTTCTCCGGAAGGCAGTTGCTGAATTTGGTGCCGTTAGAATGCAATGCTTTATTCAATTGATTGAGGCCTGTCAATGGAGACTCAATTAATCAGGGCTGTTCTGCCTCAGTAGAAGAGTGAAGATAAATCTAATTGTATAAGTGGGATTATGGAAGTCTAGGTAATATTAAAATCAATACAAGAGGGGGGAAAAACACCACCACAGCAAAATAGCCTGATTTCCTGGCTGTATGGCTTTGCATTGCTTCCAAGAAAATCCATTTAAGGACCTCCCGACACATAATAATTCAAAACTCCAGGGATTATTTCCTGCATGCTGTTCCGGCTGATATATACAGTATGGTGGCCCTGCATAGGTCAACACTTTTTCCTTTTCCTTTTTTTCCCCCCTTTTTAACCACCATCTTGGGAGCAAGTGTAAGCTGTGCAAAATTTACTCAGTAAGGCAGTCATTTTAGAGTTGCTCATTGAGACTGGTGCCATACTGATAGCAGCTGCCAGTTTGCCGATGAGAATGGAGAAAAATCTTCCATAAAACACTGCAGCAGTAATAGGCAAATATATTAAACATGAATACATGGAGGCTCTTGCAACAAATGTGAAATGCCCGAGGTAAACAAATTCAAAATGAACACGGATTGGCTGGTTGAGTAATATCTCCATGACTGCACAGGCGGTGGATGGAAACTGGTCAGTTTAATGATTAACTTTGTGGTAGTGCTTGCGGTTAATCACGACTATGAGTTCACGCAGAGGTGGAGGTGCGTGATAAATAAGGTAAGCACACGGTTTGCTTGCATATATGGGTTTTAAGAACAGATAAATTAGAGGCTGGCGAATTGTGCAGAGGAGTTTGTCAAGCTGAGGGGAGGCAGGCTTTGCAGCAGCAGTGAATCCTCCCACTCAGAGAAGACACCTACAATCTGTCTGATTTAATAGGGGCTGACGGAGAGAAGTAAGATGGAGGCTGGGAAAAAAAAAAAAATAAAAATAAAAACCAAAAGGGGACTGTGCATTCATACAAAAGTGTGAAGGGAGGTGGCACATGGGCAGAAACATAACAGAGAATTGAGTGAAAGATGGCTGACATCGTTCAGGGAACTAATGGCTCATCTCACAGAAAGGTCACAAAGCTTTTTTTAAACTGAAGAAATACCTTTTTTTAAAATATCCTTTTCCATTTTAATCAAACGCAATTTTGCAAACAAAATTTTAACCAACATATCAGTCGGTTCACATATCCAAATGTTCATAAATTGATTGTTCGATAAGTAGGGTAGCTCAAATCCATACACAAAATATGGTGGTGTCATTCCGGTAGTAAAACTACAGTATTAAGTTTCTCTTCTTGATTTGATTTAATTTGCAATTCACACTTGGTTTTACATGATGATATCTCTATTTATGTAGCTAAAATGTCATCACGATTGAATCTAGAGATCTCAAATCTAGTATCTATACTGTATTTTCTGTCCCTCCCTGAGTGGGGCCACAAATTTTTCGTAAAATGCCCAGCTCTGCAACAAAATACCTCTTACATCAACCGCAGGGCTTGGACAAGACATACAGGGTGTATATTGAACTGAGATTTTTTTTTTTTACCTTTGGTCTCTTTCCCATACCATCTTCGTGTTAATGTTAGTCAAAACCTAATGAGATATTTGTTGTGAGATGGTTATTTCCTAAATCATTTGCTGTGTAGTCATGTGACTTTGTGTTCACGTTTGTGTTTGCTGTGCCGGGTCAGGCAAACAAATATGGCAGGTTTCCACAGAACCGTGAAGTCTGAAGATGTGCAACTTTGCTATGTTTCAATGTCTTAGTGACAAATATCCGATTCATTTGCGATCAGAAAGTATTCAGTTGTTTTCAGGCTACGTTTAAGTCATTTTTCTTTTGCAAGCACTATCCTATCAGTTTTGTTACAGAAGGCTAAATACGAACACAGTATGGCTCGATGCACCTCACAATTATTCTTCTGTCAGCTGTCACATAATCAATGAACACCTGTTATAACCTTTTTGACAGTTCCAGAAGGAGAAAGGAACTAACATCAAAACAACATTTGACTGTGTTCCCCTCACTTGAAGTACAAAAAGAACAGAGCATGCCCGGCATTGTTAGTCAACTGCCTCAATATATTTGAGCCCCTGAAAATAGAGATAATCTGCAATAAAGTTGCTAAAATTCCAAAATTGTGAATATTCAATTTTTCTGATAACATAAGGTAATCATAAATACCCATCTCTGTCTGATTAATTATGACTCTTAAAAGAGATGCATTCAAAAGTAGCTTGTAAATGCGCATAACAGAATGTTAAAAATAAATTTCAATTGTTTTAATGGCTTCAACAATGTGTGAGGTACGATACATTTGTAAAGTGGGGGGATATGCAAATAAAGACTAGTGTCAGCTATCTGTGGACCCCCGCCTACAGCTCATGGCCCAAGGCAATTGCCTGGTTTGCCTGCCCTGTTGCGCCGCCTCTGGATGCGAGATAAAGACAGATGAGGTTGGAGGCTGCCTTTGCTGTGTGGATTATGGACTGCAAAATCTTCCGGGAGAAGGCAAAGAAACTCTAGCAGCAATCCCTACCGCAAAGCCTCGAAACCCTGACAAAGGAGGAAGCGGGACCATCAATGTAATTCCACTGCTTTGCAATCACAACAAATGTTCACTGTTTTACACCAGACTCCAGCACTGCGCTAATTCGCCATCATCATGATTATGAGTGTCATCATTCTAATCGTCAACATTTTTGACATGGACGTACAGCTACTTAAGCGTGTAAGAGCGCTATTTACAGTTGGATTTGGTCCTTATCCACGTGAATAGTTGATGTTCCCTGTACTTTTTTTTTCCAGAGGGCAAAATTATTTTCAATTTTTTAATTTGGGACTAACGATTGTGTTGTCCCTATTCTTGTACACACTTCGAAGTGCCCTTGTGAGTTCGCATGTTTGCGTGCGCTGAAAAAGCTGTTTTGGCTTGTCACCTACACCTTCCCCTCTCGCTGCCATCCCTTCGTGCGTGCAGGCGATGGAGCATGAAGTCAAGGTCCGCTTCCGTTCTCATCGACGATGCCAGACGTCTCCTCTGGCGTCCTGCAGGCACCGTTGCCGTCGACAGACGGCAAAGAGAAGGAGACAGAGGGAGATGCTGAACTTATGACAACAAAAGCGGCAGCAAATGTGAGGCCTGGGGAACACAAGTGCCCATGGGCATCTCGCAATCGCTGATCTTAACATTAAAAATATGTGTGTTTCTGTTTAGGTATGCGATACGGGAAGGGAAGCATAAGACGAAAAAAAAAACATCGGTTTGGAGCCTGTACGCACTGAGGAAAAGGGATTCCATCCATCCAATATTTCAATTTTTTTTCCCCTGCAGAGAGCGCTGAGGGCTATCAGAATTAGGCATAAATTCCAGCTTGATCTCTTTGCCATAATGAGCCAGAAAAGAGGACTTTGATATGGATTTCAAAGGGCATCATACAGTTACATTTAACACTACAACAACAGCTTCCAATAAACAGTAAAAAAGAGAAAAAAAGAAGATGCCATTATACATTGTTTATGAAAAACATGTAAATCAATTCGACTGATGTGATGGTTCGAAGTGGAGCCAAAGTGCTTTCCTAGTTTTTGCCTTTATTTTTCTTCACCGAGATACAGTTGCAGTCGCTGATTGTGTCGTGGTTCACTCGCCTGAATTCCATTCAGGCGGCGTGCACTTCTGAATGGTTATCTGTCTCTCAATGTGACCCGGGACTGATTGTTGATTGGGGCAATCCCCACTCCACCCCGCCTCGCCTCCGCCCCACAGTGGCCCAATTTGGTCCCGTATTACACTTCCCTCTTCGGGTGCCCCCCGCCTCCCCTGATTTCCAGCCGGCACGTGTCACTGGTTAGTCGATTAAGTGCTGTCGCCCACCCAGGTGGAAGCTGGTCAACAACACTGCACGTGGGCGGGTGCCCCTTGCGTACAGTGTCATCATTCTGTATGATCATGCAGCTGAACAGGACAGGTAAAAAAAAAAAAAGTGGAATAAATAAATGTTGCGGTGACCCCCTCCACTTCAAGAAGTTCAGCACTGTTCACCCTTTCCATCCCTCCTTACTTCATGTGTATGATCTGGTTCTGTTTGGGGTGTGCAACACAACTATGCAGCAGATTGTGATTTCAGTGAACCTAAGAGAGATTGTAAGGAGTGTAGAGAAAACATTTACAAATACGGTCATGAATATTACAGGTTGTACATATTCATGAAATGTGTCAACCCATCAAAGTGGTGAACACAACAACAATAGTGGAGCAGTTTTTAGGGTCCCTGTGCCTTGCTCAAGAGCACCCCAAATTTGGACGTGAACTGAGATCACCACTACGGCAGGTGGTGTTCTCAGCCACAGATGTTCTTGCATAATCTTATGTTCATATAATTACCTAACTAATCCACTCTTCCCGTGTTTTTAACCATCATTTAGAGTCCAGTAACAATAGCCAAATGTGAAGCATGCATTATTTTCAATCTGAGAAAATCCAACACATGGCAACAGATAATTACAAAGTAGAATTGCTTTTTCCTCCCATGTCAGTTATACAAGAGACATTTCCCCAGACTCCACATCCAACTCCTCCTCTGTCAGCTCGAATGGAGGATCAGTCTATCTTGCCAAAAGGAAAAAGTTTCTGCAGTGTTTTTGTTCCCTAATTTCATGCCTTCATGCTGCATTCCAGAAACTCAGATGAGCTGGAAAGTTTACCTGGCACGGGACTTGAATAAGTACCAAAGACTTAGTTGTATTCATTTTGTCGGAATCTGATTCAAACATCCCAACATCACCCGTAGATGGAAATAGTTGTGTAATCATTCCATGGAGTTGGCAACAACTTAATAGTGTACATCAAATAGTTTGGAAACACACTCATTGGCCAGAACATGAGCTCAAAAACCAAAAGGCTCAGAGCTGCTCGGCAATGAGGCGGTACAGTATAGTGATACTCTTCAATGGACATTTATTAAATTAACACGGCATCTTTAAATCAAGAGTGCCATCCGAAAGAGCCAAATATTAATATAAGTGCTTCACGAAGCTTCATTTGTCCACCCCTATTGTAAACTTTGTCTCAGTAAGGCTCCCTAAAAAGTTTAAAAAAAAATGTTTTTAAATGCAAGTGATTGTGCTATGAACAAGACATGGAAATTGAATGCAGCATTTGCTGAGTTCTGACGAGTTAGATCAACTCGCCTCACTCAGTACCCATTGCTGGACTTCAAATTCGAAACTGCTGATTATCTTTGGGGTGCAGTGTTTTAAGGTAAAATGATCTTGTTTGTACCTCACACAAAATAACGCCCTATACTGGAAGTTTTAGCCCGATGTTGTTGAGTGACCTTTCCACTGCAAAACTGAAATCCCAACGGCCTTGAAATCACTGAGTAGTGGATGAATGATTGCTGGGAAGCATCTGACCGTGCTGCAGGACTTGAGTGACAATGGCTGAAGCACCGATGAAGTGCTACAGTCACTGACGAGTGAGTCATCCACTCACATACACACACCTAAAAACTGTACAAATATATGCATTAAGAGATAGGATGTAGATTCAAGGGGGGAAAAAAATGAAGTAAATTTGTCCAAGTGCTTATTGTGATCTCTTCTCTGATTCAGCCTCAAGTGGTGTTTGGCCAACACATTTTGACGTGAAGACGGCCTACTTATCCGGAACCAGTGAGAAAGGAGAATACTGTCGCTCGACTACATATACTGTATCTATCTGCACAATGAGTCTCAATCCTCCCTGGCTCATTTCACTTTTGAACAATCTAGACGGGGTGTCTCTAATCCCATCATCGGGGATTAGTGGGTTGCATGGGGGACCATTACAGTATGTAATCTCAATTTTATTCCTGCCAAGGCACTGTTATATAACACTCGTATATAATCTTTTTTTTTTTTTTTTTCCAGGTCAATAGTAAACTTCGCCGTTAATAATTTTGGGTGTAAACGAAAATATGGTGAAACAAACTTGATTAGTCCCACAATGAGGAATCGTTTCAGCGGCCATAGTGGATATAATTTTAAGAATTGTACGTATCTTTTCTTCCTTGTTCTTTGTAAGATGGCCATTCTTTGCTCTCATGGTGAAGGAGCAGCCTTTTACAAGGCTACTGCTACAACCCCTCCTCATTATGGCAAGGAGGAGGGGTCCAACATGGGTGTGAGAGTTGGAAGAGGCAAAGCAAAAACGTGCACTAACACAAAAGACAGAGGATTACAAACACAAACGAACAAGGACTGGCTACATCACCAGCAGCCAGCCCGGGGACTGACCACGTCACTCGCGGCCAGCCCAGTCCGCCAGCAACCCAGTCCCTCTTGAACGAATTGCTCGGTGCCACACCTGAAAGTAACTGACTAAATTGGTTATTCTCCCCTGCTCTGATTGGGTTGCTGAACTGCTGTCAAAGGCCACCAATCAGGGCAGTGCAGGGGAGAGCACCCACACACACAATTTAAAGGGCCACGACGCAACGTGGGCTGTTACACTAGTTTGGACTCATAATTTATACTGGGAGGAGTCTCCCAAGTTTTTTATTTTTTTTTATAGCCTCATATTTCCTTTTTATCACTAACCCCTCTAGGGCATAGATGTCATTTTATTCGTATTTCTTGTTTCATATAATGCCGCATTGCCATTATGTTTGTTGGGTTGTAGTTTCAAAAGTACTTTGAAGTACCGTATACAACTACTGTATGATTAATCCATCAGTATGTTTAGCGCATGTATACTGTACGTAGATGTAAAAATAATTAAACATGAGCACTTTTATATCTCCATTTATGTGTTATCGTAACACAAATATCTGAGCCATCCCACTGAGATCATGTTGACAGCTGACAGCAGATGACAAAACAAATGGTTAACATTAGTCAAGAATACAACAATCTTATAAAAAATAGTGCCACTGAAAAATTCTTGAAAAATTAATGTGGTGAAAGTGGAATGTATTATGGTCATCAAAATCTGAGGGGGGACATGTGTTTCCACTGTCATCTGCGCCCATGTACTTTTTTTTTTTGACTCCCACAAATGCATTGCTACATGTAGGTGCAGATGCAGTTGCTGCACACTGTCAGCAGCTATGATTGATGAAATGCATCATTTGTTTGCATTCACATTAAAAAAACAGACAAGACCTCCCAGTGTTGCAATGTCATTTCTTGAATTCCTGTTGCATCAGTGCAGAGCTCCATGTTCCTCACATGCACTTGACCGCATAACGATGAGGATACCATCAGGGCTCTAGCAAAACAAAAGTCCTCAATAGAAATGTCATCCGTGAGGAACAGATTAATATTGGTGTTGTTTTGTACCTTCAGTTGCACCACTGAGACAGAACGTGAGCAAAGGCCAATGCTTCGCACATGGTAGTGGACGTTTTACTAACTATTGCTGGCCCGTCATTCGTCATACACCAAAGCCAACTCATGCACCTGCATGTCATATCCTGGAAATTCTAGTAGCCTCCAGTATGTCGCGTTTACTCATTGTTGCTCACATCTCAAAACAAAAACGTTAATTCTTTTGCTTGGACTCAACAAAAATGTTTTTTTTTTTAACATTGAGCTTGTAAGATACACACTCCTTATTTCTTGATTGTTAGTAACACATTTATTCAGAGTAATATGACGTGGATTTTGAACGCAATTGAATAATTACATTTTGACTCCCCTTGTTTTGCTTCCAAACATAAGTGAAATGCATGAAGCGCATCCGCTTCACAACAAAATCAAGGTTAAGCACCCCGCGCGTGCCTTGCAGGAAGCACGTAAACACTTAGCAGCCTTCTGGAGGGAGATGACTATTTTACCAACTCCCGAGTAAAACCGTTGTTGAATTACGATGCTCCAAATAAGCAAGCGTAATACAACTTGTCTTAGGGTACTACCAGAGGTGACTATATGTCTTGTCATGTTAACAACACAAACAGGGGGGGCGCATAGGCCAGTATCCTCTCTGGTGATCCACGTAACCTCAGGAGCTGTGCCTTAGCCGTGGAGTCATCTCATGTTAAGTCACTCTAACTGTGGCTTTAGGACTAATGTATTGGATAAACGACGTTGCCGTCTGTCCAGGAGGTAGAGTGAGGTCGTGACATTGTCTGGAGAGGCCCTATGGTCATGTCAACACAATGACTTGGGGCGTTTCTGCTGTGCTCTGGAAACAGCTGGCTTTCAGGTGCTTCAATTCTTCTTCCTTGTCTCTGTCCTCTCATTAAGCAGCCTCTGGGGACAAGCTTCTGGGCAGCTCTTATCTTGGCCCACAATGATAATGTTGATCCTCTAGGCTTACAGCCAAAATCGGAGAAGTTTCTATAATTAGAAAGACCACCATAGGCAGATCTGCAATATCATTCTCAACATAGAAGTGGAAAAATAAGGCTGAGCAAAGATAGTAGGGGTTATTCAAGCATAGTGGTTAGCATCTGCTTGCCCAATCTGTCTTACGGCAAAATCATCTCAGAATAATGAAAACGGATAGATTCCAGCATCAAGGAGTATTAGATGATAATTGCGTTAACTTTGCAATGTGTATCTCCAGCTTGTTGAATATCAGACACACCGTCTATACACAAAAACACAAAAAAATAGAATGTGTATTTTAAAGGGGAAGTCAACCCACACATTTGTTTAAGAATATTTTCAATACAGGCCCACTAGATGAAACAAGGCATTCTGATTATTATTGAGTTTGTGGAATATAAATTAAGCAGCAAAATCCACCCGTTTTTAGCCATCTCAGTCGGCGGCCAATTTATCACTTCTGTCGACTGAAGATGACATCGAAGTTGATCAGGGCTCAGATAACGACCAATCATGGCTCAGCTTCAGAAAACAAGTGACAAAATGGCCGCCCCCTGAGATGGTTAGAGTTTCCTGCTTAACTCATACTCCACAAAAATACTTATCAAAATGCCTTCAACCAGTGGGCCGGCATAAAACATATTCTTGAAAAAAATATGTTTGGGTTGAGTTTCGCTTTATTTAGGGAAAAGTATCTGTCACGAGAAGGGATTGCCGTGTTGTTGGTTTTCACCACGATCTTTATTCAGCTTCAGTGCAGCGACAACGCATAACAAGTTTGCGCTATTTCTCTAGCTCGTCACATACTTCCTGCTTCGTCACAATGACGTCTGAGAGTATGGTCATCTAGAATAAACATTAAACAAATCTCACAACAGTATCGATTCATAATATTGTACTTTATGAAAACATACGATAATGAGGCCATTCTGCTGCTCCTTCTGGTGTGCCTAATTTTACCCCGTGTGGGCATTATAAGAGGTCTCAACTTTCTCAGCTCATCAGTTCGGCAGGCACTAATAAAAATCGTGCTTCACGGAGGATCAAGAATATATGATTGTGAGTACTGCAATATAGCACGTGTTCAAACCCAACAATCAATTCAACATTATTTATACAGCCCTTTTCAGACCCAAAAAATGCAACTCAAAGTGCTTTCTTGACATGAGCTAAAAACACATTGCAAGTTATGCAGTTTCAGTAAACATTTCTCCTTGTGGGTGCCTAAAATGGAGCGTATGAATAACTGCAAACCTTTGGAGTATCCTGCAGCGAGACGTTCTTGTGAGTCCAGAGACACCAGTAGGTTCAAATGCTGCTGTGATGTCTAATATTGTCGCAGTTTCACAGCGAATGTTTTAACATGCGTTCTTGAGCGTGAGCCGTCGTGTTCACTAGCCTACATCTTCAGCCCACACTAAACGGGGGAGAAGAAAAAAAAGCTTATACACCGACATTATGCACGTACACCATCTCAGGCACCACGGCGACCTGTTAAATAGAATTTACTATATAGAAAGAAACAATATTTCAGGGGCAAAAGCCAAGGCTTTGGCAGGAAGGAACCGCATTTCACTGAGTGCTGTGCAACTTTGACAGCTAAACGTGACTGTCAGGGACAAGCAAAGATTGATGGAATCTTTTTCCCCTTGGCTCAGCAGTCTTTGATCTTTGCGGTGTAAGAGAGGAAGAGGGGCAGAGGGAAAGACGGCAGAATGATAGATAGGAATTCATGTTATTTATTTCCATGAGTTAGTCCATCATACAACTGCTGAAAGATGGTCAGAGACTGACCCAACACACTTCCCATGCAGACTTCCTGCTTGTTGCTGATGTTAGCTTTATGCATTTTTTTACGGCTGTCAAAGTTAAACTGTTAACTGTGGAGATTAATTGAAATTTTAGAACGCATAAAAAAAATAAACTAAGTTATCTCCGTTTTATTTACATCCTGTGGCAGCTTCCTTCTGCTCACTTTGCAGCCAAACTTAGAGGAGAGTCACTGTCACGAAGACGGACTTTTACGTAGTCTTACTTTAAAATGTTGCTCGGCGGCTCCTTGGAGATATCCAAAATAATTTGCGCACTTTGCAAAGCCTTTTACTTTTTTTTCCCGTATTAATTCCAAGATTTTACTGAAGTAAATATCGGTTCCAAGCTTTGTAAAAAAATGTAGTTGAAAAATATGATTAATTATGTCGTTTTGCTATTAATTAGTAAAAATAAATGTCATCGCTTGACCTCACTGATTTTTGAATATATTTTCAAGAGCCCATATACTCAAATAACGAAACATACAGACCTACCTTAAAGAGTAGGTTGTCGACTCAGTGTCATTTCTTTGCTTCTAAAGTCCCATTATAATGTGAATGGATCGGGGGATTTGTGATGTGTTAAACAAACATCTCATTGAGAGGCAATAGCCCACAAAATAAAAGTTACTGATGCAATGTGTACTGGATGCTGTTCAACTGCATTCTGTCACACACCACAACTCAGACATTGTCTTCGGCACACTTTGGTTAAGCCAATACTGGCCTTAAAGGTCCAAAAAGGCGATAAAAGTGCTTGAGCTGTCACACTGACATAGCCTACTGTGTAAAGAATGGCGAAGCTGCGAATATGGCTCCCAAAAAAAACAGACTCAAGAGCGATTGCGCGGTAAACAAGGTTAAATAAAGAAAAGAGCATGCAAGCACAAGGCTCTTGCACAACACAAGCAAACAAAAACTGAATGAACAATGCGCGACATGACGCAAGGTTGACGCGTTTTGAGAAGTGAATCGATCTACCAAAACAATACGGTTGGTGAATGGAGCCAAGGCAATAAAACATGAAAAAATACAAATTTCTTTTTTTTTTTTTTTCTTCATAAATGACTAACGATAAAACGTTGGTATGAGCCCTGTGGTTCATGCTGTCGCCGTCTCCAGTCGAATGGGAGCCTTTGATTGAATGAGACAACGTATTTTCTGTCCTCGTGGCACAACTATGTCTCGCGTTCTTTCCGCCCTGATGGAATTCATTGTGAGTTGGTTTACGGCAGCCGGTGCAAGTGCTTCGCTTTCAAATTTGTTTGCATTGCTGATGAATAAAATGCATCAAGGTCACCAGGCCACACTGAATGACAGGTGTCTCACACACACACATAGAAAACTATGCGAGGGCCACTGGAAAAGTGTTATCTCATTGCATTACATTTTATGCCGGCATTAATTATTTCACTTTTACAGGTGGTGCTGCCTTATGGTATCTGTTTCTTTATAGGCTGTCATCTGCTCTTTAACAATGTCCAATTTAGAGCTTCTGCAGCACTCTGTGTGGAGAATACTGACATCCCTTGGTTTTTAGTCACTCATAGGTCATGTGACTACATTTCCTGTGTCATACAGTACATGCCCTTAAATCTCTGAAGCCTTGTCTAGCCTTCAGAATACTTTGTTTTGTCCCTCCTCTTACAAGAAGATATTTGATGGAGTACTGCGCTACTAGCATACACTTGCAAAAACAATTCCCAGAAAGCCAGAAATCTGTTCATTCATTGCTGCCAATAAAGTCCGTTCACAGACAAGAAAGTCAGCCTTGGCTCTGACAATTAAACATCCATTTCCCCTTGTGGTTTGTTCAGTCAAATTTCCCGTCTAAAATAACAGCATTGCACTTCATATTTACACAGGCAATCAATTAGCAATTTATGCCATAACATTTCAGCAGCATGTTAAATGATCTGCGATTTGTGTCTCTATTGTCAAGTCCTTGCCAGGCTAATTCTATGTAAGCCCATCAGCTGTGAAAACCTGATCTTTTTTTTCATGCCTGCTCAGATCCCAACACATATTATTCATCTTGTGTGTGCACCCATAGCATGAAGGCTTCAAGAATTCCCAGTAAGGGAGCATTTTGTTGAAATGCAAATGTGCCTCTTCTAATCCTCTATTCTTCTGTTTTTGCATGCTGTTTTGAAAATTCTTGAACTCAACCCCCTACCACCACTTCCAATACACCTCGCTCACCCATCTTTCATCTTACTAAACAAAGGTTTGCACATGAGCCAGTGCAGTAGCTGCTGCAAGATACTTGAAGCACTGCTGGGAAGCAAATTAGATGCCAGGGAAATTGTGTCACCAATAATCAATTTACCGTGCATATTCACACAGTGCGATCCCTTCAATAAATCTGAATAAAATGTCAAGACATGCTAAATCCTTGGGGCAAACTCATGTAGAAAAGTCAATGCAAAAACAAAGCTAATTTTACTTTGAAATCAGGTATGATGAAATGTTAAGTGGAAATGACAGTGTCTAAGATCCAAGGTAAATGTGATATTTTACCGGAAGCATAATATACTTCGAATAACATGGATTTAATTTGAATACATTTGTAATTGGTATTTTCCTCCATAGTTTTACACTGGCAAAGAGTAAAAGTTTGAACAAATGCTGCCGTGTCAACTGAAACAGAAATCCCAAAAGCAGTTGGCTGTCCAGGGAAAATCCATATTTTGCCACATATGTCAGCAAATGAGGTACTTGTGCTGATAAATGCTCACCTAATAAACCGAATATGATGACTGACTGGACTAATTTACTATGAAGGTACTCTGTTGTCACACTTTGGATTTGATGAAGCACTTAATGGCCCTCAACAGCGTCGACATTTGTGAAGACTGTACAACATTCAGCTTTTGCATAATCACTCCCTCTATTCAATTGCCTGGCTGCCTCTTTTGTCAAACCGTAACTGCAACAACAGGACATTATTTCATTTGGTTTCGTTCCAAACTGACAGAAAACAATGGCACTTTGTTGATATTTCCCCCGTGTCCCACTCAGCAGGTGTTGCTTCATGTTCGCAGCTACAAAACGTCCTACCAGGTAGCTGAAAGGAAAGCGCTTGACAGAGGGGGGAAAAAAGAAATGCACTGCGCCGATTTGTCATCTTGCTTGTTCCATTCATGCAGGTGCATTGAGGAGTGCGAGGCTTAACAAGAGGGACACCTTTGCAAAATCTTTTCAACATCCCAATTGGAAATGACAAGTCTAGTGGCGCATTCAGCCCTGCAGGGGAGATCAAGGAGTTGGCGCTCAATGAGACAAGTTACTATGGATCGGAACGAAACAGATAGCCTCTCACCTCAGCTAATTAACACCTGTTTTGTACTAATTAGCTAAATCCATTGACATTTCAGAAAGTGCGCACAAAAAAAAAAAAAACCCACCGCATACAATTTACAACTAGCTGCTGGACCCCAGTGAGGTCCTGTGAGTCGCTTCTGTCTTTCTGACGACACATGAACAGGTGTTCAACTCGCTCTCGCAACAGCATGCTAACATTCCAGTTTGTAGGGGAGGATTAAACAACATTATGTTGTACTGCTTTTCTCCAATGTTAATGTTTTACTTTCAAGCTTCTCCACCAATTCATGTTCATTTTTTGTGCAATACTCGAAAATTCCTTGAGAAACAGATCATTTACATAGAGAAATGCTGCTGTCGAGTCGAAATGGATGCAGAACGTTAATACTGCCACATATAGTGTTGTGCTTTACTGACTTTAATTCATCCAACGTGAGTTGAGCTGATGTGGTTGTGAACGGTTGCCTCGATACACAATATACAGTAGCCTACATAGCGACAATATACAGTATGTGTGTCTTGGTATTGACTGGCAAAAGTCCAGGGTGTACTTTCAAAGGAATCCAGATCTCTGCTGAATGGGATAAATGGAAGAAAATGTACAGTTGAATGGACTTGTACAATGACTACGCCTCCACAGGCAAAGGGTGGGAATGAACATCTGAGCTATTTGATTAGGCAATTGCAAATTTCAAGACATCAATGCTCAGTAATTGCTTTTCTGTGCATGACTTCAAATTGAATGAGAGGATAATGACTAGTATTGGCAGCATTTTACACATATATTAAACAAATGACCATAAAAACTGAAGAGCATTTTAAAATACAAATTGTCAGCGTAGATAATTGCCATGTCAAGACATATGCAGATGCACATTTTTCCACCAACACTAAAACAACATTACATTCTGATTTCGCTGAATGAAATAATGAAATACATTGTCTAACCCTTTCCCAAACGAAGGCCACATCATTCACACGAGGTCAGTTCTAATTACCCTTTCCTCACCATCGCCTGCACCCCTTAAGTACTTCAACACTATAAACTGTGCATTTACTTCCCAATACAGCACAGCATTGCAGCTTTCCTGACTTTGTGGCCTATTTCGAGTCATTTTTTTTTTCTGTTGTGCAACTTACTGGTTAGCGTTGATAACTGACATGTTACAAGCGGGAAAGTCCACTGTCTCAACGTCACCACAACACATTTGGGAAACCGGATGCTCAAGCAAAGTCTGTACAAGCGCAGCACACAACTGCACTACACCGCGCTTGACTTCGGGTAACCCAGCAAACAAACATCACTTGCACATAAAAGTACTGAAACAAAAAGTTGAAACATGGTTTTCCATTCTGTCGAGCACAAAAAACAGCCGGAAGAATACTGTCCGTCGCTTCAAACTTCTTCGGGTTTAAAGTCGGGGATCAAATTTACCAAGTAGCCTAATATAAATTGACATGAGTTGCTTTGGTCACATTTGTTTTGGTCTATTGTTGCAGGTGATGCTTCAGATGATAAAGGAAAAGGACAGTCAGTTCTGTTTCCGGATTGACAGGGAGTAATTAAGACACTGATCCTGTAATTAAGCAGCGGCAGGTATCTTGTGCACGGAATGCTTAATTTCCTTCCCTGCAGTCAATTTCCTCCCCTCCCCCCCCATTTGTACTTTCCTGTGAGTGAGGTAATGTCATAGTGTTCGAAAAAAACCTCTTGGCACAGGTGATCAACCTTCAAAACAAGTTTCCCTCCCCCATTTCAAGGAAGCATTCCGTTTGTTGGTTGAGGCACATGGTTAGTTTGAAGCTTTTAGCCACCCCTCCATCCCTGATCAATGTTTCCAGCTGCTTGTATTTCACAGTCTGGTCAGCCCCCCTAATCTTCATTCTCCCTCTTTATCGTTTTCTCATTCATTCGTCACCGTAATGTCCCAAATAAGTACTTTTTCAGCAGCTCCTTTTTAGTGGAGGTCTGTCTTCAAGTGCAGAGTTGATTTTTATCCTGAAGTGTTGTTCAACTAATTTTTTGTCCATTAGCTACTACAATGTCAAAACTTCATGCCTCAGGCTACATCTCAGATGAAGTGTAAAATATGACGTGGTTGGACAAAATATGTGGGGATTAGATTAGGACGACTACCAATTGTTGTGGGCTCTTTTAAATTAGTCTTTGGCTACGTTTAATTGGACATATTTATTTGGATTAAAAGCCTGATCGGAATAGAAATGCTTCATGTAAACACCCCACTTGGAAATTAATTCAAATAAAAAAAATTATAGTTGCCAACAACCGTGACTTGATCAGGGGAGACGATCTTATTCAATTGCCTCATCTTAAAAAAAAAAAATATATACAAATAACCCGCATGCTTACCTTACATGCAGTTTTAAATGCATTCCATCTTCAGAGCTCTTATTAAATATAGCTCTTTTATGTGTAAAAAAAAAAAAAAATAAGGCCTCCTTGCTTTGTTTGTTAACGATGTTCAGGTTGAGGTTTGCAGCTTTTTAAATGATAACGTGATGAAAGCCGGATCCTGCTCTTGTTCGTCTCAAGAGGCATGACTCATGTTCTTTGGAAGTTAGCAGGAGCCTTCATGCAAACAAGAACTTTACCAAAAATAACATTCGGCAAACTTTCAAAGACAGAAGTTTTTCAATGGATGTTAAGATCTATTTCTTGCATTGAGCTCATGCATTTCTAGAAAATCTTTTTCTTTTTTTTTCAGACGGCAAGATAAGAGGAGAATGAAACATGGACATGTAGAGGACAATTGCGAATTCTTTTTAAATATCCACAAATGAGCAGGAGAATACATGTAGTCCAACGTTTGAGCCAGATTAGTTGTAATGTGAACTGTATCATTTATTTTTTTATCAACATGTAGATGATACTTCTGACTTGTGATCCTGATATATCGCTTTATATATATATATATATATATATATATATATATATATATATATATATATATATATATATATATATATATATATATATATATATATATATATATATATTAGTATGTGCTTTTGCATATAAGTAGATAAGATGATTAGTGTATACTGAATGACTTGATTATTATTTTATTTAAATTTTTTCAACATTTGCTTTTGCCATATTGAGTTCCTATAAAGGCCTTGAATGCATATCCACGCTTATTAACATATTAGCAAATTTGAATAAGAATGAATGATTTATATATGTGGACTGTGTGAATGTCAAGCATAAAAACGAATAAAAATACGAGCAGGGCCCTCATTTTAAAGATGACCTCTGACACGTGGCTTTTAAATATTCATCTCTCACTGGAAGTCTGCAAACTTAATTAGAAATCAAGGTCATACTGCACATATATCCTAAAGCAGGCGATAGATGAAAAATACCCTCTTGTCTCCTTTCCTCTTTGCAATCATTTTGTGGTACAACTGCAAGTTTTCAACTCTTTAGAAGTTGGAACCTTTTGTGGGTGAAGATAAACACCATCAGCTCGGGATCGCCGGCCGACCTCTGAAAAAGAAATAAAAAGAAACTCCTCTTGCCATTAAGAAAAAAAACCCAAACTGTTAACTGTATGAACATTTTAATTTAATCATTGCTTATATCAATGGTTGATACATGTTTTTCTGACCTTATAAGTGTGCATGTGACTCAATTCGACATTGGATTCATCACTTTCACCCATAGTGTTCTGTGGAAGTTCAGTTCAATAGACACAGGCGGTATATAATATCTCCTTGCAGAAGCGTTGCAAATGGCTTCTAGTGCAAGGTAAAGTCAGAAAGTAAAGTTTATTGAAAACCTATGAGGTACCTTCAGAAACTTCTTCGACAGGGTTGATGATACGAGTGAATTAAATCCAGTGAATGATGCAACTACCTTTTTATACAGTAATACAAAAATGGAGCGTGATTTTTTTTTTGTGTGTGTAAAGCAAAAGTCATCGTGTGTATGTGTTCAGGTGAAACTATTACTTTTTTGCAAACTTTCACCGCAGTTTGTCTTTATTTTTTTGTCAAGCAAGGAAACTCACTAAACTGCAATAATATTGTTAAAGTAATACTTGTCAGAAAGCATCATAAATGACTTCCTTTTTCTTTACGGGGGCTCTATTATTGGATCCTAGAGTGCCTAAGGTGTGTTGCTCATGAAAATACACATGTGGAACACACAAAAGAAGGCTGCACAAAAGCTTAATACAAAAAAGACTGGTAGACTGAGCAAAATACAAACTATTTTTGAATGTTGACTGCTCATTTCAGGCCAAAGTGGAACCATGGTACAATGTGTCAAAGGAAAGTGCCGAAGGGAAAGCCTCTCTTTGGCCTTCCATTGAGTGCAACGAATGCGGAAGAAATGTTCTTTTTTCATCCTGTATTCGGACTGCAAATGTATGGGATTGAAAAGGCGGCCTAGGTTCTCTGAGGACAAGACATCTTACAGCTCAGTGGAACGCTTTTTACCTCCAGTGCGTGGTTTTGACACCATTGAAACGTGTACAGTACTTTGTGTAAAAGAAGCCAAGTGTGAGAAAGAGAGCGCGTTCGGGCGACTACAAGCTACGTATTTTGCCCCCTTCTCCAGCAGAGCAGCTGTACATCCCCATCACACAGCCTTAAAGGTCATCTGGAATCAGACAGTGTATACTTTACCAAATCACCTGACCTAGGCAATCAACCACCAGCCACGGGCTTTTTCATCTTCCAGACTCCGACAAGGATTGTGTGTGCAAAGAGGTGAAATAGACTGACCCCTCAGCCATGTCGGATGTTTTGTAACCTTTCATATAAGTTGTGCCTTTGCTGCGAGAACATGACTAGCTTTCCAATAAAAAAGCAATTAGCTGTAGTTGTGTATGCTATCCTGGGGTAATGCCTTGTTTCTTTGATCCTGTAACCTATCCAGATATCAAGTAAAACAAAATGCACATGATTTTCTCCTCCTCCCTAAGCAGCAAAGACACACATACTTCAGCTCTGATAATGTTTGGATGTGCAGTGTTGTTGATGAGCCTGGAGCAATGGCTCAGCATGTAGCGAAAGACAAGCATAGCACAATTTGTCATGCAAATAACTACAATTAAAGCATGGAATGGAGCAGACAGTGACAAAAACAAGATTTACCTCCAAAAATGGAAAACCGCAAATGACTGTTGGCTTGTTTTTATGTTTATTTTTTTAATGATGATGATGATGATTATTATTATTATTATTAATTCATGTCATGAATAATTATTAAATCAATGAATAGTCTGCAAATCTTTTGGATAAAAGTCAAAGTACTATATCAAAATAGATTATAGGCCTTTCTGTAACTGATGCCTGCCCACAAATATTTTGCAAAAAAAAAATTCTAATTTGTAATGGAAATTAGGCACTTACATGATGGTATTTTGGGTGTGGTAAAAAAAATAAATTTTTACAACAAATCATTTAGTCTAATTCAAATTTCTGTGACGTGAGGAGCAGAATTTGGACCCAGAAGCAGACAGGACATGAACGTTGCAAGGTAAAAGTCTTTAGATACAAAAGTACAAACCAAAACATCCAACAGGAAGTGAACAGCACAAACAAAGAACAGGGCTAGGCACACGGCGCTGGTAGAGAACCGGGCAAAGAGGCATGGGAGGGCACCAGATATTTTAACAACGTGTGACTGAGCAACCAGAACTTAAATACAGAAAGACACCAGGCCACGCCCAATCCTGTGAGAAACTAAAGGACCACAGGAACCACAACAATTCCCTCTTCTTCTTGGTGATTACCGTAGTTTCCACTTGGGAATATCCGTCAGGACACGTACAAGTTTCAATGTTTTGTCAATGTTCGTTTTAGTTATTTCCTTGATTTTTGTTAACATAGTAGCCTTGAATTGGGCATAAGACTAGCAAATAGAAGGATAACAAAACGGAAATGAACAGATCTTGAGACAATTAATAACTCAAGTGACGCTAGATTCAGAAATTGCTAGCAAGTGTTAACATTGCAAACTCCCCCTTTGACCACTCGGTTGCTGTTGTTGTGCATGTGGCAAGTTGCTTACCACTTTAATTTAGATAAACAAAACACCAAAATTTCCATCTTATATGTTTATTTTTTTTTTAATCATCATCAAAATTTTTACAAAACATTTTCTGACAATAATTTACTCAAAGAGCCATATGTTTGCACTTGGACCAGGTCTCCACAAAAATGCTTCAGGTCTGAGTACAATAAAAGCAAAAGTCCAAATGAGAGAGAGCGAGAGAAAAAAACAAAAGCAAAAAAACAAAAACAACAAAGCAACTACCAAAGAAAACAATGCAGCACATATTTACACCCTACAGAAATCAATGCTCTGCAGAAATCGGATGGGAGGGAGACAGCAGGGATTCAGCTGTTTTGCACATTTACAGTAGGAGGCTGGGAAATAAAGGGAAAGTGCTTTGGGCCTGCATGGAAACAAAGAGTTATTCTGATATTGCTTTCTGTCAGCTCCCCTCTGCTTTCTCTCTCACTGTCACCCCACTTTCAATGCAGGAATAAAAATGTCCCTGGTTCAAATTCAAACCTAACCGTCTTCAGTGTTCACATTAAATACAATTAGGGGCGTAAACGGGCTTTGTCAGGCAAATGAAAAAGTGTGTTTCCCTGGCAAAGGTTAATGATCACATCTTGCTATTCTGCGTGGCCTCTGACATGAGCAATGGCAGAAAAACTGTGTCGGGGACAATATGAGTCACAGGTTAAAGACCTTGTGCTAATGTGAAACAGCAATGGACAATAACAATCAATGGGGACCGGGCAGGCATGAGCATCAGTAGTAGTGACATCGGCTAAAGGGAGGTAGAGGAGTACAAGACGCTGTAGGCGCACACACAGTCAGGCCCATTATTTATTACATGCAGAGTACAGCTATCTTCCGTTTGAGCCTTTTAACACGGCAATTCACCTCTTTATACAATGCTGACAGAAATATAAGTTGTTAGTTTTGGGAATTGGGCATATAATTCATCAAATAGAAATAATATAATAAGAAAATAAAATGAGTTTTTTTTTTTTTTTTAATGTTCTACTAACCATACCATGTTGTTGCAAATCTACTGAATTATTATGAGAAAAGGCTCCCGTATGCTGTAGGGGTACTTATGTGAAGCGGTGCCTTGTGGATGAGAAACCTGGTGCACAACGGAGCAGGAAAAGCTGCAAATCTGTATTTGACTTGGAATTAATTTCTCAAATCTATTTATTCGATAATGGATTAGAAATCACCCAACCATCACAGATTGCCTTCGGTGAGCTCAATTTGATGGGTGCGCCAAAAGCTATAGTCATTTTAAGTATTATTAGAGTGTGTCCACTCTTGTTTGGTCTTAAGTTTGAGCCTTTCTGCTGTGTGAGGGTGAGAAAACAAAGTCGATTCTTGACAGTGTAGTAAAAGTTCACATTAGGTGTGAGTCACTCTGCAATTGTTTGTATCTGAGCATGCATACATTTAAACATCGAACAGAATGCAGGCGATTCAAGAATGCCCTTTGCCTGCCATACAGTACATGTGTGCTCAGCCGAAGACATTTTGTATCCTTTTAGTACACCTTAAACCTGCCTGAGACGTTCAGGAATGTAACAAAAGCTTTCATTGTGACAGAATACAATGTACTCGCACTTATCCATTTGTCCTCCCAAATTTACGGTGTTTTGGTGTGCTCACTGATCTCTGCTGCTGCATTTAGCTCTTCCTTGGAGCAAAAGCAAAACGATATGAAAGTTTTTCACTGCAATTCTCCAGACGTTTTTTTTTTTTTTTTTTTCTCACCACACCACGGGCAAAAAGAAAATAAAAAGAGAGAATAGAAAAAGAAAAAAAATATAAAAATGAACAAAAGTAAATAAATAAATAAATAAATAAATAAAGCAAAACCTCCCAGCAGGAATGAGGGGGTGTTGCTGAGCTTGCTGTGTACTAAATCCTAAACAAACAAATTTGGAAGAAACACAAAATAAAACCTGTTGGCGTTGTGGGCCTCGCACGGATTGACTTGAACTTCAGCTCGAACATGCATCATTAGGCATGCAGAACCTTTGCATCCCATTCATTAATGGTGGATAAAATGGACCAAAACAAAAATAATTACTCCCAGCACGAAAAAAAATGTTTTTCGAATGTTATGGTAAAGGGTGGTCTGAAAATGCCTGGTACTGAATGAGTTAAAGAAGAAAAATGTTACAATGGTCACTGAAGTATCTTGGCACTGACAAGAATGACAATACATAAAACATGACTACAAAATATAAATAATTAACAACAGGCATTACTTTATTTTAGTAACCCAACAGAATTTTGTTCAAGAAAAAAAAAAGAAAGAATGAAAGATAAAAGAACAAAAGAAAGAAAGAACGAAAGACTGAAAGAAACACAAATTATGGTTCCCCCAAAAAGGTTGTTTTTGGTAACATGGTATGTACCACACTGAACATGGACATCAGAAAGCTAAGGAGAGGATATTAGAAAGACAATATAATGTTCAATGTAAAGTTTTCCTTACCCATCAGTATATGTATGTGTTGATTTAATATTTTTTTAGAACAGTCACCATATGTATTGTTCCCAGTGTTAATGAAACACTACTTTAAAATTATTTTTACATTACTGTCACTGAATCAGGATGAAAAAAATCTTTTTTTTTTAAATTTTTTTTTTACTTTTTGAATGATATAATAAATTATTCTGCTTGGGGGTTATCAAAGTTTGACCGGTCTGGTCTTCTGGGCTATCAGGAGATATAATGCAGTAAATGGGGATACTTTTCCAAGACTGAGTACCATACACACATTTTTTCATTGGTTAACTAGCATGAAGAAGTCAATTATCTCCAAAAGGAAATGGGTGTCTTAAAAATGTTGATCTTCCAATCTAAAAAAAATAAATAAAACCCACATACAGAACATCATTTAAAAAGATATACCTGGAAACACATTTGCCAGCTGTTGGGTACTATTCATCCAGTCATTAGCCTGGTAAAGAAATGTTGCTGTCGTGGTCCAATTGTTCTATTGCTTTATGGTGGTTAAAAAAAAAACAAGAGAGGGAATTGGAATATTTCCCCATTTGCACGCAAATACAAAACACTGTTTTGTAAAATCAGACAGGAGTTTTCAAAAAGCAATTTTTTCCCCACCATAAAATAGCATTTGTGTGTGCGTCAACGGCCAAAACACAGTGAAAAACCTGTCTGTGTGGAAACTGCAGCTGTACTTTTCTGCCCCTTTTTTGTTACCATGCTTATGATTGGATCAGAACAAAGTATTAAAGCATGTCTGCACAGTCCAGCCATTCAATCCCAGGAATTTATTTATATTTTTTTCAAAATGTTTCAAACGTTAGGGTAAAAGAGGCTCTGAAAATGTCTAGCAGTGAATGAATTAATGAGCCAGACAGTGAGTATGACATTGCAGACGTTGGAACGGGGCCCTCAAAAGCAGTGCAGCTCCCAACATGTTCTTCTCATACAGGTATCTTCTGTACTGTCAATTTCTTCAAACAAGATGCAGCCCAAAGTATTAGCATGCAAGGATAAACCATTAATCAGGTATCGCCAGATCAACAAGAGGCAGATAAAGTCGGGTGTGAGCAGGATTTCTATAGAGCAAGGCAGACAATATACTGTATGGGCAGAATTGAGATCGCTCCTATTATAAATATATTGGTACAAAGGAAACTCCACCAGCACTATGAAGCAATTGTACTGAGCGAATCAACTGCATTTTTTATGCGATGTACTGTACATCAAGGGAGGCTGAACCCTTCATTTTTTTGGGGGTGTGAAATTGTGAAGATCTTGTGAATAGTGGCTGTTTCGGGGATTGCATTTGTTCAAACACATAGTAATGACACACAAAGAAATACGGGTACAATTTCAATTTCAATTTCAATAACTTGGGATGAAACTCATGGCGCTGTATCTGGCCACGGATATGAGACAAGCGTGCATATGTCACAAGAGGGCTCTCACACGTTCGTCCGTCATGTAGCTTCGGGGGATGATTGGATGACAAAAACCGCTTTGGGTTTAATAGTTATAGGAGCATATAGAAAAATATTTATCATTGAAACAGAAGCAGTACAGTTTCAACTTTATAACACATAGATCCCACACTGGAAAATGAATAAGGCTCCTCTTCTGTTCTTAAGATGTTTCAGCAGAAAGTCATGTTTTCTTTCCATTTTAAAAGATTTTGTATTTACATGATAAATAAGTTCTATTTGATTTTGACCTTTGATACGGCTATAGAACGTCTTGACATCATCATTGCACACCTCAAAAAGTGTCTCTTTTCTTCGTGACAACAAATGGAAAGAAAAGATAAATAATTACCCCAGTTTCTTATCTTGATGGCCAGTCCGTGTGGAAATTCTTGGTCTCACAGTTGGTTCAGTTAATCTGGTGATAGAACTAAGAAGAGTTCCAATACCTCCAGGTCTATCATCACTTGCTTGTGGAAAGAAAAAAAAACAAAACAAAAAGATCCCGATGCATTGCTTGCTTTGAGTCTTGCTCTGTAAGTCAGTGAATAGCAACGCTTGACATGTTTGCCAAAAGTTTACAGAGTGCCATGATGTCACGCACTGGATAATAGGGAAATGTCAGGCATTATTCCCAATTCAACCCTGTGGGTTCGTCCACAGGCTGAGCCCCTGTCAATGTGATGATTCAACATGCCCCCACGAGGCACTGGTTTGCACTGTGGTGGGCGGGGGGGGATGCAAAATTTTCCTCATGTGATCAAAGTCCGACATGATTCCAAATGGGGCAGTGAGAGTGGTCAGTGGACCTCTTCAAGGACACAGTATGTACAATACTTGGCAAACATTTTTTGGGCTGTACCTGTCGACAAATTTCTGCCATTCTTTTAACAGGACCTCGTATGTTTACGTATGGAGCATGCCCAAAAAGCTTGAATACAAGCGTTGCTGTTGAGCGGTTTCAGGACCAGATACGACTACACGATGAACGGAAATTCAGAATGATCTCGTCACTATGCCAATTTGTTACAAACAAAACCTCAGACATTTAGTTTAGTATCTAACGATGTAACGTATCAAAGATGCCTGTTCATCGAATTTTAAGAATGCCCTCAGCGTACGTGCAGTTCAATGAAAAAGAAAAGCCTCTTTGGTTTGATATGTATACTGACGTAATTAATTATATCTCACATCCGAAATGAAACGTCAAACAAAGCAAAGACAAACTCAGGGTAATTATCCGTCTCGAGAGCGGACTGATCTTAATGAAATAATTATAGAAATTTGCATCTGTGTATCTCACAGTTAAACGCCCTGTTCTTTACATGAAATCTAACTCCTTTTGTGTGAGCGCTCCATTCCCTCCTAAAAGTCAGAGAACATGCACTGCCATAATTTTGTGAAAGCACAGCCCGCCGTGTTGAACATGGCCAAAAAAATCAAATCGAATAAACGAAACATTTTTAAAAGAAACTTCTGTTTTACATATCCCAGACCATCTTCAATTAGCTGTTCCGGAAAATAATGTGTTGTCCTCTGGACTTTGCTCAGATTGTGTGTATTGATACCAAAACCTTTCTTCTTACGAACGTTCATACTCATGTTTCGAACACAAGGTCAATAACCAGCTCAGCTGCCCCATTATATTCAAGTCACAATTCACCAGAGGCTCACGTCCAGCTCGCTAGCGTCCAAACTTAAGTGTGCCAGTGCGCTCAGTGGGTAGACTGCTGCTGGGAGCCACCGTCGTTGGCCTGAGTGCTGGTGGAGGAGAACGGGGCCCTGGCACCGAGGGCCCTATGGTGGCAGCGGTGGGCACGGCGGGGAGCGCCACTGTCTGTATCGTGCCCCTCTCACAAGGCCCCAGGTCTTCCAAGCCCTCAAGACCCTGAGGGGGGCCCTCATAGCCCATGTTTAGCCGCAGGGGTTGATGGGCTTGGCAGTAGTCTACAATCGGCTGCTCGTATCGGTAGAAGGTCAGTGCACCCATCTGATGAGGAACCTGTTTCGAGGGCAAGGAGCGGAAAAGGAAAGGGTGGGTTGGGGAAAGAAAAGGAAGAGAGAGAAACAAATGTTTGAAATAATTTGGCAAACTGCTTCGAAAAACACATTGCCTAGCGCAAATGTACAACAACACAGACAATACCAGATTTGAGTTGATAATACTAATCTAACGCACCTGTAAATTTGTAATACCTGTACATACGGATGAAAGCTTATTGATATGTAGGAATGTTACTGCAGTTACAACAGGTTGCCTTTACCAATACTGATAAAGTGCCAGAAGCATGTCCTTACTTTAAAATTTTGAGACCATATTTTAAGAAGCTAAACACCAGTGGTGGGAACGCCCATTTTGCTGACGATTGACGAATGGATGGGACACCTTTTAAAATAGATGGACTGATGAATACCGCATCCATTAGTGACGAACTGACGACTACCAATGAACAGTACAGGAATTGTGTATACATACATTTCATTAAAACCAAAAAAAAAGATGTTAGGTTTATGCCACACCAGCCCTAAATGATTAAACATTGCATGTCTAGGTATCAGTATGTAGAAGTGATAGGATAACTAATGGGATATTTTTAATTTGCAACTGACTGGCAACCATTCCTGGGTGTACTCCGCCTCCTTCCGAAGGCTCCAGCTCGCTAATGAAGTACAGAAAGTGAATGCGAGGATGGATATACTTAATGGTGCATTAAAGCACATTTTTGACTGGTGGGATAATACATTTTTAAGCACTATATAGATTTAAAATGTTACTTTTGCATAATGTTTATAATCTTTTCAAGCGTAGTTTAATGTGCATCTGCGGCTCAAATCCTTCAGCCCAATTGGCAGCTTATTGCTGGCCCGCCATCATCATCCTCACTTGGTGACCACATGTGTCTCCGGCAACCTAAAACCTTCCAAAATGTTTGCCCGGAAGCATCTGCAGCAATTGCTTTTCACAAATGTGATGCCTTTAATGTGAAAATAAGGCTAGCCATACGATTTACGAAAGGGGAAATGCAGATTTGGATGAGTTTTTAAACACAAATCACACAGGGGCTGTAGTTTCTCTCCTGCGTCATGCCTTGACGTGTTACAGCCAGGAGCACATGTCACATCTGGCCATGTGTTTAGTATGTGATCCCACTCCCAACCCAACCTTAACACCATGCCAAAACAAGCACATGTGACTCTTGTGACAACTCATCCCGCTTAATTTTCCAGTGCACAATAGATCCAACAAAGCATGGCTGATTACAAGATGGCTTAAAAAAACACCCCCCAAAAAACCATGAAAATGCCAGGCAAAGGTAGCAGCTGACCTGGATTAAATAAACCATCAAAAAACATGCTGCATGGCTTCCCCAAACTCTTCCAACCCACAATTCTTTGTGAGACAATAATGAGTCATTGATTGGATTTTGAATCGGTGAAGCGTTGGATTTTGACTAATTTGAACACCAGATATGTGACCTTAAAACATAACATTGTGATGTAAGGGTGGGAACATGACACAACTAAGAACCCCCCTGAAGGTGATACCATCCCGGTTAATAATTTGTAATCCCTAAATCTGATCTAAGACATGATTGAGATAAGCAATCAAAACGAGGATCTGAAGGTTTACGTTTCTAGGAACCGTAAAACAAACGCTTAGCCTTAATCATGGTGGTGATTTACAAAATAACTCAAACAGCATAAATAAGCATGAGCTGTTTAAATGACATGAGAATGTCATTTACGATGCTCATGCTAAATTTATGAAAAGCCAAATGAAAATAGTCAAGTCCAACAATATGCAGTTCACCAATTACCCTGAACCATGAATCTATGATGAAGCTTCCCCAGAAAACATGTGCAACACCGGGTCTGTTTTGAATACAAATGGTTACTTCTTGCCTGAAGCTTGAGCATAACATGATTATACTGAGTCGTGCCGCACTATAAGTCAGCAATTGTGCAACACTGCAGTCATATATTCTTATAAAGAAGCTACTGCAAGATGGTGTCTGGTCCAGTTTAAGATGGATAGCAGACCTATCCCCTTTCTGTCGCCCTACCAAGCCTTTCTGTCAAGCAAGAATCTCTATAACCACCACCTCTCTTACTTCCTGAACCTCCTCCTTCCTCAAATGGTCTCCATTAAGTGAGGCTGACTCATTACATTATAGGCACTCAGTGGATTACTCCCATCATTTCCCCCTCAGTTTAAACCCTTCACCAACCTGGCCTCGGCCGCCACACCAGCACCTTCAGCTGCCGTTTTACACCCGTGCGCACACCTACATACACACACACATCGTGGTACACCTCACCTCTGCTCACGGCTCCCTGCCCAGTGCATTGAATTAATTAACTGATATTAACTCCAAAGCGTCTCGGTGGATCCTATCAAAGTGCCAGGGCATTAATTTGCCCTTGTGCAGAATTTGTGCGACTACCACCCCTGCGGGATAAGTACAAAGGATGGCCACAAAGACACATACTGTAAATGCAGATCTACATTTTAAGTGTCCCCGTAAGACGTTGAAATATCTTACAAGAACATACAGGCATGATTAAAGGTAGTTGTACAGCTTGCACCATGTGAACAATTTCAGTGTGTCCTTCAAGCATGAGCAAACGTTTTTCAGACTGAAAGGGGAGACAGTCGGATGTGCGAATGATAGAGATCGCCTCAACCGATACAGGGAATGTTTTCGATAGAAATGAGCAGGAGGTTAGTCAAACAGTGGAGAAAATTGCTCATTTCACCAAGAGTAAACAACATGCAGCGAATTCATGGGAGAATGCTAAGGCCCATGATGCAAAAAACGTAGTATTAGGGCCAAGTACTTTTTCAATAAATCAGAATTGTTATGTCAAACCTCCCACACGGACTCAGGATCATTTAAGACCAGCAAATGCTTTCTCTCTCTAGAGATCTGGCATATATTGATCATATCATTTCAATACTTATGCCTTATTATCAAACAAAACAAAGTCCATGTTGCTCTTTCTCAGGAAACGACACGGTGTACAAACAATCACATTGCACTGCACTTCTTGCAGCACAATCAAATCCAAGTAGAAATGAACTCCCTAATGTTACATCTAATATATATGAAAAACCATTTGAAAGCTCTATTGAACAACAATAAAGGTGTTGATATGCTTCATTTCTAGAACGGAAGCTCTCCGTCATTTCACTTACCATTAGGACTACGGGAGCAGCCATTTTGACTGCTTTCAAATTTTGATGTGTTATTACTCGGCGTACATGGATATACGGTGCTCCTGGCCTCTTGACCTTTCCTAATTCTGTATGTATTTCATTCCCATGATGCAATTTTATTGTATTTAATTATATAAAAATAGTTATAAGATATTACTCCTTTAACTACGGCGTGCCAGTCAATTTGAAGGTTCTACCTAATCTTACGCACGTTGCGCTGGGACGGCACCGCCACGTTTCTGTAGCAACCTGTGGCTGCATTGAGAAACGCTGCTGGTCACCATGATCTATAAAAAAAACTCTTATAGAGTAGAGACGGCCTGACATCAAGCCTGAGGATTAATTGCTATGCTGACACACAGTGAGTCAGAGTAAAAAATGCTCCCTGCCCTAGCAAAGAGGAGACGGGTCGCGTGTGGTAAAACAGTCTGTTTAATGTGATAGCCTTTACATTGTGGACTGTACATGTAAATGAATAAAATAAAGAGCTTATGTGGTGCTTGTGACATAATTCTCCCATGAAAAAAATAAAAATAAAAAAAAAGAGTTCCACGGTGGGACAGAATTGTTTTGTGTGCCATACTTCCGATTTACTTCCTCTTCTTTAAAATGAAGTGCAGTAAAGTCTTTTGCAACATGCATCTCCTTTCCTGCCACCAAAGTAATATATTTTCTAACAGCTGACCGGCACGCAGCGCGAGAGCCGCACTGGCCAAATAGGCGCTCCACCAACTATTTCTCATTCATTTATATGGCATAATTTACATTAAAATATACTCACAACAGAATTTCGATAAACACAATACCTTTGTAAGACAGTCAAGCAGCGGGTAATAATCATTTTAGTCGATGACATCAGTGTCACCATGGAACAGAGTGCAATCAGTCAAAATGACGGGTCTCGTAGGTCTAATAGTTTCAAAATCCCGGTAGTCGTAGTGTTAAGGAAAAATGGCAAAAGCGCTTCCTGTGATGCCACAAGTAAGCTTTGCGTATTTTTCAGTACCTTCATATTTAGTTCATGTGCATGATACAGTATGTGACTCAGGCATCACAATGCAGGTATGCTTAAAAGGGCAAACGTTGAAGCACTGCGCAATAAAAGCAACATGCGGAAGGAAGCGATGCCGAGGGAAACTTTGACGTTTCCATTGCATGGTTGCATTATGTATGAGAGATGTGTTTGGGCGAGTTATTCGATTGCTTATTGTACACGCTGCAGTTGAAAGACATTTACATAAAGGAGCAAAAATAACAGAGCCACACATGCTGCACTGCTATATTTTGATCCTTTGGATGTCTGCCACCAATATCTCTGCTTCTGCTAACAATGACTGGCACCCCGCCTTCTCCTGGATCCTGTCTCTGTATGCCTGAATGCACTCTAGTCACTTTGGTGACCTTCAGTCCCAAAGCTCTGACACAATCGGCTGAAAAATCATCCAACAGCCATTTTGTGTGCAACTCGCCTTAAAGGATCACCATTATAGAAACATTTTAATTAGAGAATTGTAAACTGCTCTTTCCTATATTGGTGGTTATTGGTTACGTGCATTTTGTCTCAACAATTCAAATTTGACAATGAGACAAGAAATAATATACAGTTCAGCAAGTAGTTAAAATTTCCATTGACTAAGTTCTATTGTTTGGCATTCACTCTTATATGTATAAGCAACAAAATAGGCAACAACAACTGTGCCACGAGTAAACATCCTACCAGAGCTTTTGGAGTGTAACAACATATTGTTGTATTGTGTGTCACAGTGAGAATGAGCATACAACAAGTACTGTGAATAGTACACAGTACTTCTCGTAAATATGACAGACACTGCTTGCTGCTGCTTTGACTTGTGTTACTTCAAAGTTACTCCCCATGAAATTCAAATACATTGTTTCTGCTGTTTAAAATAAATGTCTAGGGTTCATCAAAAATTACGTACACTCCTGAAATATACTGTACAGGTGATCGTATGGGTAAAGGTAACTACCTATACATTGAATATAATGCTGTTCTAAATCGAATGTTTGATTCTCTGTCTTGTAAATAGCAAGACCGGAACCCACAACAATGAACGCCAACTCCACGCTGGGCAATGCTTCAAGGTAATGCAAACGCCAGCATGACGACTCTCTGAGACTGACAATAATAAATGGCTCTTTTTTAGGAGGAACAATGCCTGAATAAAAAAGCTGGTACTATACTCATCATCATTAGTTTTATATGGAAACAGAAACAATACTAACAGAGGCATGGACCTAGGTGCTTTATCTGGAGGGGACACATGCTTGTTATTTCCCTAGAACAAATTAGAGTCATTGGCCCTAGAACTAAGCATGGGTGTCAGGATCATTATGACTTCATCCGTGAAATTCAGGGAATCCATTTCATACCATTTATCTGGTGCATGTTAAAATGAATACATTGACTGACTGACACCATGCAAAAATTAGTCTCCTATACTAGACTAGACAGTGATGTACAAATTTCGCATTTGGGATTAGCCACCACAAGACTGGGGAGGTTGCTTCAGCAAGGCGATGTTCTTCTCGGCCAGGAGCTGATCAAATCAGATATTTTCACATCCCAATTAAAAGATATACATATCAAGCGCACAATATAAAAACATATTCTAGGTTATATTGTCATACTTACACTATACTAATATTTTGAACTGCATAAATGGATTGGTATTTGCAATATCAGCCTCTGTTTTAACTGGTATCGCATCAGTCAGAACATTACAGCATACCTTATTACACCCTCAATGCTTGAATATTTTAAATGAAAATGCAGCCAGCGTGCTGAAAAGACTCTGCTCCAAATATTACACTGTGCACAAATAAATAACTACAAGCAGTAGATGTTCTCGAGATGAGATAAACGAGGCCTCCAAAGAATGTATTTGTCATGGACAACAGTGTAACGTAAAAGAATGTGCAATGCTCCCTGACCTTGCTGAGTATAAAAGTAAGCTGTCAATGTCCATATTCATGCTGATTCTCTAAAACGAGCAGTGAGCCTCCCACTAATTCCATAATGACACACTGGCCTTTGTGCCTGCTGACTCTGGATTAAAGCCTTGCCAACAAGGTTAACAATATCTGGGGGAACAAGTACACAAACAAAATGTATAATTCTACTCACAAAGTCAGCTTCAACAATGAGGGACCAAAAGGCAAAAGAAGAGAGCAGAATGGAGGCCCTTGTCCCGCTTTCATGCACTGAGGAGGGCCCACAGTGAGCACTTCACAACAGTCTCCCACTTGGATACATAGACGACAAATGTTAGTGAAAGCCTGATGCCGCATCTTTTTTCTCTCATGAGTTATCGGCGCTTGCTTTCTAAGGACGTGTTGTTTTAGCTGGTCACTTGATATAAGAACGTATATATACACACTGGACAAACAACTGCACACTCAAGGAGAGTATTGCTCAGTTTTTATCACACTTCAAGTTGTGAAATGCAGAGGTGGGAATTTCGTCTGACCAACGAAGCGGTCTGTCTGTCCATCACTGACAGACACACGTTTTGCTGACGTTAGATGTTAGATGGGAAACTTAAAAAAAAAAAAAAAAGACGAACAAAGCACACCGAAGTGGATTGTTGTCTGTTTGTGCAATCGTCACTAACCTGGTCAAATCCGAATGGAACTCACAGTCCATCATTGACGGACGCCCGTATTGCTGACGAGAGACGGAAACGCGCCACAGACTGTATAGACTGTATATGTACAGCAGGTGGCGGTATGCACCAAAGACAGAATCATGAGTTAGTCAGGCTGACTAAAAGCTAAGAAGTAATGAAGTAGCTTTATTGCAGAGACAGTTTTACAGAGAAGTTCATGTGAGTTAAGTTTTACATTAAGTTTTCCATTTTTATTTTTGGAAAGTGAAGTGTTAGGAGGTTGTGTATTTTGCAGACCCGCGCTCCATTTCAGAAGGTGGCATTAATGCACCAAAAGTTGTTTGCCAACTGCTAAACGACAGAAGAAGAAGAAATAGACGAAGAAATGAAGACAAATTCAAAGAAAAAACATTTATTGTAATGGCTACTTTATTTCTACTACTTCACTGACGATGACAATCAATGATCAATTATGGGTTACTAACATTTTAAAGTATGAATGTCATCATAACCAGGGCTCTTTTTTTTTTTTACAATATCATGAGCTTTTTATATATCGCCAACCTCTCCACAATATTGTGATAATTATCGTAATGTGTGGTTCATATCGTGACATTAGGATATTGAAAAATCCCTCTATATGATTTATGTAAGGGCCTGCTGATTTTGTTATCATGGTAACTTCCAAAATCTCCTTATTGTGCTGCTTTCCGAAACGGCAAAAGTGCGAGTAATGAGCATGTCCCAACTGTGGTTCAGCACTGAGAACATCAGTTCCACACTAATCATGAATACTGGGGGTGGCGTGTGCCTGGAAAGGCAAGCAAAGGCTTTTAAAGACTGTAGCTAATAAGATGCAGCATGTTAAAAGGATTTGGGCATCAGCCAAAACTGATATGAGGAACCTCTCCCCTCTGCTTCCTATTGGGCGTCTGTATGAACTGAATTAAAAATATTCTGACACCGATGTCCTTTCATTATGATATTGAGATTCACTCATATAATCAAACAACTTCTAGCATCCTAAAGCAGGGTTAGACATCCAGTCATAACTCTAGATTCAATTTTTGGGGGGTTAAGGTAAAACCAGGATGATATGTTACTTCACATATGCTTCCTCAGATTGCCAATATTTTATTGGAACCAAGCAATAGAAACCTTGAGCAGGCACCATCCCAAAGAAAAACTTTAAATGTGACTGGACAACTGGACAAATACTTTAAGAAACAACCAATACCGGTCAATCAGGACAAGTAATTGTGCTTGCTCCCCTAACTGGTAAATTAACGCATTAACAGGCCTTGGCAGGTTCTGATTGAACTACTGCCTGGGAAGGCATCATAAATAAGGACTTGATAAGCCACTTTTGGCACACAAAAGCGCATTTTCCGGTCCACTTTACCCACTTGGGTTTCAACTGCTGGCCCTACTAACCCCCCTCTGTCTGGGGGGTCGACTTTTCACGACAAAAGGGTCAAAAGAGCCTCGGTCATCATTGACAACTAAGCTGATGTCACGAGTTTGAAGCAGCGTTAAACATGCGGATCGGAGAGAGAAACAGCCTGTATTTACTTGGTATCGGATCGATACCAAAATTTCCAGTATCGCCCACCCCTAATAGAAATGCTGGACTCACAGCAGTAGAGTTTGATGGCTGTTTACTAGATGTTAGTTATAAACTAATCCTCAAATTCCTGATAAATATTTGCAATACAATACCATAGTATTTTATTTGTAAAGCACATTTCACAACAGTTAGAGCTGTAACAAAGCACTTTACATACAAACAACAAAATATCCATAATACAACAAGGGAAATCAAATATATTAACATAAAACACCTATATACAATAAACACCGGAAAAGAGACAAACATTTCAGGTCTCAGGTCGGATCAAAAGCCAGCAAATAGAAATGCGTCTTCAACCGGGTTTTAAAAGTGGACAGAGAGGGTGCTTGCCTTACATCCAATTTCATCATCAGCTGTTGGTGATTGCTATTGTAATGGAGCAATGAGATTTAGATTGCCTTCAGTGAAAATACCAATCAGCACCACCTCCTTGTTTATGATCTACCTATATACAGTGACCAGCTCCCTCCTCACACTCACTAAACCATACGACATTTTAGAGGACATGTTTTTACAATGTGGAAGGAAACAGTAGCACAACCCGCATAAGGAGAACAGGGAAACTCCACAAGGAAAGTTCCGAGGTAAGACCTGAAACCAGAACCTTTTAGTGTGAGGCAAATGTGCTCAAGTTTTTCCCCTCCAATTCTTCTATATTGCCTTCAAGACATGGTAGTCCAGGATTGATAAAAAAAAAAACTGACATATACGGCTTAAAACGGGGATTTAAATTTAGATTAAAACCCAATTCTTCAATCCCGATATCGGAAGCTATAGGCAATGCCTAACATGAAAAAGATTTCTTTTTACCCTCATTGGTTTGGTTAATTAAATAGTTTCAAGTCCTACGGGGAAAAGTGAGGCAGATTTTCACCATGTCCAATTCAACTGTATATTAAGCTGGTTTTTCCTGGGTGAGTATCCTTTTATCTATCTGCTCCCTCCCTGGCAAACAATCTTTTGATGCTGGGAAATTAATGTATTCATTCAGAAAGTGTACATAGCAGCTCTGAGACACTTGCACACAGCAGGGCTTTGAGCTAAATGCCGTTTCTTGGGTGTAAATGGCTCTCTTTGACAGCACCAATACATTCATTTTAGCAGGTAGAGGGAAGTACGTGCTGTGGCTTGTTGCTACTTAGACTCACTCGCAGTGGCAACCCTTTTGAACGATTTAACCTAGACAGCAAAGCAACAATGTGTTCTCACAAGACGTAAAACATTACACGGAACACTAAGCAATATAGTCATATCTTAATCGACGAGTTAACTATTTCTCTGGCAATTCAAATGATCCACATCTGAAATCAACTTTCCCCATTAAAATGGGCCACTTCGTAGATACTCTAAGTCTCTTAAATTGGTGATCTGGGGTTGCAGTGGCAATGGAACGACACAGAGGTCGGTGTTCAAAATCAAAATAATTAAATGGCTGTTCATTTACTTTGAACATAAAACACAAAGAAGTAGGGTGCTTCTTTACGTACATGTTATGTCCCACATTTGTAATTTACACATCTAAATGGCTAAATAATAACAACAATAACAATAATAATAAAGGACAAATCAGCTCCAAGATATGCCATAAATTTGCGCATATGCCAGATTTAATGACAACAAATAGACATACTTTATCGCAGTGTGGGAATCAGATCCTTATCAAATGTAGACAATACAATGCACATGCCATGCAGTCTTGTGATGTCACTTGCTGTAACTGTTGTCGCACGTGAATAAATAATGATGCAGCAAGATAGAGAAAGAGAGAGAGCGAAATCAAAAGATTGAGGACATTGTCTTTCTCCTCTCTGACGAGTAATATGCCAATCCTTCACTTCTGAGTGTTATTGTAGATAGGAAAGCAGCTGTGGGCTCTATCCTTTTGACTGAATCTCCCCCAAGGTAATTGCACTTTCTACTTTACTTTCAAAGCCCTGTCAGTCTCTGTGAGCTAAATGACAGCCTGGTTGTAAGTGAATTATGGAATGGGGGAGGAGAAAGATTCACAAAGCCTTTTCATGTCATACTTGCAAAATGGTCTGATTACCTGGTCATGCCCAGGTCATAACGACAACTGTTTCATTGGCAATTTCTCCAAATGTATAACTTAAATGTAGGAAACTGAATCATGGGAAAAAGCACGTGAGGTTCTTGAAGTCCCTAAGGTACAGTAGTTTGTTTTCTTCACACCTTTGAAACCACCCTGGTATCACAAAAAAATGGTACACAGACAGGACAAAAGTCAAATATCTGTGGAAAAAATACATGACAAAAATATGTGCGATGTGTAGGACAGGTTAGGGAAACAATCAATGGGGCCTCTAATTTTTATGGTGTATTCACAAGGGGCTTCAAGGTCATTCCTGCCAATCTGGGACTTGGTAGGGGTGACCTTGTTTTTGCTTCACATAGGGTGTATCACACCCTTTGTGTACAATAACCTGTTGCTGTATCTAACCCTTAATTCATAAATATTTGCTCAATATATTACCATATTACTTATTATAATATGATTACAATGATTATTATTATTAAACCCTGATGTCCTCGAGACACAAGTGCAGATTCTGAATGAGGGCAAAACAAGCCAGAAAAATTGACTTGCGTCTCTGATTAAAAAAATTGTAAACATTTGTTGACCAGTATAATCTGAATCATACTCAAATTAGGAGGGTGCTGAACTTCAGCGATAAAAAAATTACATGCAATTCAAATGTGCCAATGGTTTGTTTCATTTGTGCTCCTGTAATTACCGTAACCCATCATTTATACAGTGCTGCGCTGAACAAGTTAGTTAATTGTTCATTAGTGTCCACCATTCATTTTCCCTTCCATACAAATACTTTTCATAATGATGCATCATATTCCCTAAAATAGTGGCCATTAATTCCTCAACAAAAGTGACTGCCAGATGTTTATCTGAAGGAGTCTTTTATCAGATGAGGTTATTTGTTCAAATGCTTGAGTGGAACTCGGCATGCCGGTGTTCATTGATTAGTCGATGGATAACCATTACCTGTCTATTATATGAGGAACAGAATAGAATACTTAGCTCACAAAGTTGTAATCTAACCAGGTGACATGCTCAAAGCATTTTATGAGCATTACTTGGGTTCAGATGTGAGCCATCACCCCACTTCTATTCATGTGTTCCCCCTCCGTATGACCACACTGATGGGTATTCCGCTTGTTATGTGCTTTATTGTCACGCTACGTTAAGTGCGTTGTTTACTTTTCATCCGAGATCAACTGAGGGTTGTTTAAAGATAAACCCGTGTGCTTGTCACCAAAACTTCCAGCTTTCTGTGCTATTTTGGGAGGCTAAAGAAGGAGGATAGAAGATAGACGGAAATTAGATCGAAAGACTGTTGTGTTTTCTGTTTTCTTCATGGTTGAATTAACTACCGAATTAGGTTAGGCTGTCCCGCTGCTATGATATCATACTATTTATTTACAAAGCTCATGCAGCCATGCTGCTCTGCCAATAGCCTCACACTGGCAGAGGAAATGCTTGCAAAATAAGGGTGGAGTGCACCAAAACGGTGGCCAGATGTTTTTTTTTTGGTTTTAGCACAATGTGTCATTTCCATTTCAACCAATTTGCATTTGTTGAGCAAGCCAACATGGTGGTGCCCTGGGTCGCAGAGCCACATATAGTTTCACTTTTTAAAATGGAAATATTTTACAATGATGGATACTCTTGACTCTGACTGATCCAACATGGAATTTGCAGGTTTGGATAAATATTTAATTTCAATGCACCTGGTGAATAATTGAGGCTTGGTGCTGATTAGAGAAAGAGAAGAGAGATGTTTTGTTGCATTTCTGTATTAACAAGAAATAATGGCGTAGCAAAATGTGTTTCATCTCAATTAGCTGTTGTGAAAAGTTTATATCTGAAATGTTCTTCTTAGCCGTCCGTTCAGTATTAAGAATAATCATAACCTGCCCTGTCTTATTAAATGATAAATTCCTATAACCAGCAAAAGTCAAATAAAGGTTTCATTTTCTCAGCCTTTAAAAGTGTCTGTGCTGCATTCAGTGTCTCCAGTCCACCAGTTCTACAAGTGTAGTTTGCACCAAAACCAGGTGCAGAATAATCACAGTGTCCACCTGACAGTCAGACCTGAGGCATTGTGGACAAAGTGGCTGCTCCCATCTGAAATGCTATCATCCTGTTAAAGTAAACGGTCCTTTCAGCATCAATTCCTAGCCAAATATCTTGATTGTTTATGTCTCTCAAGGAATCGTGATTTTCTCTTGGACGTTCTACCAAGATCACCCGCGAGAAGTGATGTAATTATGAAGATATTATTCTGGATCTTATGCTGGCTTAATCTATACTGTAGAATGTGCTACTATTCCCTGACTGATGTCCTCCTTGAACAGCATCATGACAATAACTGACTTACAGTATACTATAGCAAAGGGAACAGGCAATATCAAATGATGTTTTGGCAAGGCCCTGCGTGTTTGCTATTACATTAGAATGCAGCCATTCAAGCCAGAACCCCCGTCTGCATTTCGATTCAACCCTGGCGCGGTGGGAGAAATCCCCTGGCTGATTGTTGCATAATATACCACATTGCTGTCCATGTACGAGTTCATTCTTAATTAGTGGGCTTTAGCTAGATTGTTTCTCTGGAGAAATACTGTAACAAACTGTCTGAAGTCATAGGCTACATTCAGACTGCAGATCTTAATGCTCAATTTGGATTTTCAGTGAAATCGGATTTTCTCTTCATTGAATGCAGTTCACCCTTGCAACACAACCGTGCCTGACATCCTGGTCAGAAATCTGATTTGTCATTATCAACAACAAAACAACATCTGCCAGAAGCTCCTAAATGACCTTCTATTGCTCGAACATCCAGAGCAATCCGACGTACTGGATCAATGTGTGGTTCTCTCTCCGCAACTGAGGCAGAACAGAAAAAGCTCCATAGAGTGGTCAAGACAGCGCATGGCATCATCGGTGTCCCTTAACCGTAGGCTATCTCGGCTCTCGTTGACCTTTTGCCCTCTTGCAGACGCTACCCGGACAGGCTCAGAGACGGCTTCTTCCCACAAGCCTTCACTGCACCATACCCGTCAAACCCCGGGGTGTACTGAATCTTACGAAAGCTGTAATTTGACCTTACATATCTGTATATAATCTTACGCATGACGCATTATTTTCGAATGGCTGCTGTCAAGTGAATGGAAATCAGCCATGTCTGGCGTATGTTTGAAAAGGTGTTTCCACATTTACAAATCACGCCGAAAGTGTACAGCTTGACAGGTATGCTGCACTTGAATCAGAATAATACCAACACTGATCCCGTACTGCTGCTACTTTGAAACATTCATGACTCCGCTGCTACTGTACATATTACGTGTGCCTCACAGCCCTTTAAACTGGATCATTTAGTGTAGTTATTAGTTATATGTCTATTCTATTTTCTATTAACACTAAGTCATCTACAGCATATATTATATTGTCACTGTCCTGTGAAAAACACACATCCAATTTTGTAATTTTTTAAAATGTTCACGTCAATGGGATGTCTGTAACACAGAAACACCATTCTCGTAAAAAAAAAAAAAAAAAAAAAAGAAAAGAAAATTAAATGGAAAAAAAAATGAACAGACGTGTTTTTCACAGCGACGATATGATCTATTTGTATATATATTTAAAAAAGTTAACATCTTACCATACAAGCACAGTCTCCGGGTGTCTGAGAAATCACATTTGTTTTCTATTTGTTCATTGTCGGTTACTACAAACACATTTGAATTTTTTTTAAATCTGTTGCGTAAGCTTTAACATATTGCAACCTGCCAAAGGTCAATATACAACACAATGTTTTATGCTTGACTTAGAATGGAAACATGTCGAGTTAAAAATAAGGACAAAAACATTTGTGAAGGTTCAAGCGACTAATAAGAGTAAATCGGGTGAAAAAATGTTGAGGAAGATGAGTGAAAGATACACATGGAAATACGGTCATGTGCCTACTGAGCCATGGCACTCGTGGTTGGACTGTGGCACTCAATATTGACGTAGTACAAAATTTGCACTGACAAGAGCAAAACTGCCAGCTGTCTTCTCCCCAACCCTCGCTCACAATAAGACAGAGCTTCAGAAGGATGAATGGAAACAGTACTTTATCACTCAAGCTGCTCTATTCACATGCACAGTAGGTAAAGATCAAGTCTAATCTTGAATATATGCACATTCAAAGGGAGAAAAACAAATCACATGACTGACGATCACGTTATTTTTCTATAATAACATCGCATTATCGTCACTGAATTACAGCAATGGGCACCAAGCTGGATGTCGGTAATGACATTGTGAGTGAAGGAAAAAACAGAACTTTTGGCATTCAAGTGAATTTCACCCATCCATCCATAATCTTTATCGCTTATCCTCACGGTTGCGGGAGTGCTGGAGCCTATCAAAGACTCTGGGCGGGGTACACCCTGAAATGGTCACCGGCCCATAACAAGGAACAAATAGACACACTTTTCCCTACTTAAATTTACATCAGCATTACAGTGGACCTCCTTATACACAGGGGTAGACTAGCGAATTTAAGCATATACTGTAATTGACACCCACTGAAATGCACTGGGAAAAAAATATATTTTTAACCCCGCCCCATATTCTTCATTCTTCAAAAATGGAGATATAGCTCTAATATGTGTTTCTCATGAAAACAACCCCCCCCCCCCCAATAACAATAAAAATAAATAACTAAAAAGGGGCGGGGGGGTTGTTCCTTGACAGACTGAGGCCTACGCACTCTTAAATGTACCCATCAAGTTTCACTGCGTTGTTCGTTGACTGCAAGGGAAATCACCTGGGGAGATGAGTTTTCTCATTAAAATTCTTTCTCCATCTACTGTCATGTGGTGACTTGTCAAAATATCTTCACCCAGTAAAATCTATCTACACTCCAAAAATCGTATCCCCGCTGAGTCCGTAAAAGTAACTGGGAGCAGTAGTCATGTTGGATTGAAGACAATTTTTCAATATTCCAGAAGTTTAATAGAAGAAGTCCATCATAATCCATTTTTTTCCATGTATCTTCAATTAGTTTGTAATAAGGTTCAAAGTTGAACGGTTTGTCGTTTGCCTTCAATAGCCTTAGAAACGAGTGGATGTGAATTTGACGGCAATGTGCCGTAGGATCAGGATTTATTATGCAAATCCGTGCCCGCTCTTTGGTTGCTACACATTCACTCAACTCAGGAAAAATGACTGACAGTGACACGACACATCGTCTAGAACGTCGTATCAGATGACAATCTCAGAGGAGTTGAGGAATAAGTTGCTGCAATTTATTTGGGGAGAAACTCTACAGCATTTTGGATCCACAACTGTGCTGCGTTTGGCACATTTTTTTTAAATAATGAAAAAACATGACATTTTAAGGTGTTTTCAAACTGTTCCTTACGGAATATTAAAAATATGAAAATGACAAAAACAGATAGATTGTACCAGAAGTAAATTGGTAAATTGGTTGGCAGCTCTTTGTTTTTATTAACCTGCATTTACAAATGGCAAAAATAGAATTTTTGAATATCTATATCATACGGCCATGTGTTTCTTTTATACACAGCAGCCTACCACAGCCCTCTTAAGCATGAGAAAGGCTTTTCAAACTTTTCACTGTAGAAACAGCTCTCACAATTTACACAGTGGTTCCTTCAAATCAAATTTTACATGGGCAGCTGTTTCGTCTCTTTTTGAGGCTCTCCCCCATGAAATGCACAGGGCTAATGAATAAAAATGTCACGCCAACCAAGAAAGAATAAAGTAAATTTCCACTCAGAGATGTCAGTGATTCTCACGTTCTGCCTTTACCGTGGAAAGTTCACCTTCCTCAAGTAAATTGGCCTGGTGATTTATTCCTCCCTGACATTCTCTAGTCGGAACCTGGGCATCTGCTCTTTGGAAGATGACGGGACTATTGTTAGGGGGTGGCAGTCATGGAAAGCTATTCTCATGCTGCGTTCGCTGTCCTTTTTTCACTTTTGTCCCCCTCTCATTCTATCTTTCCGCTTATAAATCCTGTCATAAAGTAATGGTATCCACTTAAAGGCCAAGGCTCACAGCTGTCCATTTCACCTTATTAATTTCAATATCATTCCACTTTATTGTATTCAGAATCCTGTGAGAAAATCCAACCCAAATCTTGAATGTCAAGTGAAAATGTGCATTGTGAGAAATGACAACCCGTGTGGTCATACTCGTGCAGCATCTTAATATTGCGATCTAGGTAAAATGATTTAGAATGCTTTACAGTTTATACCTCAAATCCATAATTAGGGGACATTTCAGGAATATAAGACCACCACCAAATGCCTTTACAAGATATAACAATTTCAGTCTTACAATAGTGCCGCTGAATTAAGTTTTCAGGAAGAGAATAAGATAGTTCTCAGAAAACATAGCCTGCCCCGATATATATTTTACCTGCTTCACAAAGACTGCGAGGGCCCTTCAAGAGACCGTAGATGGGCCATATGCGGCCCGCCGGCCCTTGTTTTTTTTTCAAAAGAATGTACCATTTCTTCTATGCTGCGAAACATTTTTTCCAGGTTTAAAGAGTTCTAATATATCTCTTTCAATTGTGTTTTCCTGACAAGTATTTGCTTTAGCTTGACTGCCTGGATGTTTTATCTGCAAGAGAAAAGGCAGGATGTCAGGGTCTTATCATGATCCTTCAAATATTTTTCGCCTCAAGGCCTCACACGGCATTGTTTTTTTTTTGCACAAAAGGAGTGAGGAAAGGGTGCCCTCCAGTGCAGTGTCTTGTCTGGTTAAAACACACCATATTGCTTGACAGAGCCATGTTACTGCCTCTTATTTGCTATTTTTGCTGCTATTGTTATTGCTTGTTGCGATGCAAGCAATGGCATGTGCTCTTCTTTTATGCTGGCCACATGTAGTCAACTCTCTATTTATGTAATCATGTATTGAATTAATTCACATTGCAGTTCCCACAGAACTATACAGAATTCACTGTTACTCTTTTACTAAACACAGTCAGCATAATAACGAGGTGATTAGGGCTGCTCGATTTATGAAAAAAAAATATTACAAAATTTTTATTACAAAATATATTATTTTGGTAATCGAAATCATGATTATTTCAATGATTATTTGCTTGGTACAAAACAAGAAAATGTTTCAACATAAAAAATATAAAGACAATTAAATGTAAGTGAATTTCTTTTGGATCAAACAAAATTTATAAAATTAGTTATTATAAAAAAAAAGTGCAAATGTATACTGTATATTCAAGTACATTCAATTTCCTTGTGTAAACAAACATAGGGCATTGGATATAAATGAATATTAGTAATATTTTTTTATGATTATGCCACTTTTGTGATCGTGGAGTGTAATAATCATCATTAAAATTAGTAACTGAATTTCGATTGATTGCAAAGCCCTAAAGAAGACCCACTAAAACCTTTGATCAAAATAATCAAAATATACTGGCAAGCATGCATGACTTAATATTAGTCTTGCCAAAGCAGAGGAGCGTAGGTGTGCACATTGTACAATTTCTTATGGCCCGCTCGTTCTCCAGTTGATAATCCAGCATTAGGGTTTAGATACAGTCTACAAACATGTTTATATTAATATACACTTAATCCATATTACATAGTGTAGGCTAAATACTTTAATGTGTTTAATATGTTGACATTATGAATTTTCATCCTTCTGTTATTTTCTCCACATGGTCACATGTGTCCCCATAACGACTCTATCTCGCACGAACAGGAAAGAGAGCAATGGTGATTCGTCCTGATGGTTGTGTGTTCAGCTTTGAATCTCATCTAATGCTCTCATGGCTGCACATGTCCAGCGCTGTCAACAGGTCACGACGCCTAACCTCATATATATGACTTTTCACATCCACAAACATGTAGTATTTGTATTTGTAGGCGGTTGAAGGAACTGTTTGTTGGTGTCGGCTGACAATTGAAAGCAAACAAGTCACAGCAGTCGGACTTGATGTTTGGCACCAAAGTATTTGCTGTGCTTTTGTCTTGAAGCTTGCTTTGGGCATGACTACTACAATAACCGTTATTTTAGAGACAGCCTCACAAACAACATAGTGAATATTCACTGGAAGATAAAGACTTCGTAGGAAGTCATTCTTGTATCTGCCCTATATAATTTTGACATGTTTTTCGCATTATTGTAACTAAGAATTGGTTGACTTTGTCAAACAAACAAAAAATAAAAGATCTAGGGGGCTACGCTGTATCACAGCTCATAAGCTAAAAGCTTCTAAAAGATAGTTAAAAGGCAGCTAGGTCTAGGAGAGCAAGACACCAAATGCAATGCATATACTGTACCCTTCTTCCTGATTGTGACTGGTTGGCACTGTTGTGCTTGTACATGTTCAAAATTATAAATCTTAAAATGTTTGCTGTAAATGTAACAGTCGTCTCACTACTGCTATTGTGACTGTACAATAATGATGCATGAAAACATACATATTACATACATTTTTGGTCTTAGGATTGTTTTCAAATGAGTGTCATTTTGCATATCATATATACATATATATATATATATATATATATATATATATATATATATATATATATATATATATATATATGTCCCAGTCCGTCCCTCGTCAGCAACAGCCAATCGGCGTCGAGAACTTAATTTTCACATCACACCCAGGCACTGCTCAAGCAGACACGCCGCCAAATAAAGGAAAACAACAGACACACACACGTACAGCATGGTGATTGGTGAAATAAAAACAAAATGTGGCACATGTCATTGCATCTGTGGGACCAAAGGTATACAACACAGTTTTAAAATTTAAAAATGTCCCCCCAAAAATGATGCACACTGATAATGCGATATACCAATCTTCTCCTCGCTGAGACGTGTATCTCAAGTTTGCAATAATCGTATTTCCAGTTGTGAGAAACAACCTTTGGCCATGCTGCTGCTTTATGCATTAGGCGGATGGCAGGGTTTCAAGGAAGGGATGAGAAGGAGAACAAGATAAGAGGAAAAATTCCTAACTCGATTGGGTGAAAAAAAGTAAACACAATCTCCTACATTGTGACTATCAGAGCAGCATGTCTGAGAAAGTGGTCCTAATTACGGTCCAAATGAACATGGACTGTTTTCTAATGGAATTATTCAGAAGGGCCATATTTGTGTGTTTCACCCGTTCATTTTAATCTTCCCCATCATTAGGATTTCATATTAGTTTGGGCTTTTTGGGCAAGTGACATTGCTTTTCACCAAGTTTAGAAGGCAGATCGTTAAAAAAAACAAAACTATTTGCTTTCCTTTCTCTCGATGAGTCAGACAAACCAACTAAACCCACCTTATTGTTTGCCTTTCTTTCGGATGTCTTGGAGGATGACCATTATTAGCAGCCTGATGAGTTGGGTAGAAGAAAGAAAGAAAAAAAACAATAATACTGGTGATTTTTTTTTTTTAGGGTGCTTGGTGGAGCATGAGATGAGCATATCTGGCTCCCAGTCAGAAGTGGCGGCTTTAAACCTTGTGCAATATGTTAAGTGAAGACTCTAGGTTTTCCCTAAGTGCCATGCTCTTTACGACGAACCAGTCATGGGAAATTCTTGAACTGTCATCATATCATTCATGCTGGAGGGGTTTGTGTGATCATAGGAACTAAGTTGCAGGGGACTTTATGCCACTGGTAGGGTCAGGGATGTCTTTGGTCTGCACCCTTCAGTTCCTAAAATGAAGACAAACTAGTGATGTTGAACTTTCCTAAAAGGAAGAGATCAGTGCCAAGTCATGTCACCAGTTAGAAGGACATGTTCCCAGTTCAGTCAGTGCATGCACTGTCTTGAGTGATTAGCAATTGGTCAAACAAGGAAGGACATGTTACCACTCAGTAAACCATCGCTCGCTCGGTCCTCGCAAGGAAATGCTTCCATTGGCATCTGTTTGTCCGAGCTAACGGCTAACCGCAGGAGGCAAACCACACACATTTGGATACAGATTATGAATAAGTTTAAATTTCTAATCAATGTATATACAGTATGCACACATATTATCTGTTGTGTGCCTCTAATATATATGTATATACATGGATGGATGGATTTGTTTTGAAGCTCATGTTTCATGGCCGTGTAAGTTTTTAATTAGAGTCATTAGATTTCAACTGGGTAAAACAAAAAAAGTCAGGGACAGGGTGGCGATGGTGGTGGGTGCTGGAAGGAGAACTGCACCGTCAGAATGTTAATGAGCCGAGGGATGCGAGTAGGCGTTGCAATCTGTTGACTTCTGCTGCTGTCACTGTAAATTGTTCTGAGAACCAAACTAGAGGGAGAGGATGAGCTACAGCAAAAGCGAGTGTGAGTGCTGTGGGTTGTGCATGTGTCCGCGCAGAGGATGAAGGACAGATTGAAATATTCAACTTGTTCTCATGAGGATTCAATAGGAACTCATGCAACAAAAATGAAGTATTACATTAAAGTTAAACACGCCAATTTCCTTTTTCACTGCTCCTGAGTATGTCTGTGTACAAACAGCAAAACTAAGAACAATGTTTGTGATTGGAGACTGCATCAAATCGCTCCACATAAAAATGTGTCGAGATTAGTGATTGTTCGTCCGTTTCACTCTTGTCTCCTTTCATTCTCTGTCCAACAAAATTTCCAATAATTATTGGTGGACGATGCTCCTTTGGATATAGCTCAAACTTAATACAAGAACGCCACATCATCCTCAACTAGAGTCAAATCAAGCTTGGCAAAAGTCATCATTAAAGTTGCATAATACCTCTTGACTGGCAACGACAATAACTCACGACATCAGTCTTAGTTTTCCATGTTGGCTGTCACAAGCAATTACGAACCGTTCTGAACAGTAATCACTGAAACGATGACTTGTGGTGGATTTTAAATAGCATTTCAGATTTAATTCATAATACTTCTCATCACCTATAAAGCCCTAAATTATTAGCCATCGTTACATCCAAAAAAAAAAAAAAACGTGTGTGTTGCCTTAACGTACTCAGGCACTACGCTCTGAAGCCTCAAATTCATTTATGGTTTCCAGAATCAGTAAAAAGAATGAGAGACAGAACCTTTAGTAAGCAGGCAACTCTACTGTGGTCCCACAGGCTCTCTCTACTTATTCCCGTTCATAAGCTTTCGAGTATGTCTCACTTCCTGTGCCGCAGACAACTCTGCACCAATGCATTATTTTTTTCCAGCAGTCATTGTAAATAGTCAGCAACATTGTCTTTCGTTCTTTTCTTTCCTCTGTACTAAGTGCGCCCTGCGATTGGCTGGCAACCAGTTCATGGTGTCAGCAAAACGGGTGTCCGTCATACTGGCGGTCTGTCAGTCCGTCACTGCCCACCGTAAAACCAGTTAGTTATGTTAAAATTATCATCGGTACTGATGATCACAATGGCATTTTGTATAGTTCTCATATTTTCTGGCTTTCTCTATCTCTTTTTTTTGCCTTTGGCCTCTTTTGTCTGTCTTTCCATGTTGAGCCAAGTAGCTGAGCCTGACGGCAGACCAACACTAAGTCTTGAGCATGTTTAAAAGTTCTCCCTTAAAGGGATTTTTTTTTTTTACTTGCCTCCGTCATCATGACAACTTTGGTGTTTGCTGAAATATCATGAGTAGAAAGCTACAACTATTGATGTATATGTTGCTGTAGCCATCTCATGGGGTTTAGCTCACAATAAATTGACATACATATAATAAAAAGACACAAAATCTTGGGCACATGCAAAATGATGAAACAATGGGATATCTGAGGGGGCTTTTAAAAACATGATCCTTATCAACAAACTTTTGTTTCATACAACAGCCAGTGCTGAAAGGCTTTAAGAGTGAGAGAAAACCTATGCAGAGCAGATTTTTCTCAATCAATTTACCTTGCAATGTCTTTGGTGCTTCGAAAAGAAGGAAGGAAAGTCCTTCTAAAGCGGTCCCAAAAGTATCCAAAGAAAATAAACAAAATGCCGCACAGTGGAAATAGGGTACTAGCTCAGCAGAGTGATAATAAAAAATAATTCCATATACATATTGTCCACAGAATATTATTATTAAAATGAAGTCATTGGACAACATGATAAAGCCAATTACAACCATATCAACACCAGTAATACAATTACCTTCTATGCTAATGATAATGGTAATTAAACACAAGCCAGAGAATCATCATTCTCAGTAAAAATATGCTGGGCTTGGAAATACGGTTAACAGAATTCATTCAGATAACGCTCATGAGGAAAAGACCTCATTTCCTGAAATACCCATCATTCAGCCCCCCCCCCCGGAAATAATTAGAGTCTGTCATCCAAGAAGTGTTACAGAGTGATGGTGTGGGGATTTTGTGGCCCGAGATAACAGTTTGTCTGTGATGTCTCTTCAGAATGGGAAGCTCTTCTGCTCCGTAGCGTGGTATGCTTGTGTTTTACTGGCCCGTATGTCTTGTGTTCGCACCCGTAATTATTTGTCACAGCAAGTGTTACGGATAGAGCGTCCTTTGCGGGTTACATATCCTCTTTAACCAAATGACTTTGTAATTGATTATTTGTTTCTGCTGTGGCGAGAACAGCTGCATACAATTTTGCTCTTAACCATGCACTGATGACAACCCCCTAAATAGCAACTTCTTCAAATTCCAATCTTGGAATCAATCAAATAGCTCCTTCGCTCGTGTCAAGTGATTCTCCGGGTATGTTTTTTTTTTTTTTTTTGCCAGATGTCTTATTTGGATTTTTTCAGCAAGTAATATCCCAGAGCAACTACTGTGTATCTGATAACCGACGGTGCACAACCCCTCACTTCCCCCTCCATTTCCTGAGAGCCGGCCTTCAGAGGGAGCATTGCAGTGCCGATAAAACTCACTCAGTTCCTGATTTGCCGGATTGCCAGGGCAAAGAAGCCTTGTAAAGAGCATGATAACTTCTTCTGTACAACAGAAGGTGTGAGCGCCCTCATATCTACCCTGTTGACCAGGGGGTATCAGATATATTGCTCACACACCACGGGATTGCTAAAAACTCATAACGGGTACACAGACATGTTGTACACTCTACTTCTCAGGTTAGAGGAAGTGTGGACAGTTAAGCAGTTGAATTTACATCTACTTGAATTGTCACTGCCGCCTGCTGATATTCACTATTATTCGAGAAGTATATTACTGAATGTATGGCGGTTGTGCTCAGAGCCACTTTCAGAACCAATGAAAAATCCTCCTGAAGTTGAGAGATTATAAAAGCCATTAGTTCAGCACTGCAAACTGATGCGTGGTACAATAGCGTTCAGAATGCTGCTTTTAAGACATCGTATGGGGTCAAATGTGAGAGCTCTTTGATTGAGAAATGGGTTAAGAATGCTATAAGAGTCAAAAAGCGAGAAAGAGTGAAATCTTTCAGGAATAAGCAGAATAAACAAGTGACGTTAAAAGCCAAAAACACAAAAGCAACCCAGTAAAACCCAATCTGTATACACATCATCTGTTGTTTGGGGGTCAGAGGGCAAAAAAATTCAACATTATGAATTGCAGTGACATAATGATTTTGTTTTGCATTTTGTCATTGTGTCTATTTTCTAAAGGATTTTTGAGTTAAATGACATGCACTTCATGTACTGTGATGTTTAATATTCATTTCCCCACTGCAAGCAAGCTTTTTAAGAGCAACAGACTAACATTGATTGAGAGCAATTCAGCACAATTGAGTGCAAACCTATTTTTTGGAGTATGTTTTGACAAAAATAATAATAAATTCCTATTTCAATGACAAAACTGTCTGACGATGGCAATTTTCATTCAGGCAATTTTCAACGAAGCAGACATATTCAGCAGCATTTTTTTCTTACAATCAAAATTAGTGGCATTAACATGGCATGTAATTGATTAAGAGACCATTTATAAACAATTAGGGGCCTGAGTAAAAAAATGTATGCAAGCACACCGATCTCTATGCTAAGTGCAGAAAATACACAGCTAAAACGTATCTACGGGTTCATATAAGGCTTAACTACATTTTAGCAGTGGAAAGAGAAGCATTGTAATACACAAACTTGTTGCATAGGGGCAAAACCAGAATTTGAGGGAAAAGGAGTGGAATTGAGGGGTGGGGATGAGTAAAGGAAACCCATCAGTGGCGGTTGTTAGCGCAGAAATTGTGGCTTGCTGTCACAAACGGTGATTTGACCGTATACTTGTTGTATATACTTGTGTCATCCCATAGTTGAGCTGCAGTTAAGAAGATTCACGGCCCAATACACCTGCACTGAAACACGCATGCAGTAGTTTATCTAGGAAGTGCTGTGCTAAGGCTGTGGAGGCCATCTCGAGCAAGAAAACAATCACCATTTTTCCCCCTGCAATATGACACATCTTTAGGGCAATATAGCACTTGTCATTACTCATTTGAACAGGCAAACGCAGAAGCTTGTGCTGGAAGAAGAAAACGTGAGCATTATTAAACGCAGCATGGGAAGCAAATAGCTCAACGACAATTCCAGAAGCCTTAGGTGTAGATGAAGACGAGGAGTCAAACTATCAATTTAAAGTTGATCATTTTTATATCAACTCCAAACGAACAGCAACTCTCAAGGGGTTATTGGACGGATATTAGTTGGCCGAAGCTGTGACATTCAACCATCAACAACAGCACACTTCAGCTCTCCTGAAAACAATTTCCAAGAGCATATACCGTTTCAATATCTGACACATCCCCTCTTTTTTTTTTTTTTTTTTACTTGTATGCGAGTTGTGCATCTCACACACGAGCACAAACACATACAATGGGAGCGCGAGGCTGATTGCCTTTTGTCCACTCGCCACCTGGCTCCTGCTCACCTTCAATAGAGTTCATTATGGCGGCTGTGCACTCATCCAGCTGCTGCTTAACACCCAAGAGATGGATCTGTCTCACGGCGCTCAACCTTTCACCTTGTTTTGCCTGCACAAAAACACTCCAGGACTGTGTCTGGACACTAACTGCCCTGTCTCTTGTCTCCGTTTCTTTCCCTAAGGCTTCAAATGGCATGCTATCAATAGCCATTCCTCCCAATCTGAAGATCTGGAGCTTTCTGTCTGTAAATTGAATGCGACGAGATGTGAACCGATTTGCCCTGTAATGGTAACGGAAATGCATCCCCTGTTAAAGATTACTTTGGCATGTAACAGCCCTTGAGTGCTCCTCTTTCCAGGGTTTATCATGGCGAAATTAGTCTGCTGGGATGATTTGGATTGATGAGGACAGAAGGGTGTGGGTGAAAAGGGAGTTTTCATGTCCAACTTTATAAAAAGGCGTGATGCGGTGTCATGAGCCTTTCCCAAACCCATAAACAGAAAATCCTTCCACACCACATGCAATAAAACTTGCAAAGCAGGAGGGTGGCAGTGAATACATCTTAAATACACACACACCTCGTGGCAGTTTGATCGCTTCTACGCAAGCACAATATTACAATATATTATGTAGAGATTAATACAAGGTTTATAATTCTAAAGTTATGAAAACTTGCAGTGTTATACACCACCTTGAGGTGTGAGTGAGCCGATCCGGGATCAAACGCAATACATTTTTTCTGAGCCCATTGCGGTCGGAGGAGTTAGCCTCTAACGAACAATAATATACATTTTCTGCAATAATCCCATATCAATAAAATTGGAGAAATTCAGTTTTGATAAGTGATGGCACATACATATTGTTTATGATAAAACCCGGGCCAGACCTGAGGAGTGATCATCGCTCCGAAGCCGGCTCGCTCCAAAGTATTTTCCATATATGTGTGTATATATTCTGTCTTCAAACTTTAAAAAGAGCCACAAAATACTAAAATATTAAAGTAATTGTAGTACTTTCTAGCAAACCCCTCACAGACACGACATTACTCCAACTGAGGTCCTTGAGGGCCACTATCCAGCCTGTTTTAGATGCCTCCCTCTTCCAACACACCTGATTCCAAAGATCAGCTAATCGGCAAGCTCTGCAGGAAACTGTTAACGATGCTGATCATTTGAATCAGGTGCGTTGGACGAGGGAAACGTCTACAACATGCAGGAGGGTGGCCATCAAGGACCGGAGGTTGACACCTGTGCGTTAACGGAAATACTTAGCCCCTCCGTTGTGCTCACATTGCCACACTTGCTGAAGGAAAATCGTAATCATTAGCCAACTCACATGAGGCTCATTATGCAAAGACAAAAGATGGATTGAGTTCAGCAAGACTAGTTTAACAAGCTATTCTATGGAAGGGCAACAACCAGACCATAATTCAGATAAATGCGTGTGTTGTGTATTTGTGTGAAAGGGAACCGATATTGTGTTTTTCTTTCTCTTTTCCCTGAGGAGGCGACATGGTTGCTATTGCAATTCCACTCTAATTTCCTGCGTTGCAGCGGCGACTGCAGACTTGTCACTCATGAGGAGAAGAGAATAGGCCTGTCAATCAGCCAGCGACCTATTACCAGAGCCTGAAAAAGAATTTTAGCATATCTAAATTTTAACACGCTGTCCAACTGCAGACATGTAGATTAGTGACACAGGCTACAGAGATGGAATACGGTAGGAAAAGAATAAGCGGAAAGGTGAAAACGCCCAAGCAGCCAGCCATACAATTCTATATTGTGTGCAAGTTCACATGGTCGCTGAGGACAAATAAAGACTAAATTGAAAGGAGAGTTTCTTCCGGGTTCCTTAGAGGAAAGAGCGAAAACACAAATAAGACTTCCCCAAAATGAAATAGCCATCGGATGCATGCGGTTGATAGTAGCAGGTGCCATGCCGGTGTTGAGCTCACAAACGCATTGGATGTTGTTTCCAAGTTGCCTAAAAAGGACTGGCAGCAGGAAAAATAGAAGTAATACAAGTTGACTTGAGCAGGGTGAGCTGTGTGACAGGTAGATTGCGAGGCGGTAGGGTGCTTCCCAGCTGTGTGCCTCAAACCAAGCAGAGCTCTAACCAGAATACAATCCATCATGCAGTCAGTCACAAGTATGACACGACAGGCAAAACCATTCCAGTCACAAGGCGGAAAAATACAAAACAGAAAACTGGACGTGGGGGCTGGGGCGAGTGCATTTCTGACAAGAGAAGCTGAAAATGCTACGAACAACATTGGTGCTGACTGACATGGTTGAGAAAAGAAATCCTTGTTCATCACCTGAAGAGGTGAAAGTTTCACGAGGAGAAAATGTGGATTTGAAACTGAGTATCTTGCCTGGAGCCAAACGTTCATAATAATTTGCACCACCAGCCAAAATGGCTGTGGACTATTATTTAAAGTGGATCACATTCATGCAATTTTTCAAATCGTCCTTTTGTATGCTAGACAATATTCACAAAGGCCTTGCAGAAGCATTGAGAGGCAATAATTTCAGGCATGCACTGGTGAGAGTCTTCACCACACCTGCAACTTGTTGATGTGCAAAATTTGCTGAAGCAAAACTTTTCTGTGTGATCTGACCGAGAAGCCCCATGAAGAGCATGTATCGCTTCTTTGAATGGTGGATAAGTGACAAATGCAATTTCATCGGAGAGTGGCGAAGTCACGGATACTCACACACAGGCGCGAACACCCCCACACTAGTTGAATATTTAAAGTCTGAATCAATTTAATGGGTGATTGGATCACCATACGTCTGTGTGGATGATGATGAAAAGAGGAAAAGCTCCGGAGAGTTGTTGAGCTGACTCCACTGGAACCTACAGTGTAAGGTCAAACAATTCCAGGATGCTCGTCAGCCGCCAATTTGTCCGGATTTTGGTGGGGATGGAAGCTACATGCTAGCCTTCAAGAAGGCTTCTATTGGAGTTGTTAAAGTGAGGAATGGCGGACTAGTGTTTTTCATCACCTGCTGATGTTCACATTCACGACTGTATTTAACTACATCCCCGATTCTCTCCTCTCTCTCAAGTTAGTCCCTTCATTTGTACTCCTGTGACTCCTCTCATCTGCTCTACTTTTAATTTCCTCATGTCGTTCTCTTTGTCACTCTATCACTGTCTTGCTATCTCCCCTACTCTGCAGTTTCTGGCACACAAAGCAAAAGGGCTCCACAGGGGGCTGATATTGATTGAATTGAGTCAGCTATGTCCACTTTAATTCATTAAATCCCGCTGTCAATACCCATTGGGCAATTCCAATAATGCAGCGAGATGAGCCGGGGCCTATACATGTAATGTATCGGTCTACGTCCTGCAAGGACCATATGAAAGCCAAAAATAATGAATTAAAGCAATACAATAATCTTTTTTTTTCCAAATTGTATTGCAGACTGATAATTATAATAAAGCATGAGATAATACATAATGTGTCATATATGTCCTTGTTTGCATGCATGTAAATTAACATCGCACATGAACAAGACACATCTTTGGTGATCATGAAGACTTGGTTATAGACTCTGTAGAGGCAATAAGGCAAGTCTATCAGGAGGTTGTGACAGATTCTAATTGCAGCTGGAAGGGAATCTGGGGTGGGGTGGGGGCTGGAGGGTCAAAGGCAATATAAGGAATAAAGCAAAGCTAATCAGAGTGGATTTATCTTCCATCGGGACGTTGCACTGTTTCATCTTGCTTAAAAAGCCAAGCGGTATCACAACCAATCTGGTCCCTTTCACAAGCCGCTGTGCAAAAACACATCTCAAGAAAATAGAATGGGAGCTGGATGCAATCATATTACACACTTGTCAGCTTAAAAGGTCACCATATTATTTTGTTCCCATCGGCATTTGCAAGATAGTCCAGTAAAGGAAAACATATATGCGCTGTATATTTATATGCGCATGCTGTATTTGCATAGATTTTAAATTTGTGGATGTTTTTTTTTTCCCTTTCAGTGTCTGAGAGGAAGGAACAAAACAAAAAAAGTGCTATAACGGGGCTAAGTGAAATACGTTCTACAATTTTGACAATCTCGAGCATACGATATAATGTTGCTGGGAGTGTGACGGGGCAATCAAATGAGTGCATCGCAGCAGTGGAGTATCTTCACCGCTTTGAAAACATCAGATCGATTGCAGTAGCAAGTGGTGTGCGTGTGCGTGTGCGGGCGTGCATGTGCGAACATGACGGACCGTACGGTTTTGCTTTTATCAAACCTGTTAATTAAGTATGAGGCAGCAATTGATCTAACCCAGCGATACTCAAAATGTGGTACGGGTACTAATGGTGACATGCAGGCTCCCTCTAGTGGTGCACCAAACAATCACTGCCTGAGAATAGTCCAGTTGGATTTCACTTTCACGGGAAATTTACGTGCATTTAATCTTGACGAACTATTTGCTTTTAAACATTTATTTTGGCACAATTTTATTTAACTTTTTCATTGTAATTAGACTATTTTGTAAATACAGTTTTTACTTTCCTGTATTGAGCAGCCTGTATTGTAGTGCAGTGTTTGTGTTCAAAAAGTGAAGTGTTGCCACACACTCTAAAAACAGTTGGGTTAAAAATAACACAATTTTGGGTTACGAGGGTTAATTTGTGAGACACGTCAATGGCGTGACGTCCTCTGGAGTTGCAGTCTCCATGAAATGCTGTTATCAAGGAAGGATCATCTCATTTCTTCTCCCTCGTCCCGCCTTGCTCCTCTGCCAGTCTCTAACATGTAGAGGAGCGAGGACCTAGGAAGATGCAATTAGAGAAATGAGATGAGTCCTCTCTCCTCTCTCCGTTGTTTGTGCCGCTGGCTGAAAACGTGACTCGGCGCCTACTCAAACGTCACTCCCCGAGGCGAAAGAAGAAAGCAAATATTGCATCTAAAAATATGTATCTTTTTACTGAGGAAAATGACAAAAATAGGAACCCACAATTAAATGGAGAAGTAACTTTAATTTGAGTACTTGTAAACACATTCCCGCCATCGCTGGAGATAAGTCAATCTGAACACACAGAAATGTAACTTGCATTACAAACCAATGAAAAATAAATGAATGAAAGTAAAAAAAAATAATGCTTAAATAATTCAATTCATAGGAATTCAATCACAGGTGAGTCTTATTGTTAAAATTCTGAAAAAATGTCTTCACTGTGCATTTCACGTGTGTTATTGTTCAAAATGGATGAACTCATTTATGTTGAGGAGTGTACGCAATATGCACACATGACCATTTAGAATTTCCAGCACTGGCCTGAGTACACTGGTTGCATACATGCTCCGAGATGTGTGTGTGTGTGTGTGTGTGTGAGCGCGTGTTTGGCCTCCCCCGAGGATGAAACAGTGGTATTCAGCAGCCCTTATTAAAATGCAAGTCTGACCTAAAAGAGTTAGCAAAAGCACACGGACGGCTGTACGTGATTTTTCTCATCACCTTCCAACCCCTACACACAAACACGTTCTCATTCACTCACCATTAAATGACACGCAGCATGTCTAACAAGTCTCACACAGTGGGCTAAGACCTGATGAACTCTGTTGTTTTCTCTGTTTTATGCTCTTGTTCCCTTTGTCAGTCTTTCCCTCAGTACAAGACGGTAAAAGCGTTACAGTATAGCTTGAGAGGGATTAATACTTCTATGATGTTGACTCAAATCCTTACCTGCTTTAAGTATTTTATGAAAGTGTAATATCTCAGAGTATGTCTTTTCAAAACCTTACTGGGTTTAGTTTAGACCAGACCCATCCCCAGACCTCAGACTTAAGAGGTGCACCGTGGGTGGTATTATTATTAACACCCTACTTATTTTGCTCCATTTTTTGGATGCTACCGCACTCTATTTGCGCAGCATTTACAATTCATATACAGATACAGCCCATCTTGAGTGCGTCGATACCACTGCCGCCTCAGATATGGCAAAGTGAAGGGATTTGTGAAGATGGGCTTGCTCCCTGGAGATGTATCATCAAGTCAGACCTCATTGGATTAATACCAAACCACTGCTTTCGATTTGATCATGTCATTCAAACTCAATTTTATAAATATTATTTGAAGATTTTATGGCTAATACAATGGCTACATCCAATAAAATATTGCTTTGAATCAGCCACCCGGTTCAACGGGTATCTACAGCGGAAATAAAATAAGACAAAAAGGAAAAGAAAATCAATCTTCAGCACACACACACACATATATATACAGTGTATACACACATATATATATATATATATATATATATATATATATATATATATATATATATATCTACAAAATATTTGGACCATCGTTGTGATATTTTTAGAGGTTGATGTTGGCATAAGTAGAGATGTCCACACATCGGTTTTGGTGCTGAGTGATTACATTTTTCTGACGTATTTAGTGCCGTAAGTAATTTTTAAATATTTTGTCCATCAAATATAAAATATTGGGACTATCGATGTGATACTTTTGGAGGTTGATGTGGACATACGTAGAGATGTCCACATACATTTGGTGACGCCTGATTGCGGTTTTCTGACATATTAAGTGACGTAAGCATTTTTCCAAATGCTTATGTTGTGTTTTAGACTGTCCCATGTGGCAGTGCTCTCGTTGTTTACAAATATGTAAATATCCGCTGAACATATATACATAAAAACAAGTTCACACTTGATCCGCATTCCCGACTGACACTCGATTTGTCATTCTCTTGAGGAAGACAAGTGCTGCTAAAGCACCACATCCTCTCACAGGGAGCTCACCTTCAGAGCCTAATGAACACACTGAAACTCAATGAATTTTAATTTGCCATTATATTGGGACAAGGGATAAAAGCTTGTGAATTTATTAGGGAGGAAATTGAAACGAAAGGGGCCACACTTCTTGATTTTCAGCACAATCTCCATGAAAAGAATGAGAAAAATAATTATCTTTGAAGCTATAATCGCCACCTTAATGGATGTCGAGGTGCTTAAAGGGGTGTCTTAGCTTATCTTCTCGGTTTCTCTCATGCTCCTCCAATAAAGCCCATTTGGCCAGAGAGTGATGTACACACAAAACACAAACAAGCACAAGAGAGTAAACAAAGTACTGGGATTTGCTTTTCTTTCTCTGTAGCTTTTACTGGCTGGAAAATGTGATTTTATGATGATATAATTAAGATCTAAAATAGCCCTAACAAAGACAGAACTCGCCATGCTAGAGTTTGTTTCATTTTATAAACAGTTTCAAATCTTGAGGCAAGACATCGTTTGTGTGTCTGGTAATCTCTTAATGTGTCTTATTCCATGTATATTGAATAAGCAAGAATAATACTCAATAAATACTCCTGATCAACATATTAAATTAAATAATCACCCTACAGCTGCACCTTGTCTGCGAGTGTGCTTATGCAGTGAAGCGTGACTAGAATTAACAAGTGGCCTACTAATTCTCCCGGCATCTCTTCCGAACAGGCGTGCTATTCCTCTAACATAGGTAGTTATAAAACTGGGCCGCAATAGGACATTTTTAGAAACCACCCTGTTTGCCGCTACATGGAACTCTTTGAAGCGCAGGACAGTGTAGCGTATACTGTGAGATACTGAAGTGATACATCCTCATATTTCTCTGTTCAAGTGAATATGAACCAATAAAGTAGACACAAGCTTTTTTTTGTTGTTTTTTTTTACATTTTGAACAGTTCCCAGGTGCCTTACTAAAAGGTATCTGACATCAGGTGGTTAAAGTACACTAAGGGTAGGAGCACAGTAAGCATTTACTTGTTGAAATCCTTTGGTTGGAGAGTTGCGTCTCATAGGAATGTGCCACTGCTCACCCCGCCCCATGGAGTACCAAGTTCCCAAACAATTCACTATGAAATGTCCTCTTGAAGATGAAATGCAAGGCCAGTCTTCAAAAGCAGGAGCAGAAAAAATGACTGGTTCATTTGCCGTTAAATGTTACCCTCATGTATTGGATATTCATACATCTACACTAACTGTACTCAACTCAAGTATTTACATCAGCAATTATGTGGCAGTAAATCTACTTGCTGGCAATAAAAAGTGTATGTGAACCCGTTTGAATAACTTCAATTTCTGCATGGTCATAAAATATATTCTGAGCTTTAAGTTACAAAAATGATGAACTTAATTGTTTTAAACCAATGAGACAAAAATGTAAAATTGTGTTTATGTTTTTACTTTACACAACATGTAATTCAGCTTCAGAAAACAGGTGAGCCGTGGTTGGTCGTTACTTGAGCCATGCGCAACTGTGACATCATTTTCAGTCGACAGAAGTGACAAAATGGCCGCCCCCTGAGGTGGCTAAAAACAGGTGGATCTTGCTGCTTAACACATATTACACAAATTAATCAGAAGCCATGTTTAGATTAGTGAAGGCACATATAACACATAACATATTTTTGCTAAGAATTTTTGTGGTTGACTTTTACTTTAATGACAATGTTGTTCCCTAACCACGGCTTTATTTAGGTGCATTTTTTTGTATCAAAAGACATCTAATCCTCCAAAATTCTGTTTTGTTTTCTTTTCTGTTACGAACATTATCCAAGTTAAAGTTATACGTAACTAATTTAGCAGACGCAATGCATTACTTTGTCGCATTAGGAGGTCAGACATAGTTTGACCAAATATCGAATTCGACCCTGTGCAGGTAAACAGGGACAGCACAGAGAAGAATGAAAACGTGGAGGGACCGAATTATATGAGTAAACTGGGTAATATTTGGGCATGTAAACATAGTCACCGACACAAGAAACCCAGACACGCACAGGACAGGACAACATCTCTACCTCTCTAGGTGCACGACTTTCCAGCAGCAAAATGTCGAAAAAAATGCAGCCTTGTTTCTGTGGCAACTCATTTGCAAAGCGTCGACGCTGAACGCCAGGCATCATGAAATAAGTGGAGCTTACATAAGCCTGATGTCCGGAAATGACTGCAAATTGAAGGCTGGTGGGTGAGAATTGTCTCTTAAACCAGTCGTACTCCCAATGACAAAGAACCAAAACAACCGCAGGTGCACGCCATGCAATTGTCTAAATGTAGACACACGCTCAAGGCAAAAACACACAGTTCTGGCAAACTTTGCACCCGCATTTGATTCATCTGAGTGGGGGATGCGCCTGCGTGTCATGACGCTCCACCTATATCTCATCCTCCTACTCCTCCTTCCATCCCCATCAATTCCATCGGCGCAAGCGAGTCCTCCCACACACAGCCACCCGTCATTCCACTGGTAAACATTTCATCACCGCTCAAGGAGAGCCGTAAAATGCGGCCGTTGCTCTCCGCAGGAGGGATCAACCATTACAAGAATACATGTTTACAGTAAGGCTGGCAAAAATTTCGGGTCGCAAGTATTAAAAGGGAGCCTTTCTATTTTCTTAAGGAAGATGCGGGGTGGAGGTTCCTGGAGCGAAAGAGAAATTGAAGAATTCTGTGGTTTTCTTGTTGCCTAGATACAGGGAAAAGGCTGCTCAACTCATCTCTCTGTTGGGTAGCTAATGTTTCAATTGAAAGAGTTACACAATTCGCAGCACCAACTTTACAATTTGTGAGCTAGAGCCGTGTGATTATCTCCGAGCATGAAGCCAAAGCTGAAGACCCGTTGTAGAAAAAAAAAAAAAGTACTAAAAAAAATGTTTGCTATGGAAACGAGACAAATGAGCATGTAATTCGCAGAGATGAGGCTTTTTTTTTTTTTTTTATGCACAAGTTTTATTGTTTCATCCAAATGGTTTGTCATTTTGCTCACGTGGATTAACACGACCCTCCAAGTCTCTCGGTGGCAAACATTTCGAAAGACGAGATCCTTGCACACTGTTCTCGTTTATGCGCGTGCCAGTTTGTGTGAAGTTTTGATTTCTCATTACCAACTGTGAAAGATTTACATGCTATTATAAACTAGCTCCAACTGTTCACTTACTGAGTTGTGTTTTTATGTTTGCCTTTGTATAAAAGCACCGATCAACTGATTAAAAAGACATCTATGAAAGCCGTTGCTTCTCTCCATGTCGGGTAAAAAAAATGGCTGCCGTGTGGTTGTAAGGAGCTTCCAATATAGTGAGTGAGTGAAGTTGTGATGAACAATTTTGAGTTCAACTGTATATAGGAGTTATTTGTAGATTTATGGAATACTTGATTTCTGAGAGGAAAAAAACCGCAAAATATACAGTTAACTTGAGGAGCAAATGTATACAAATTTCTCATGCACGATGAAGGAACAGCCATTTTGGGTGTGACGAGCTCTAATGCTCATGGTTTTTGGAAAATACATTTCCATTCAAATCGACATTTTTTGAGTGGTACGGCTAAGAAGGAAGAAAAATAGCAAGAAAATCAGCGAATAGATGAAGTTATGGTCACAAACGAAAGCTCTGCTAAGACTGAAATCTCATTCACCGAAGCGTGAAGTAGCGAGGGAACGCATCCTAATTTCCCTGTAGCATGTCGCATAATTATTGGGAAAGGTGACATACTGCATGGCTTGTTAAGATCAGTCGAAAAAGGTAAAGACAAAAAAACTCAAGTGTGATGTTTTGTTTTGTACTGCAGCACGGCAAAATCTCCTGGCAGGTCAAAAGATCCTGTCACAACCGGCCAAGCAATATATTAGCTCAGTAAAATGGACAGAGCCGGGCCCTTTTTTGGTGGTCCGTCCTCCGTCCGCGACCTGGGTACGCTTCCGTATTCGTCCCTCCATCCTTATTCACAAAAATTACAGTCTGTTATTTTAGAATGTAATTACTAAAGGTGAAGGATCTGCTGATCAAATAATGTGAGGATGACTATAAAATCAATCAGAAAAAGGAATTTTGGGAGGTGAAGTTATGGTACAGAGAAATGCCATAATTCAGACACACTCTCTGGCCCAGTCCCTAAATTACTTTGAGCTTTGGACAGCTTGTCGATGACCGAGTCGGAGCTGTGCAGAAAAACACGCACACATATCATCCGTTCATCGGTCGGTCGGTTGGTTGGTCAGCCCATCAGTCTGTCCATATAGTCAACTCCCAATTGAGGTTTGCAGATGTATAAATCATGTGGCTCCATACATTTGCTTACATGCCCACACATCTATTGAAGCAGAAAATTGGATGCTCAATTCAAGTTCCTTGTTGACTTCTTTTACTTTTTGCAAAGCAGCTTTCCTTTGAATGGGGAAGACCTTCCTGCTCTTCATTTCTGGAGTGCAAGAGTTGATTGGGACACTTTTACAGTTCATCAAGTCTTCAATTTTTAGTTAATATGACACAGCCCCAGTTGAATCACAAATGCACTCATTTACATTTAAGATGATCTGGCTGTATATTCAGAAAAAAAAACATACTCCTGCAAAATCCATTTCAAATGCAATGCTGTGTCATGTCAATAAATGCCATTTCTCACACTGTGGCAGCTTACATTAAATCAATACAATGACCTCACTGCAGCTATTATGAGAGTACTTTAAATGTATTGAAATGACAGTGCTTCTTCCATACCAGAGTGACTGAAAGTTTGTTTTGGAATTCTGCTGAAATCTTAATCGAAAATATTGGGAGATTCACCGTTTATGATATGCAATCTGTAACAAATGTCTTACACTACAGTTGTAGCAAATTCTTGGGTGGTTGACTTTTCAGAGAGTTTAACACATGTAGGCGACAGGTTCAAAACACAATATTCATTCCGCAATACAAAAAAGTGTTCAACTGTAGTTTCCGGAAAAAAAAAAAAAAAAAATTAGAACAAATACTGTAATGGTGCTGCTGTGTTGAAAAAAAGACTATCAAGTCCTGCTGTTTCTCTGCAGGTATACAACCCTTTAGATTCAATAATTCAGCGACCAAATGTTTTATTTAATAGACCCCCCTCAGCTCTGTCTTATTGCAAGCGTGGAGCATGAAGTAAAGCTCTTCCACTCCAAGGCTAGGCAGATGTCCAACTGTATAGACTGTATAGGGATGTATGGAACTTTCATGGGAGTGAAATTATGTAAATATATTGGCTAAAAGATGCAAAGACAATTTGGTTGGAGGTTACAACTCGACCAATCCCCACACAAAGTTCTACTTTTTTCATTCATTGTTATTTCATTAAAAAAAAAAAAACATTCAGAATTGCTTGTTTTAATATTTAATGTTTCAATGTTTATTAATGTTAATGTTTTTAATAGTCCTATGGCAAATGTATACATATTTTTTCGATTATAGTCCAAGTGTGTCCAAGTCATAGGGGAGTTTAAGTGGCACAATCAGACAAACAATGAAAAAAAGGGTGATTTATCATCGGAATAATACAGATTATAAAACCATCTGTTTAAAAATGTGTCTGAAAATTTGGGGTTGCATCATAGTTTTTACAAGTACTGATCATAACGGTGTACCGTTACACTGAGCTCCTGTAGGGGACCCAGTGTCCCAATCCAAATATTCTATTTTATACATGTACCACCTGAAAGAAAAAAGCCTTAATGTAAGTGAGAATTCTGTCAAGCACACACGGATGTCTCCCAAAACCGTAAACAAACCGACGCCTCATTTCTGGATTGTCTGCACAGAATCGAGGTTGGCTGAGTTATCGCCACCAACCAACCAGGGGTAGAGTCAATTAATCTTCCCTGCCCCCTCTCTGAGCAGGCTGCCAGTCTCCCCAGTGTCAATCAATAAAGATCGCTGTCAGTCATATAAAAAGTCGATGATGAAGAATCCCATAATGTGCAATGGTGGCTCGAGGCAGCATGAATGCTTGGAGATGTTAAATAAGAGCATCTGGCCTGAGGTCCTGCTGGCTTTCCGCCTTAGCCAGACCACCACCCTTTCGCTGCTTCGCACCCCACTGTCTGCTCATATCCCCATTTACAGTCCGCTTGTGTTGTTTTCATGTGATCCATCTTATCCAGCACTGCCACAGGCCTCTGTGCTTGTGTCCAGCTCTCTCACACAGCAGGATTTGGAGGGCGATACCTGCTGAGTCGAGCAAAGCTGCGTCATCATCATCAGCCTCATGTTCATAAAGAACACCCGTAAATGGCGGCGGTCCCCCAAAAAAGCGTGGCAGTTTCAACGGCTCTCTTGTTTTGGGTGAAAACTGGCATAAAAGAAATCCAAACACTTCGCATATGCTGGGATTTGCTTTTCTTTGAAGATTTTTTAGCTTTAGGAAAAACGATGATGCATAGTTAAACAGACTTCCCCTCTAGCATTACACATCTGCCTATTTCGGGAGTGTTTGTTCAATTGGCAGTAAAATTTAGGACTCAAAACACACTTATTCTGAAAACATGTATACATAATTTATCGAGCAAATTACAATTACAGTATGTAAATATTTCCTGAAGTACATTGCAGCCTAACAGTGAGTGCTGTTTTGGGATACATATGGACAAAATTATCTTTCACATTCACACCTTTGGACAATTTAGTCTTCACTTAACTTAACATGCATGTTTTGGGAATGTATCAGGAGGCAAAAGAACCGGGAGAAAACCCACACAAGAATGCAAGGCAGAAGTGCTCAGCATATATGGCACTCTGCAGTCTGTAACAAATCTTGGAAAGCTGCAACTTTTACCTGAAAAATGATCTAAACACACTTAAAAAAATTAGTAACGCCATATTGAAAATTAGGAAATGAATGTTCAAAGCAATCAATTCGGGAAACAGAGACAATCTGTAAATCAACACAGCAAAGAATATTTGGGAAAGTAAGAGTGGATCGCATTAAATAAAAATGACAAAATGCAACAAGAAGTTCAGAATCAGTGCCCATAGTAAACAAAACAAAGCAGGAAACATAATTTCATATGAAAATTAGACTTGACTCCCTTCTTGTATTATTAATCACATATTCAATCAGTGTCATAAAGTCACCCAAAGAGCTACTGATTAATATTGGAGTGATCTTTGCAAATACGGTACATATTTGACAATGTGACCTTTTCCTTGGCCGCTGTATATCTTGTCTTTCTAAATGTCCTGAAAACTTCAGGATTAGCAATCAAATGTATGCCTGGCAAAGCAAGAATACTGACACGATACTGTGTTTGTATACCTCTGCAAAAAAAAAAAAAAAAAAAAAAAAAAAATAACACTTTCTTAATCCAACCTAAATAATAAGGGATAAGCAAAATGATTAAAATGAATAAGATAATGTGAATATAAATGAGGACTCAATGATGCAACATCCATTTTAGGTCATTCATAAGGATGCATACTGTATAAAGCAAAACCAGGAATAAAAGGCCTATCGAATATGTGTGAGCAGACGGGGACCATCTGGTGATTGATAGGCGGTGACTGGTGTCAGAACAGACACTGAGGACAAGTGAAGCTGTCAAACCTGCCCACAGATTAAAGCATTAAGCAAGCTCAAAACAAACTGCATGGGTTCTGGTTAGCATTGCGCCCATCCAACTTGATGTGAAATGCTCCGACAAGCATGTGTTTTCGTTTCCTCCTCCCTATAGTTTCATCACCCAGCATGAGGGTTTTGGCAGTCGGAACATGCTGATTTGGTCATTTTTCTTGATTTTAGTGCCTTCCGAATGACTTTTATGCAGCAATGTCTCAATGTGATTTGATGTTCACACTCACTTGGATCCCGCTATAAATCGTTTCCTCAACAACTACTTTTGAAAGACCTAAAGCCTGTATTTCCCCTGCCCTATTTGGGGAGCTTAGCCAAGATGGAACGTGACAGGGAATCCTAACAAGCTCAGAGGTTTAGAGTGAAATATGGCAACTGAAACGTGTCTCTACCTGGGGACTCAGATCTCCAATGGGAGTCTGCTGACACTCTTTCAGGCTTAAAAGAACTGGCCAACATGTTCAGCATGTCCCGTTTTAATGTTTTAACACTGACTAATATGCAGAATGGATTAGATTTGATGCTGAACAGAAAGACTTAATCCATGTGATGATTTCTCGCAGCATGTCTTGTCCAACTAAAGTTTTCTTCAGATGGAAAGGGACAGAGTTATATTACATTGTGTTGCATGACAGCTAACTATTTGGAAATAATCCATTATCGGTTAATTGATCAAGAATTTGGTAGTTCGTGCAGAGTTGTCGATTAATCGTATCTTGAAGCGATTGTGGATAATGGAATACTGTATATTACTTGTAGGGCTGCACCATATTGGAAAAACATGTGATATGCAGTATGGATGTCAGCTATCGCGATATCGATACTATTGCCATATTTAATATGTACAAATGACATTTTTATTATCTAATGAAAGAAGTACTTTTTTTTTCATGCAGCAAAATAAGCAAGCTTTTCGTTTTCTTGGCTAAGTAATCGTAATTCCCCTAGATAATGTTCAACTGTTGCGTGTCGATGCACATTTAAAGTTTGCATCTGACTGCTCAAAAATCAGATAAAAGCATACAATTCCATAAAAAAAAAAAAAATATTGGATGGCTTTACCATATGCATATTGCACAGGCCATTATCGCCAGAGCTGGGCATTTTACCAAAATTTCCCGGTCCGTTTATCGCCTTCCGCCTGCAGCCGGGGTACCCTTCCGCCATCCGTCTATGCGCCTTTTTGTCCGGCCGGACCAAATAGTAATCGCCTATAAGCCGGTGCACCTATCATTTTAAACTAGCACCCCCAAACTGCATTAACATACCTGTTTAAATGTTTCTCAGAGACGCAATCTGCATTCAACCTCCACACATTACACGTCTGTCGGACTGGTGAAGTTGGTCGATGTTCTCAAACAAAATTTACCAAGGGGCTCATTAGACACACATCAGGTTTGAGTCATAAACAGTCAGCATTCACCTCTGTGGCGCTTGGGGGGGAGGGGGCTGACGTCCACGCTGTTCACCTCGCACCTAGTTAATGGCCATGTGTGGTCATTACAGCCCACCAATGAGTCATAGCCACTCTCGCGAATGCAGCCTCGGCTCCTTCGGGGCTAGCGATGTGGGTTTATCTACAACACCACTGCCGCCAAAAGCACTGCGGCTGTTGCTTACTGTGGCAGTCGTTATTGATGTTTATTCTCTGTCTCCCTGCACAACCGTAAGATACTGACCCACCAGTATGCCTGCAGTCATGCATGGTGTTGTTTATATTCCAACTAGATGGGTGAAACGCACACGCACACACACACACAGCATCTATGGAACGGAATGGAGAATCGTCTCATGTTATGTCTTCCTGCAGAGTATATCCTTTTCATTCCGGTTCAATCCGTTCCCTCTTACTCCAAATCACTTCTATTCAATCTTTATCTGTCTCTCTGCAATCCTGCGAGTATAACAGCTCATCTCTGGGCCCAGCTGCGGATAACATCACTATGGGTAAACTCATAGTTGTGTTCCATCAGTCCTGAGAAAGGTGGGCCGCTTAATCAAAAAACTCATTCCTCATGTGAGAACCAATGCACTGAAGGCACATTCCTGGCTGTCCCTGGTTCGGGGTATGTGGTTTCAGTGACTGCAGCCTGTCTGATAAAAACCCAGGCTAAAGGAAAAGCACAACCTGAAAAGAAATGCAGAGGTAATTTATCCACTGGCAGTCTGAACTAATGGTGAAGTTATCTTTTTTTTATGCAGTGGTGGACGGCTCAATGTAGGACATTTCTACAATGTCTCTATGTTATCACATTTAGATTTATATATATTTTTTTTAAACATCAGTTTCCCCTCCTAATTTTTGGGGTCTTATCTGCTGTTATTCACAGGGCACTAATGAGTTTACTAGAAGGATGGTGTATGTTTCACAACCCGCCTCCCTTCCTCCCACAGGTCCCAGCAGGCTCCATCAAACTATAAAGCCTTGGCACCTCCCTGCGGTTTTGGTTATTAAACTACCCATCAAGAAAAAAGAAGAAGAGGAATACCAATTAGTCAAGAGAACACGGACAAAAAAGATGCCATTACAACAGAATCGTTGACACGTGTGAGGACAAAGATAGGTGCCAGTTTCAAATCATTTGCAGATAGGGTGTAGAACGTAGAACGGGTGGTTGTCTGGGCAAAATTCTCACCCGAAATAAAACACATTCTTTTTGTTAGGACACTTCCTTAGTTGTTGAACTTGCACTCCAAAGACTTCTCATAATTTCTGACTGACAGTCTCGCAAGAGGCAGAAGGAATTTGAGATCAATAATTCTCATTACAGTTTAGAAGGGAAAAATATTCTGTTTTGGTGGGTTCAAATGGAAGAAGGCGGAAAGCAATGAGGCAGCAATCACACCTTGTCAATATGGCTCTGACAAATTCAAGCATCATGGGCTTTTGGGAGAGTCAAAGACAACATAGTGGTCCTTTTAGACAGCTCATTATCTGGAACAGATTCTCTGACCTAAAGGACAGTACAATGATAGCACCTTTCCATAGGGAGATGGACAGAAACTGAGAAAATGAGAAATTGTCTTGGAAGAAAGAAGCAGACACCAAGTGTGCGTGTGCGGCTGACTAGCCATTTTGCTACATTTTTTTTCAACCAGACAACAATTTTGTCTCTCACGGGGCGGGGGGTGCTCACCCTTCCAAACTGGCTTCTGCCTTTTCACCCACCCATAGCGGCCAAGCACAGAATCATCTATTTGCTTGGTTGTTTGACCTCTTGCTCCATCTTACCCTGACTTGCCCTTCTCCTTTAGAGGAATGAAGTCACTGACAGGCAGATGGGCAGATGAGGATTGACTGAGTTCCCCAGGCTGAAGGCTAATTGGGAGAGGCTGGGAAAAGCTGTTGGCACTACCGAATACTCCTGACATGATAGAAAAATCAATGCACGCACTATATTTGTATCATGCTGAGTTGAGGCAGAACATCCTTGGTTTGGATCTGCTGGGATTTATTAAGAATGGTTTTGTTTGTTTTTCTGGATTTCCACACTTGACCTTTGTTCCCTGCAACCAATTTCTGAACCAAGCCTTTCTAGTGACAGTTAAGTACAAGCAGTTTCGGTTCTTACTGTAACTGGTCCCCTTTTTAAGAAGTGCACGATGAAATGACGAAACTAATATTTTTGTGTGTGTGCTTTGTATTAATTTTACAAATGGCTGACATGGTTTCAAGAAATGACTCATTGACTCCTCTAAAATTCCAACAACTAATGATCGTAATAACCGTTTGTCATTTTAACAAGTCAAATCGAGGGAGGGCTAAATATATCGGTAAAACTTTTAGAAACAAACAGGCTGAATCACACATGCACTATTTCTATAAAAGTTATGTGCTGGCTTGAAATGCTGGAATATTCTCCCCATCTCACTTCTGGGATGAATTGCTACCTAAGAAACGAAAACCTTAAATCACCTTTATTTTCAATGATACCATTCAAACCCGCTATAATGATTCTACCAAAATAAATGTTCTATTCTAAGATTAAAAAAAACAACACCCTTTTTTTATCATCATTCAGAAAATAAGGCTGAGGGCGACTGAACGATGCCAACTTTAGACAGACAATTACCTCATAAAATGGATTTACCAAATGAAGAGCATCAATCTGGGTTTGGAGTAGAACAAAAACATAAACTGTAATCACACCAGACTTTCAGACCTCCCATTCATCAGCACAAGCCTGAAATGCAAAAGTCTTTCAAGAACCAGATAATCGCATCCACCTTGCTGCCAGGTGAAAAAGTCTGGAGGCCACAGACTCTCAGCTAAGACAAGGATTTTAAATAATTGGTAAAAACTTGCTTCAACACCATAAATTAAAAATGGGGGTGATGTATAAGGCCTCATTGGTGGTGACGGGGTGCACTGGTCAGTGAACCTCGGTGGGACTGGCTGATGACCGAGGATCCTTGGCCATGGATGATACCCACTGGGTAGGCTTCCCTCTCCGATCTCATCTTGCCTGCACAGCAGCTCAACACTCCGGTTGACTAACATGCATATCGTCACTGTCCTGTGAAACACACTTAAGTCCATTTTTTTCATGTGTCTTATTTTTACGTCAATGGGGTTTTCACATAAAAAAAATTGTACATATCGTGTTTGTGACAGCGACGATATGTGACAGTGTTAATTCTCGAACATATCTCCTTGTACACTCCTATGAGATCCATTAGATCCATTATGAGGTATTAGACGCCATCAGGACTAGCTGGACCACTACCACTGTTCTGTCCTGTACTGCCTTGCCCTGTTTTGTCCTTTGTTCTACTTGTTGCATCCCTCCCTTACATGCTGCAGCACTGCCTTTCTTCCACAGAGAGAACAATGTAATGTTTTAGTAATGATATCCCATCAAACACACACACACGCGCGCGCGCACGCACATATGCAATAATTTGCAAGTTGCCTTAGCCCATTACCAAGATACTGTACCAGCCAAGCTAGATGATAATGATTTTGATTTCTTTTGTATAAATTCAATCTCCTCTCTGAGGTTAACAATTACCAACGGTTAATTAAAATCCGTGAACAAAAGCCATATATGCAATACACAAACGTATGTCTGTGTAACTGCATGGGTAAAAAAAAAATGGAATTGATTAGTCGCATTTATTTTACCAGTTTAGTTGCTGACTTTTAGAAATGTTTAGAAATCAAATTGTGTGTGTGTGTGCGTGTGTAATTGATTCTTAAACTGAAGTGAATCAGGCTGATTAAGTATATAATGATCTGCTTCACTGAAGGTAAAATGGACATGGTTATTATTAGTACCCAAAGGAAATATATCTAGGAAAGGATGGTGGCATTGAGTCATGCACCTGTGGCTCAATACCAGGATGGATGAGGGACTTATAGAGGCGTATTTCGGAATACAGCCCACCTGAAGTTCCCAAAATGAAAAATGGTGGAACATAACATAATTATTATTCCTAAAAATCAGAAAGTCTTAAGGGAAACTTTCTCTCACTGCAAGGAACTGATTGGCCTCATCACTTTCCAGCAGTGTGTGAAAGGAAAAATGCCCTCTGATTCTCCGAACACTCGTCTCGCCTTCCCGAGTCAGGTCTGATTGTGTCAAAGGCAACAATACATCAACAGTATAAATCACAACACCTCTTTGTATGGTGTTGTATGGGAGAGCTGAATCAGTGTTTTTACAAAGTTTTGCTCCAAATAGAAAAATACAAGACAAAGGTTGACTTTACTTAAAGGGATCATCATTTTTCCACAAGCTCAATTCATGGATTCTTTAAAATCTGGAAAATTATATTAGTTTGCATTTTCAAGGTTATCACTTTGTCTTGGAGAATTCAACAAATAACTAGTTGCTACTACACGCCTTGAAAATCAGCAATATAGCCACGCACCTGCTCCCTCTTCCCATGTCTTGGTAGGAGTAAGGGGTGGAACCGGACAAAACGTGTCCATTCAAAATCATTTTACATAAATCACAAATGATTTCCCAAAACATATGATCCATCGGCACCAATATTTACATCTACTTTTGTTCACTTCAAGCTTTAAAGATATCACAATAATTAGACTCTAGGCTGATTTATAAGGGAAGGAGAAAATCAGAATCTTACATGCAATCTATCTCATGCCTGATCTGTTTTCTTTGGTAAGTCACCAAGATATGAAAACATAATGCATTATACACTAGATTTTAGATTAGATTTAATGTCAATAAAATCCCAAGTATTGTGCCGATCGCGTTTATATTTTCACGGATTGAAGTGGACAAGAGTAGGATTGTCCATATGGCTTTTGGTGGCGATTGAGCACTGTTTTCAGACACTAGATGACAACAGAACGAGACCAACCTAGTCAGGAAACAATATTGCAATGCTTGCCTCCTTACTTTACTGATGTAGCCTGTCTGATGTGTCAATCAAGTAGTCTACTCCCAATTAGGAAGTGTTAAAAAAAACGGACTTAATTCATGACTGAGTTTTTCAGGGGTGTGAATTTTATTGCTGATTTCATTTTTACATACAGACCAATTATACAAATGTCAACGATCAGCCCAATCAAGTGTCTTCTTAATGGCGACATATGTTAATTTTACTTTTTAATGTTTGTACACAAGGGTCTCTGGACTGTCTGCCAACTCACTAAGTGTGAAATTACACCCCACAAATACACTACAATTATCTGCCTGCTAAAGCATATCATGCCAAAAGGTAAGCACAGAAGCAGTTCTACCAGCAGTAATTTCTGATAATAATGTTATTGTAATGTTTGGCTAAGTTGCCGAAAAGGGGGTGGAGGGTATTTGTGTTCGGCAATGTATTGCACCAAGACACGACATTAATTGGCAGGTGTTAGTTGGCTTGGTGTTGAAATACTGTCTTTACAAACGTTATGAGTCTCCACTAACGCTGGCTTTAAGTGTGTGTGGGTGAGCAAAATTGTTAAATTAGCTGATGGTGTCTTTGCACACGGTAAATTGAAATGCAGACAATGCCTTCATTGTATTGAATGTTTACTTGTTTTACACACTAGTAGAATCTAATTATTTGATTTATAACTTTTTCTTGCCAATCGTAGTGCATTTCATCCTGGAGGCTACCTTCTGCCACTAAGCTAAGTAGAAAAGGCAGGCAGGGGTGGGCAACATTTTACATTGTAAATAAAACTCGTCTCCTGGCTGCTTTAGTTGTCACAATGTAGGCCTACTGTATATGAATGGTAGTAACGTCCTCCTCTTTCACATGTCACAGTTTTAGAAATGACTGGTGTTACGCTTGTGTGTTTCATTGACAAGTGATTTGTTTTGTAAGAGCAATGTTTGTAATTGTTTGGATATTGTACTGTGACACCAGCGGACTTCAACATACTGTATTCTTCAACCCTTTGGGAGAGGATCTCAAAACTGAGTGCAAACCAGCTGTTGGAGACCAATGACCTAAGAATTCTCACCTAGATACGGAGTTCTGCTTTTCTATTTACTGACTTATTATTCAGACTTTCCAAACACGCAGGCTTAATAGACCACATTTATTCAATGCGAAAGCACGAGCACTCATGTTTTATACGTAGATAATCAAACAGCAGCATAGAGTTTTTAAAAGCCAAGGAGGCAAAAGAGTAACCTTCTATTCATGTGGTTATTCATATACAAATCAAAAAGTGCACATACATTCCCAGTTTCCATGGAAACAGAATGTCTTAATGACATTAGCTTCTCTGTGTGACAGGTTATTCTTTTACAATGACAGGTGACATGAAAAACGGACTATCCTCATCCCTAGCAGCCTGCGATTATATATGAACCTAGCTCTTCCATCCCAGTCACTCATCCATTTTCCGTATTTTCCTTGCCAACATCGGAAGACAAACCTTCATGTCGATCCGTTTTCTCCCACAAAAACCCAACACAAACAGTGAGTTGAGTTGTTTATAGTGCTCAGGCAGCTTCCTCTTGGGGTTCTGGTGTCCCAGAAAGCCAAACACAGTGGGAGATTAGCGGTTTGACATGTTTTTCCCTGCATACTTGGTAGGAGGGGAAACATGCAAATGTGTGAATGATACTGAATGGTTGATTCCAAAGTTATGGATTGAAAACTTTGATAAAGAGTTGTTTTCTTTGCCGCCTGCCTTGTAGGGAAGAGACATATGTGATAGAGAAGATGGATGACAGACAGGCAGGCAAACATTGACTGACAGACAGACAGACAGATAGATAGATAGATAGATAGATAGATAGATAGATAGATAGATAGATAGATAGATAGATAGATAGATAGATAGATAGATAGATAGATAGATAGATAGATAGATAGATAGATAGATAGATAGATAGATAGATAGATAGATAGATAGATAGATAGATAGATGGATAGATCAAGTGTCTACTTGTAGGTATTAATCAAACAATATATGAAAACTAGGTCTTGCAAATCAGATTAACCAAGTTTACAGGAAAGAAAACAAAATAGGGAAACTAAGAAAGGGGGGGGGGGGCATAATTTGAAACGGAAAACCCATCCCGAGATGCCTGTGCCATCAAAACAGAGATTATGATAGCTGTGAAGAAGATATACAAGGGCAGTGAATCACTGTGTTTGAGCCACAAGATGTGGGTAAGTAAAGTGGAGTGGACTAAACAGATTTACAAGTTCCAGATGTATCTGCAAACTGCACTGTAGAGCTGAGTCACAACAGAAGCCAGCAATAGTGCCAAACCTTTAAAATCTTCCAGACATGACACCTGCATATTGTTGGATCCCCTCGCATTATATTAAGATGGAAGGCATGAAAGACAACCCCTACTTGTCTCTAACATGTTTCCTAAAGCTGACCTACTTGAAATGTTCAAACAAACATAGCTAAAAGTAGACTAAGGTTAATATTTACAGAAAATAGTCAATAATAGCAGGGGGTGGTATTATGATACAAACGGAACATTTATTCCGTCTCAATCCTAAATGACTTCAAAATGCCACCAAAGTCTCTGTCATGTCTCTGTTCTGAGTTTGTTTGGTGCTTCAGTTGCAAAGATCTGGCATTCCAAGCAAGATTTTCAAACTGGGACTACGGTACACTGGTCCTTTTTGGTCTAGACTCTGTTGACAATTGCCATGAACTAATGAAGCTTCCACCATCCCTCAAGATTCATCCCGTGTTCCACGTCTGCTTATTTAAGGCACTTTCTTCGAGTCCCCAGAGATCTCTGCGGGTGATTGGTGGTGAGATAGTTTACTCAGTAAAGGCAATTTTTGCATTCCATAAAGTGTGCAGTATGTGATCTACTAGGAAGGTTGCAGTCCACATGAGCCTTCTTGGATTCCCCCACTCCCTCATCCTTGATCTCTTTCTCCTGCGTGCCTCCCACTCACTCCATCCGATGAAACCGGGTAGACCGCTAATTTCGTCAGGGAGTTACTGTCCTCTGTACTGTAAGTTTATTTTTGTGTTTCATAGGCTTGGTGGGCTTTGCCTCCTGTGACACATCCGTCTCGAATCCCAATCCGCAGCTGCAGCAGAGCGGTAGTGTCGGACAACTGTCTTGCTTACCTATGCACTCAGTTGTTGTTTGCCTCGTCTAGTTACCGTTTGTATTGTTCTTTCTCGCCATATCCCATGTGCTTACTGTTTCTCATCCCCTATTGCTTCTGTTAACAGTAATAATGTGGTTGTTTAGGCCTAGATAGACCACTGCGTCATTGGCCAACTGTGACCGACGCTTACCCCCTGTGGCGTCACGCCGACTGTGGCACGTCTCGCTGGAAAAATACACCGCAACGACAGACAGTAACTCTGACCATTAATGTATCTTCTGCGCATGCGTGAGATGTAATACCCCTCCATATCATTGGCAGTGCTAGTCACTATTTCTCATGGTTAGAAAAGGCAACCGGAAAACTAGTGGCCGGGAGGCGGATTATAAAAATGTAAACAATGCATTCAGCTATATTTTTCGCTCACGATGAGCTCCCACACAAAGCAAACCTTCATGCTCTTGACACAGTAACGTTGAATACTCACATTGTCAACCCTCACTCTTGTACTTGTAAGATTAAGGCAGCAAAGATGCACTCACTGTTTATCCGCATTTGTCACTTCCTGTTACTGCCCCGTGCGCTGATTGGCTAGCTAACAGCCAATCAGAGTGACCAAATGTCCCAACTCAGGACGCCGATTCAACATACTGAAACGCCCACCAGACGCTTGCCGACGTCGGGTTGGTGCATCTAGGCCTTTTTTTTGTTGATTGATTCACTTCTCATCGCATCGACCATTCATTATGTCGCTTTTTGTTTCGTTCATTTTTTGAACCCTTAGTGTTGTACTCATGTCCTGTGTGCTCTTTTATTTATGAAACCTTGCTTATTGTACATTTGATCCTGAGTCTGTTTTTTGGGGATCCACATGAACAGCTTAGCCGTTCTTGACAGCCTCAATTGTATGGTGAAGGCGATCACATCTTTGGATAAACATTTGACACACTAACACAGAGGGACAATGCTTGAATAGTAAAATATAAGGAACGCGTCAGTATAAACTAGTTCAGTACTACAAAAATTAGCTTTCAAAATTGTACCCGAATTGAATCAGCGCCTCTATTAAACATATTGAACTGATAACTGAACACTGAAGGGAGGATTTATTTTGCGGTGGTTATATTGTAGAGCATTAGTTTTTATTCTGGCACACCTAATAAATTGGCAAGGGGCGCATAGGAGAGAGAGATGGTGGGTGGTAAGAGGCAGACAGATGAGAGAATTCAATGCACAGATAAAATGTACGCAAGATGACCTTGATATACTAAAAAACCTAATCAACTTCAGAGATTAGATCCCGGGAATGAAAGAAAATACTGCTACACAGATTACTCAGACTGGCTAATTAGCAGGTATATACAAACCTAATGAAAACAACACTGATTAGACCACCGCGTTTTTATGTGCAGGATGGAGATGCTGAGCGTACTGCTTCACGTGAACCAATAAATTGCTTTAGCCTTCATGTCATCAGCACAAATTTGCATATTTGTAATAGGCTTGCTGGATATTTTTGTCTCTTATTCAGGCTTTTGGGATGTTTTCAAAGCATTGCATTTATTGTATATATGAATGCAAATTACATTCTGTGTCCATCCTCGCCGTTTGTATGTACTGTACATTCATTTTACACCTGCCAAATCCAATACAAAAGCCATGCAAAAAAGTGTCCCTTTACAAAGATAATAATGTTCACCGATTATTGAGTGGAGACTCCTTTACAAGACTTGAAGATGTCAACAGAGGCGCACTGAAAAGCCTTGTTTGCACTCAGCCTGAAATGTTGTAGTTTTAGATTGCATTGTTTTGTTAATGATGTATAGTTACTGCTTTTTCCAATGAAAAGTACTTTATAAATTGCTACATTTATTATTATTATCAATCTCATCCAAAGCAAGCAGTGGTAGGTTTCAGCCAATCCACATCCTTAATGAGGACAACTGGTAGCCCCTGGGACAAAATGTTTGAACAATTTCATAAGCAAATAAATACAGTGTGGTTTTAGTGGACCGTGATTGGCTGGCTACCAGTCGCTGCTCCAGTTTACCTGGAACCCTAATGAGGACAAGCAGCAGAGAAAATGGATGGCTGGATGGATGGTTGAACAATAGTGGTAATGGAGGGAGGTATGCAAGGCCTTTATTTTGAAGTTTCAGATTCTGAGTGGCTAATAGTTTCCCAGGTTTGATGCAAAATGTTTCAACTTTGTCATGATTAGAACACATACCTATTATTTCTGTTCTATTAAAGTAAAGCAGAAATGTCACATAACTCTTCAGTAATTGATTAGAGCAGCTTCGGGTCGGAGCAGCAAACATCCAAGCTCTTCAAAACACTCATCTTCACCCACCAATATGTGACAAAATAGCCGTGAAAGAAATCTAAAATGTAGCTACAGTCGCCTGTTTTACATGCTATTTAGTATAGTGGAAGAGTTTTTGTGAATTTCTACCTGAGATCAAGTATTGAGTCAGTATTTAGGTACAGCAATGTTGTCAGATTCCTGCCTTAAATCTGACCCCCAAAAAAAGAGGTGGTGTGCCCAAGGCACCATAGCTTGCAAGCTGCCCACAGATCACCTGCATTGTGAGACACGGCATGTACATCTGTAAAGACAATGCGGTTCAGGCAGTCTGTGTTGCCTGCAGCTGGACTTTTGTCCCGTCCTCTGGTGGCAACATGGGCAATGGCAAAGACAAGCTCAGCAGCAGCAGCAGCATGCGCTTGCTTATCAGCTTAGAACATATTGCCACCATTTGGTCGTACCCAAAAAGATGGCAAAACACACAGAGAAAGCTTGAAACAAGGAAAAATAACACAGCGCATGTTGGGAGGATTTAAAAGAGTAGATATTTGTCATGGATGGGGGAGTTACTAATTAAGAAAGGTAGTTGTTAAATACTGTATGTCTGCAGTGCTTCCGCCTGTCATACTCCCACTGAGCTCCATGCCAGATTCAAACCAAAACCAACCCTCAACAGTGCGCCCGTTAATTGTGCCACATATTTCACATTCATTCATCGGAATGTGTGTTTTACTATCAGTCCAAGCCACGATGGGGTTGCAATGTAATTGCTTATTAAAGCACAGACTGATTGTGAAGCCTGAGTGCAATCCACTGACACCCACATTGACTACCTCAATTATAAGTTGTATTGTGCATTACAAAAATAGAACCAGATAAACATCTGGATTGAATAGAGCTTTGAAGACTTGGAAATATATTAGCATTGATAGTTGTAGTAGTTACATTAAAATGCAGATGGAAAAACTCTAATTAACTCTAACTAATGTCAGCATGGTGGAAAACATTGCAGGCACACCTGCCTTATGTATTTAAATGAACCACATAGCTCATCCTTGATGTCCACGACTAATGCTAATGCTAACACGTAATAGGAAATGCCATAGACTGTGCTAAGTAATAGCATCGACTGTTTGTGTCAGTATAACCCTTTTGGCAACTGATATTTGAACACAAACAGTAGAGCAACACATGCAGCCACATAATATAACAATTCTCACAGAAAAGAATGACTAAAATTACTGCTGAGGAAGTGTGACGTCTCCTCTGTATCCTCTATTTCTGTATTGTACTGGGGCGGCACGGTGGTCGACTGGTTAGCACGTTCAGAGGTCGTGGGTTCGATCCCGGACCCGGCCTCCCTGTGTGGAGGTTGCATGTTCTCCCCGTGTCTGCGTGGGTTTTCTCCGGGTACTCCGGTTTCCTCCCACATTCCAAAAACATGCTTGGTAGGTTAATCGGACACTCTAAATTGCCCCTAAGTGTGATTGTGAGTGCGGATGTTTGTTTGTCTCTGTGTGCCCTGCGATTGGATGGCAACCAATTCAGGGTGTCCCCCGCCTACTGCCCAAAGACTGTTGGGATAGGCTCCAGCACTCCCCGTGACCCTTGTGAGGATAAGCGGTATAGATAATGGATGGATGGATGTATTGTACTACACAAAGGTGTGCACAACAAAAGAAGCAGCATAATCGCCATTGAATTGAAGCAAAAAGTGTGTCGGCTGAATTCTTTACATTCTTTGTAAATATGTCATCACGGTATTTTTTTTATTTAAAAACAACAATATAATCTGAGTACTATTCATAATGGGAACGTGATAAAACTCAAAACCGAGTTGACTTGCACAAAACTTTTGAATATACCTCTTAAACAACTCCAGGTTACCACACATTTTATGAGAGGTCTTTTTTTTCACTCAGCTGGTGTATAACACATTGGAAGCTGTAACTGTTATGCCATCTGACTTGTCCATCGGGAATGCGTAATGTGTTTCCGTGCTTGTTATGATACAGGTTGGCAAGATGGCTCTTTACAGTCAAACGTACATTGCAACATTGAGTATGAGTACTTTTCAACGGCATGCATAAATCCTGATGTACTTGGCCTATTGCATTCATCAAGTAAGAATATAATGTTCATGTTAGCCAAGGTCCCTCCTATCAAGAATATATTAGCTACTTCTCTGTAACTGCCCTTCACCCAAATCCTTGCCCCTGTCTGGGGGAAAACTAGAAAATGATGCGCTGAATATTTATTCTTGGTCTTGACTTTAATGTACTGTATAGAAAGGCTAGGTCAGGTGGGGGAACGAAGCAAAGTGGAGAAAGCTGGTTCCATCATTTTTTGGCCTGATGAACGTTTGAGCCTGCAGCATCATTGATTCTGAGAGGGAGGCACAAGTATCCCTACCTCCTACCCTTATGATAATCCAAATAAATTATTATGCACTGAAAAGATATCAAAATAAAGATAGTCGATAAATCCAATGGACTACGCCCCTCAGGTCTGAGAGGTCTAAGGGAAGGCTTTATGATCTTCCTTCAAACAATCAATTCCTCTTCACCCTTAAATTCGACATCATTCTAGGTCCACTTACCCATTTCTTTTCTCTCTCCCCTCCCTTATCTACCCCTTATCTCATTCAATTTATAATATAATGCCCCTCAAGGTGAATTAATTCACAGTCGGAAAGAGAACCAGATTAACAACCAGCAATTTAATAGCACTCAAGCATACACGTACTGAGGAGATTATTCTGCCTTCATCAACTGTAATGGTCATAGGTTCCAAACATCAATATGCTTACCCCAAGCTTGTTACCCTAATGTTGATTGATATTTCCATGACAGAGGATGTTGACTAAATTGACTTGATGGTCCTTGTTACCATAATTGCAACATTCTTACAATTGTGCTACAACAAATCCAGAAATCCCCAGGGCCCCAGCAAATGTTCTGTAGTTATTCCATTTTTGCAAATTTCATAGAGGGAAAACTGATTTTGGATTCATTTTACATTCATAAGATTGTGTTTCCAATTTCCATTAGAGGAATCGAAACGCTACGCAGCAGTTAGATATGATATCTACTGCGTACCATTTCTGACAGACTCAAGTGGCTTTTGCTCTCCATTCCACCATAAGTGCGTGCTGATTCTCTATGATCTTTTTCCGGTTGCCAGTCAGTAAATACAGAAAGGGTCTCCGAGTCACTTTGCAGGCTTCAGTGGTATAATCCATCCCCAAAATGTCCATTTTATGCTTAGTCAATATAAAATGAAGAAAAGAAATATCATTACCTTGCGAATCCAATCAATGAGAGGGACAATTTACGTATATTAAAACGTATAAGAGAGTATAACATAGCATATAATGTTTTGCGCATGTGAACCACTGGACGTACGTATATAGCTCAAGTAAAAGTGGTAATACGCACACGGCTGCTTAACATCATTATACTAAATCTGAGATGATATTCATGAAAAGGCGTGCCCACAAGTTGTGATTTACTCACTTATCCATTCATTCACGTTTATTTGCATATGTCCTCAACACCTTGGACATATGTGGCTGCAATACTAAACTCAAGTAGGTGGAGAACATAATCCATCAATCTCACGCGTCAAACAAACTATCGCTGTAGACCACAGCGCACTGACCATTGTGATGCACTCAGTCCCCAGATTACTATACTGAATGTTGTCACAACAAGGTAATTAAAAATAATAATATAGTCGTCACACTGCAAAGGATTTCAAAGGTCAAGAAGGTTAAATGTAACCTCAGAGAAAAGGCTAGTAGAGTATGAAGGAGATTGACGATGTAGGCAGCCTGAGCAGCCGTCATCTACACGCTGGAGAAATATCAAACTTAAAAGGCACAAATGTCATTAGATGTACAGCTACATTTTGCACTCGCAAAAACCTTTCATCCGGTTTCTTTACATATACATTATAAGTCTACAGGCATATTTCAGTACCTCAAGTGGTTTAAGGTCTGAATTCTGCTGCTATTGCAATTTGTCTGGGAATGGAATCTCAACCACAGAGAAGCAAAATCCATGAGCAAGTGCCGTAGTTCCCTGATATACTTTATGTATAATACAGCTTGCATATTCGTGCGTACGTCAATGTTTATTACATTCACTTTCCTCCGAGGGTGAGAGTGTGTTTTGAGATTTGGTTTCAGAACAGCATGAGCCAATTTTTAACCCATCAAAAAAAAAAAAAGGGGGGGGCTTTCACTAATCAGAGGATGGACAGGTGATAATGGGCAGTGGACTGTGAACTGATGCCTGCCAGTCTGGCTGTCAAATCCGACTGGCTGCTTCATTTCTTGAGCCTTCGGCCGGGCCCTCTTGCTTGCCTGTCGACTGCTCCATCCCATTGAAATGGCTTCTCAATCCCGCATGGGCCACAATCACTTGCCTACCCCTCACACTTTAACCTTGTGTACCCGCAATGTCTATTATGCTGGTTAAAGTCATTGACCTATACTCACTTCTGTCAGTAGCACTAGACTCATTTTGATGATGTTGCCTACTTTTAAAACAATTTGGGATTGAAAAGAAATCCGTACGTTAAGAGACAGTATTAGTAGTCCCACTTAAGGTATGAGGTTATTTTGTACAGGTGATTTGCTCGTACCAAACCTGCCTAATTTTCTTATTACACTATGTGACCACAGGCTTTGAAATGAGGCAAAAAAATTTCAAGAATTAGTTCTTGAAAAGAAAATAATATATATTACTCCTACTCGCTGAACAGAAACCAATTCCTACAACTACACTCAGTGTAATGGTAAATTGACTATTCAATCATTTGTTTTTATTTATTTCCTTACCACTCCTTCAAATATGTATTTACATAAAACCTGTGTCCGTCGCAGAAAAAGTTGGGGACTGCTGTTGTAAATTACAAAGCAAAAATATTTGCTCTGTTAACTGATTTTGAATTTGAAAGGTACTGTAAATGTATGGGTGTGTTTGTGTGTGTGTGTGTGTGTGTGTGCATGCGTGTGATAATTAAATAATGAATTAGTAATTTGTTTATTTTAACTATATGAACCGTTTTGCACTTATAATTGTGTGTCTGGTTTTCTGGACTCGGTGTTCAGATCCTGTGGCCTCCATCGGTTATTCTTTACAAAATGTGCGTTATGGTTTTATGACATGGCAGCAATTACATTCAACGTCTTCCCTGTACTCATCTATAATTGGTGTAATTTCCTGTTCATGGAAATCATTTAAAGGTTTTCTACTCATCATCATTCTGAAGCATTTTCGTCATTTTCAATACAACCATGGCCTTTTTTGAGCAAATCTGTCCAACAAATCTGTCCAACAAGAATGAAGAGCAACAGCAAATGAAGTGATTTGCAGTCTGTGAAACAGGCAAGAACATCTAGTAGCAGGCTTTTGAGTGAATTAATTGCATCAGGTTGCAATAGAGTTTAAAACACAACATTGTTTTTCATTGTGGGAGGGGGAAAATGCAGCATTCTTTTCCTAGGTAGTTTAATTGCCGTATTGGAGAGCTAACATCCTCATTAAGCATGGATCAAAGTGTGAGGTGCAGGAAGCAGTGGCATGGAACAGGGGTGTGAAACCGACGGGATTAGTGTATGAGAGAGATGTTCTCTCAAGCGAAGAGCATGTTTGATGTCTCCCACATGGCTAATTGTAGAACGACGAATCCAACTTTATGGAGAAAAACAGACATCTTTCTTGCCCTTGGCTAGCTTCCCACTATTTGTTGATGCTTGTATTTTTTCCCCAGCAATTACCAATCCGACACTGACCTTTGACTGGAGAAAGAGAGTGACTCAAAAAGATGCCACTGTATGGTGTTGATTTAATATATAGATTTGGACTAGCATTTGTTTCTTCTTTCATTTCAGTTCAGATGAATGGATGGATGGTTTTGTATTGTTGAAATATAGAGGCTCCTCTCTTTGTCTGACATGCCCAAATTGATGCCAAGCGGACTTGAAGACTAACAGAAGATAATCATGTACAGAAAGGTTAGGTGAGTCAGGCACAAAATCGAAATGAATGAATAAACCAAAGATAGCAGAAATAAGCAAATTCCCTCTCAGGAGAGATGAAAAGTTGTAAACCACTCCAGCCACAAGCCCATGCAGAGACATATGCTCTGTGAGGTGGGTGAGCACGTGCCGCCGAATGATTTATGTCTGTACAGGGGCAACTAAATGTAGAAACAAGATCAGAGCACATTCTGAAATGAACTCTGGATTTTGCGGACTGCTGACTGATAGTTGCTGTCTACACTTCACAACAGTAAAAGATTCCGTGGAACAGATAAAGCTAGACATCCATAAATAAAATAAAGTGGAACCTCATGTTCATGAATTTAATCCGTTCTGTCAACTACATTTGTTGGTAAACAGAAGTAAGGTTTCCCATTGAAAAACATTGGAACACAATTAATCCGTCAACTGGGTAATTCGTAAACTGTTGTTTCTGTAACTTTTCATTTTTCTAATGTAAATTATGTGCCTTGCGTCAATAAAGTTTGTGAGACACTCAAATCGGAGACCCTGTTCGCAACAGACTTTATAGAACAAACTAGAATAAAACTTGAGTCTTGCGAAAGTTTCAGGTAACGACGACAGTATCAAAATGATACAACTTGAACATTTGTGAAAACGCTGTAATGCTACTCCAGTAGCACTCACATGCACAACAGATACTTCCTCTTCGGTCCAAAAGCCAATTTTTAATACTATATTGAAGGTATGGGAATCTCAACAACTCCCGATTCAATTTGATTACCATTCACAGGTTGTTTACATCTGCATCGCAATGCATCTAAAAATCCTTTATTTCTCCCACCCCCAATTCAGAAAAGTCTGCACTATGGGAGTATTGTATCTCTGCCGATCACAGTAAATGCAGACATTGCTTGAGAAGTGATATCAAGCGGCACATCGGGTCTGTGCGGGGTACAATTAAATCTCAAGACATTTTGGAAAACAAATTGCTGCTCCATATCAGAAAGCTTGGTCTCAGCTGCAGGTCATCAAAAACATATAAAAATGGCTTACTGTGGCTCAGTTTTTGAAGTGAAAACTCAATGCAGAGTAAATAATTACCTCTGGTCGTTTCCCTGTGGACAGATTTTGTTTAGGAGGAGTGGCGGTGGTGTGGGTCATACCTCACATTCTCGGGAGCCTGAGATGGTGTAAGTGCAGGTTCCGGTCCCATTGACAAGCACATCCATGGCCTCTGAATTGTTGGGTTTATAGTCCACATAGTACTCCTGCAGGGGAGAGCTCAAGGTGCGTTCTGTTTCCTTTGACTTCTTGCGCCGCTTGCGGGCTGTCGATGAATTCTCCTGCAGTTGCTTGACGCTGCTAGGATAGCGTTTCCACGACACGTAGATCACCAACAGGATCATCGCAACAGATAGAAAAAGGGCAACACTTCCGGCAACAATCTTATGAAAGGACACAGGCTCCAAATCTGGATCTGGGGAAAGTGCCACTGGCTGGGTAACCGCGGATGAAGTTGGACCTCCGATAGATCCTTCAGCTCTCTTTCCAGAACGAGTGGGTGAAGCCAAAATTGCTGGGTGCTGCTCAGGCTGTTCAGAGGCATTGGATGGAGTGGGAGGGGTGCTTGCGGTGAGCATCGTCACCTGGTTCAATTGACAAACGCCAAAAGCTTCAACAGCATCCATCACTTTCTCACCTTGGGCCTTCTTTGGAGAGGCACATATCATGGTGGTTTCCTTTGCACCCCTAAATTTTCTCAGCCAAGAGACAAGAGGACAAATGGCCGGACCACAGTCCCACACATTTCCAGCCAAGCTAATTGTAGTGACAGAGACCCAGGCATCAACTACCTCTTGGGACACATTGGTCAACTTGTTCGAGTCCAAATTGAGGGTTTGCAGGTTGGGCAAATACTGGTAAATAGCAGCATCTAGTTCTGACAGATCATTCCCAGACAAATCAAATTTTTGAATGGAAGCCCATATCCAGGTTAGGCCTTGGCTCATGGAGCGAATGCGATTCCACTGTAGGTAAAGTGCCCGCAAATTGTAGAGACGAGGAAAATGTGAGAAATTGATCTTTGAGAATTGGTTATGTTCCATGTGTAACTCTGTGAGCTTGACAAGGCCAGAAAGTGCATTCCGAGTGATACTGCGCAAGCGGTTGTACCCCAGGTCAAGAAACTCCAAATTTCTGCAGTCTTGGAAGAGACGCAGTGGAAGGATCTTGAGTGAATTTGAGCGTATGTGAAGGCTGAGAAGCTTCCGTAGTCCTTGAAACTGGCCTGGCTGCAGCACTTCCAGTTTGTTGTATGACAGATCAAGGTTACGCAGATTGGGTACAGGATGGAATGTGGTGTTGTGAAGTGAAGTGATCTTGTTGGAGCTCAAGATCAGTTCTTTTAGCCTGCGAACTCCCTGGAACGCCATCCCATCTACAGCCGTGATGTAATTGTGGTCCAAATAAAGCCAGATCAGGTGGTTCAGGCCAACAAATTGTCCGGCTCGAAGGTTCATGAGGCTGTTGTACCTTAACGACAGCCCTTCGCAACCTCCTGAGAGGTTCTTGGGGACATCACGAAATGCACTTGACTCACAGTACACAATTTTTCCATCGCAGCGACAGCTCTTTGGGCATGGGCGCTCTGTTTGAGCTGGGCTTGCTGCTAGCCACACCTGCATCAGCAGTTGGAGTATTATCCAACGACGTTGCAGAGCAGAGCCTGCGTGAAAGGAAAGTAAGGAAAAATAATTAAGCCACAGTACGCATCGAAAACACATAACAATAATATTGGAGGGGGGGGTGTATACAAAAATGTACGCGCCTCCGTTTCACAAGTGGCCATTTAATTTTTCACAATGAAATTAGTGATGTAGATGGATATGTAAGCATATACTCCTAAACATGAATGAAAAATCACATGGCATTAGATTTACTCATATTCATCCAGAATGAAATATAAATGCAATTCTACTCTGCTCTGTCACGTTGGAGTTTGAAAGCCAAATTAATTCATCAAATGGCTGAAGTAGGATAGCTCGATTTATTCAATATAATTACAAACGTTCAGAATTGTTGCAATGACTCAGTATTTGGTGATTTTGTAGTTCCACCATGTTTAAGATGAAGACTTTCAGTCCGGATGATGTGCAGCTAACTACTTCTATTATTTTCTTCAAAGATAAAACGAAAGCACAGTGAAACATTCTTTCCGTCAACTTCCATCATAAAAAGTAGCATTTAAAGCATATAATAATCACGGAACTATGTTTGCCTTATTAATTGAAATCCACCAGCTAATCTGCCTCTGTTTTCCAATTTATTCATAGTGACGTGTTGACGTACCATTGATTGTGATGCAACATTGCATCCCTGGCTATCATTTTAGCCTATCATTTTACTGTTGTTTTGGATCATCTATTGGTTCAAGATTTTGCTTAAAAGTATGCTGTTTGGGATAATGTACCTAGTGATTGCTCGTTTGTTTAACAATAATAAATAACTGAGCATCTTGTCTTGTTTTATTGTTTACATTGTTGTTTTCTGCACTTTGCATGTATGTATTGCATTTCAGCATACAACAACAAAAAAATCATACCGTCACATTTACATTCTTTTAATGCTATCACGGTACACTTTTAAGGTAGTGCTCATAACTGTACACCTATTTTCACAGGTGGTATTACCAAGTTTCTCAAATGACCAACATGCGCACAAAGTAGATTAATTACCCGAATGTTTATCCCATGCACACAACCACATTCTCAGAGTAAAGACCTCTCTGCTTCAGATATCCTCATCTCAACATCACTGTTACGATTCAAACGATGTGAAGCAATAAATCACTTTGCCTTTACCACCTCTTGGCTTGTGTCGGCTACCTGCAAATATATCTGTATGGCTGGCATTCACTGCTTGTGTGAAATCCTTTCCACGGTTAATCCACTCAATGTTGATTACTTTATCGCATTTTCTGTAGCGCCACTCTCTCAAACCTAATCCCACAATTTCAACTTCCCTATAGACCCCAGTGGGGCATCACGGGCTGTGACACTGTTTTGTTTCTCATATACAGACAAATGGAAATGGTCACAGCCCATTACCATTATTGTAGTTTTGCAGGAAAGTGAGAAAAGTAAGCCGTATTTGAATGCTTCAGCGAAAATAACGTGCTACTAACAATACTTCTGCATTTACTTTGTGGCATGTGTCTGTTGGCCACAGTAAAGAGCCCCATTTTACCCAAGAGAAAACTGAGGGCAGTTGGTAGAATGCTCTAGGAATCCATCCACAAAAGCTAAAATGACTCTTTCATGATTAATCTGCTCTACTATTGAGAACCCCAAAGTAGTTTACTTCTTATAGTATTGTCTCAGCACGTTTCACACCAGTTAGCTTTGCTTTTGCAAATACAAAACTATCAATGTGAGCAGAGTCCAGATCAAACAGGTGCTGTGCAAAGGGAAAGGGGGGGTATCAGTATGCTGAGAAAATGGGTCACACAAGCTGATAACAGTGGTTGAGTTTGTCCTGCAGTCTTTTTTTTATTTTATATTCCGTAATTACGGCATTCTTTAAAGAAATGTTTTCTGCCAAGTGAAGTTGAGTGACTAAGCCTTTTCACAAAAAGCTTGTATTTTGTATAAATTGTCATTGTAAGCTGTTGGTTTTAAGAATGTATCTGCTGCCTGTTGCATAGATGCAGATTTAAGGATTAGAATCAAACCCCTAATATTTTAGCAGCAGAAATATTATACATGCAGGAAAATGTTATTTTGCAGTGCTGTCATACATTTGAAAGAAGCACCGTTTTAACTTTGAACACAATTTAGAAAGTATAGAGATTGGCATTAATTCATGAGATTTGATTATGAGTGTGAGTTTAAATATTAAGATGGAATCGAAATTTGGTGGTTCAATTCAAATTACAAAATGCTTAAAAAAAAAGTCCTTGCAGAAAAAATGAGTACTGTGAGGTGCACTTGGGGGCTTGACGCTTGCTTTAAAATTGCCACATAAAAATCCACTAAAGTGATCAGTGGCCAAGTGTCGTTCCACTTCTTGTTCAAAGTGGGGACAGTCATTGACATTAAAAAAAATGTTCCTCTTTACAGAGTCACTAATGATCTGGCATTAAAATATATTGATTTCCCCTTGAGAAGGTGGTGTGGGGTTACGCTGTGTGCTAGTATACTTGAACACCATTATCAAAGGGCGATCTAAATGTGAGGATGAAATAAAATACTTTTAACTGGTTTACAAAATATGTGATCGGTGCTGGACATGTTAACTTAAAGGTCATGTTTAATGTATAGACTGGGTTGAGTGGCTGCTGACCTTGCCTGAACCTGTTTTCTCTATGGATACTTGTATTGATACTCGATACTTGTAGATGTAGTAGACGGTGTCCATGGCTTCGGTTCCAGCATAATCTCTGCAGGATTTGTCAGCGATAATGCTCTAAAACAGAATAGCTGAGGGGCATGATTGAACATATGCTTTCTAACATAGCCATTTATTTTCTAGCCAAGCATCTGTGTATCCCATATGTGTATTGTGTGTGTATGTCAAAGTAGAATAAAGAGAGAAACATTATTTTCAAAAAAATCTTTCATCATCCCTCGCAGATGGAGGGAACAGTTGTATATACATCATCAATCATGTTACTTGCGATGCTTTCGAAATTACGACAGAATAATACTGGGATCCCCTGTGTATTGTTGAAAAGTAATTGTAATACACAAGTTTGACTGCGGCAAAGTATGTGTGGGCCGTTAAACTTGTTTTTTTTCCAATTTAGACTTTAATCCCGGGAGGTTGCACGTAACCCTCTCTTGCTTGTATTTCCCATGTGCATAACAGGTCTGTTGAATTAGATGTGACTGCCTTCTTATTCATTCTAAGGCTGCCTCATAAGACACCTCCCACCACCCTTACTGAAACCTTATGTGGTTAATGAGTGCTCTGTGCGCTAATGCCTCCTCTAATGACATTCACCAAGGTGCAAAAGTCACCCTGCGAGGTGTCTCTATTACCCTTTACCTAATATGCTATTCTCCAAAGCTTTGTTCTTCTCCTGTACTGATTTTATGCCCCTTTGTTAGATTTTAAATCTAACTAAAATCATGTCAACATGTCTTTAACCCAAGCTGCACATTCATATTTTACAAATGCGGTCAGCCATTTCTAGTTGTTTTCCGTTTTTATGTGCTACATTTGGTTTCGGTTCCATCTTAAATGGGCATGTAGCTTTCTGAACATTTAACATTCAGGATGGTTTCTGTATATCTGTGCCTCTCCTTTATCTTTGTCATGCTCTTCGGTTATCTGTCTACAACTAATAAGGATGAATAAGCCAATTGTGTTTAAAGGCATACCAGTACAGAGCTAAACCAATGCTGCCCTCTGCATGACAGCTATTTCCGCCTCGCAGACTTAACACATGGAGACAATGAGCGCACTTTACTGTGGACCTTTAATAAAAGCAAATTTGGCTAATCAACTTAGCGAATAGACTCGCTAACTGGTGCACTGTGGGGGCACAAGTAAGATTTGGTGCCAGTGACAAAACTACAAGTAGGTTAGCTTCGCACATTGATACTGGCCTACAGATGACCACAGAGAGAGAACCGCTGCACCGGCTACCACCCATTAGTTTCCAATTATCTTTGGGATGAAGGCAAGGCCTGCCAAGTTAGAACCATTTCAACTGTTGATATAAAACAATTGCCTGCCATGCCCTTGAATTGGGCACACTATACTGACACGAGAAAAACAGCAACAATATTTTTGTGAATACAATGCACACACACACATACGACAGGGCGAGTGTGTTTTGCTTTTCAATCTTTTCTGATTCCTGATTTCCCATGATAGTAACAGCGCCATGCAGGTGAAGTGATAATAAGACTGAGAATAACAAAAATAACCAGCCCACACGGTTTGCTCTCTGTCCCTGTTGACAAACAAACTTCAGGATCAGAATTACTTTAGCTATGCCAATTCACAAATGTTAAATTATTATCTTTAAAATGGAAGCACAATTCAGTGTTTTCAGTGTCTGCAAACCAAGCCATGGAAATGCACACAAACGTGTATTAGAGGTATGTAATGGGGAAAATGTGAACCAGCCAGTACTAACATCGGCAATTATAGCGTAATTTACAACATGTTCTCTTAAATACCGCAGAAATAGAAGGACGTCAACCCACATTAGTAATGCTTTGATGTGGGCTGAATGTGTGAGTCATGCTCACACCAGTCAGTGAATTAGCTGTACCTTGATACATCTAGTGAAGTACAGCAACAATCTATGGAAATACAGTGCAGTGAACTCCCACTATTCATGGGGGATTGGGCGAAATAAATAAGTACATTTTATAATTCATGCGAACAGAAGTGGGCATTTTGCTAAATTTTTCTGGTCCGTCATCCGTCAGCAGCCAGGGTACCCGTCTGTCCTCCGTCACCCCGCCATTTTTCGTGACAAACTGAATTGTCAGTCAGTCCGTCAGTTAAGTTCATCAGAAGTCTGTTGGTCCATCCGTCCGTCCTCCAAACAAACGTCGGAAAAAAGAGCGTCCGTCAGTGAATGACGGATGAAAACGCACTTCCGTCATTCGCCATTCTGTCATTTTCATAAGGTGTCCCGTCTTTCATCAATCGTCAGCAAAACGGGCGTCCGGCAGTCCGTGAATAATACAGGTAAATGAGAATGTTCAACTATGAAAGGAGGCATACTGTTTCTTATCTGGTTAATGAGCTAGATGTACCAGTATAGAAAAGGGACAACAAAAGCTACAAGGGCATTACCTGTCTGAAGGATATTTTGTTTGACATTCATGTCAAAACAGCTGGTTTGTAACCAAATGTCAATGGCGATAGGATGCTCTAAAGTTCAGGTTTACTGCTTTTGGATGTCAAACCTGGTCAATTTAACTCAACTACAGTGACTTGGGCTGGTCTGTAAAGTCGTCTTCACGATGACATGTTCAACTGTCATGTCTTGTCATGTCATATAGTGTTGAGTAGGTTATTCTTAATGCAGTGTTCAGGGTAGCAAAAAACAAAACAAAAAAAACATTCGTCTTGCTTATACGTCCAGCTGCAATCAGTTGGGATGTGCTGATATACTGAGACCGGACAGATGGTTTCTCCACCTCAGCAGTTGGGACAAGAAACACCAAAAAACATCTAAAACGAGGTGAGGCCATCCTTTAAACAGTTTAAAGGTTGACTATGAACATTTTTTAAAAATCAATTTTAAATTAAACAGACAGCCAGTGCAGAGAGGCAAGTACAGCAAGTATTCTTGCTTGTGCTAAGGAATTAGGCTGCAGGATTATGTCCGCTGGATAGACACTGGTGTGAGTTCTGACTAAAGAGTATTACAGTCATCAATACAGCAATAAATATCAACACCATCGGACTTTTTAAGATCATCTACTAATAAACACGATGAGTTTTTTACATGTCTCTAGAGTGTACAGTAAATGCACTTGAACCAAAGTGTTACTTCAAGTCCTACAACATTTTCAACCACTCTGTTCATGTTCAAGTTAATGGTTCATTTAAGACTTTTTGGGGGGCGGTGAATTAATCAAGAACGAAGAGCAAGAGATATGCACAGAATCAAACAAACTTTAACTCATGGGAACCTATAGATTATGTGATATAAGGCAGATGAGGTGAATGAGAGTATACCGAGGACTAATGCCCACATAGAAAGCACCAAAAAATGAGCTAGTTTCTTCTCGGGACCCAAACAAGTGACTTCAGTTAATACCGTCATTAAATTCAAGAAAAAGTTTGACGTGGAGCTGTTATGAACTGAAAGGCAAGTTACGGGTTTAGTGAGGCTGCTGGGATCACTGGGCTTTAATGGCTGGTAGGTACAACTGGGTATCGTTGGAATAGAAGTGGAATGACACGCCATATTGTAACTCTGAATGACCTATGCAATGGATAAGCACTTTTTGAAAGATTTCATTGACATTCGTCTTCTGAATCCAATTCTTGATATTATTTTTATTTGTGTTTATTAAAGAGATTATATTCTCAAGGGGCCAGGTGACCTCTGCCCTGGCGGCCTCACCTGACATTGCAAGAATGCTGCCTTTTGGATGCAGAGGACCCAGCAGAAGGTCATTTTTTGTCTGTTGTTGTGCTAATTGACCTTGCTTGCAAGCCAGGTCCAACGGTATGAACACTAAATACCTCTAACGTTAACAGTTTCTTTGTTTTGGGATTTTGCAATAGACGGGGGAAGCTAAAAAATGAAATCATGTGGAATATGTGGGATGAAAGTTTTGCTGTAATTGTGCTATAAGCCCTTTGGTAATAGTTCTTGCCAGATCTCTCATAACAAGGTCCATGAAACCCAAGTGTGTTGCATGCTGTTAATGAAGAACATCACAGCCAGCAACACTGGTGGATAATTGCACCGTCATCAAATAATTGAGGGAAACCATATAAAAACCACATGAATGTGACACATTATTTTGAACATTCTGACACACTATTTAACAAACTAAAAGCCAGGCTGCCATGATTCAGCCTATTGGGTTACTTTCTTTGCACATAAATTGCTTTTGAGCTCCTGGAACCATACAGTGCAGTTTTGCATGCATGCTGCTGTTGCTTATACTGATGCGGTGCAGAAACCCACCATGGGTCAATATATCACACTGCCTTACAATTAATGGCATAGAAATACCAGTGAACTTGGTCATCTGTACAGACTACTAGTTTCCAATGGCTGGGGAGATTAGGATACCACTGATAATACTACTGGGTAGGCAAATGATGGATAACAAGGTCTAATTATACAGCGTAAAGTGTGTGTGAGCAGAATATATTATCAAAGAGAGGATCAGAGTGAGGAAATGGGGGTGAGTGTGTAGTCTTAGGCACACATGAGGAAACCAGGACGGTAGTCAGAAACTAAAAAAGATCACTTTTAACTTGTAATGTTGTATATTAATAAATATTGTACCAACTGTATTACTGGATAGACTTTTTTAAGTCATGGACGGGCACACTTTGTGGATTACCTCTTGAAGACATTTTCATAGTACGTATAGTGTCAAAATCTGCACCGGGCCAACAAATATTAAAGTTTGTGATCATCGATGTGCTGTGACTTGGTAGTATAATTTAGTTTCGACCAGATTAAGGACATGCGATATTTTAAGCGTGGAGCCACGCTTTTATAACGTTGACAGGCTTCCAACATTGATGTGATTAGCATTCCTGTGGCTCCTGTGCATGTCAGTGAGCCATCCATTCAAATTGGTCAAGAGGAATTAAACAAAACAAAACACCAAGAAACGACACAATCTAATTTGCAATGCGCATCATGGGCTCCCGTCAGTGAGTGCACAGGCTTGCAAATTACAAATGAAGTCCCTTTAGTCTGTAATAAACCTTACAGCCAAATGGGGGTGGAGGAGGGAGGGAGATGGGAGCACTGCAGCGCTGCTACTGAAAATTAATGCACAGGATTCAGCACTCCTTCTTGAAGCTTCTCAAATACGTTTTTGACGTTTTGACAGTGTATTCCGACTACGCTTTTGGTGCTACTAATTAATTCGGGGCAGTTTCTCATCAGAACGCATTGTAATTCAGGAATATATGAATATGTACCTATAAACTAGATGTGTTATATTTTAGATGGAGCCACTTACCCATATCCGCGAAAATGTCACGTCCAGTTAATGGATTCGGATCCGCATGTCCACTCACAGGTAGCGTCCTAATTCAATAGCCGGGTCTGAGCGCACCTGCCCCCGCTTGCTCTCCTGGACCTGATTGTGCAGTCCGGTTCAAATGTGCATTTATACCCGAAAGACAATTACCTCCACTTTTGGATGATTCAATGGATTTGACGAAAATCCACATTCAAAATTCCACGTCCATGCTTTTGCTGCAAAAACAGCCGTGTCCAAGTTGGAGCCAAAAAGAATTGCCCACTGCAGCAGGCGCAGTCCCATCCAAGTGGACCGTGGCAAGCTCTTCATGCACCTGAAGATTCATCACGAACCCCGTCGCAGAGCCTCGCAATTAGCGCAACATTATTCGATGTCCCCCCCGCAAAATAAAATCAGCCTTTGATTCCTCTCCCGTGCAGGGCAAAAGCTCGGTGTCGTCTGACTGGAGGGATGCTCAGTCTGGACCGCCCATGGCGCACGGAGCAAAGTAACGCTGCTTTCTCCACAAGTCAACGCAAAAACTCACAAAATAATCCAATATCCAAATATGCACCTTTTTTTGCGTCCACGTGCCTTCCTCGCACACGCAGTTCAATCGGCGTGACGCTGTTGTTAATGCGTGCGTCTGCATCCCCAAGCAACTTTAACCAAGCAGAATCCGAATGCCCTCTTCTGGCGGCTCGGCAACCCACGCGCACGTCCGTTCAAAGTGGGTCCGAATAAACATTGTCCGGTCAATATTCACGGCGAAGGATATTCTTAACGTCACACCACACGAATAGCCACGTTTATTCAGCGTAATAATGAAAACGGATGGGGACTGTTACAATATGAGAGAAGGGAAATATTTTCCACCTCATCGGTGCGCACATTTGATTTTGTTTTTTCAAACGTTTTGCATCTTTGATAAAGGAACTCGTCTTTTGTATCGTCTTCCACTTGCAATGATTTACCGGCCGGAGTTTGGGTGCACATTTGGAATTAACTTTAAATGATTTGTTTGCATTCTGTCACGTAGCGTGGCCGTCGGCAGCACTAAAGGCAGAGAAATAACTTGGCCCCTTCACACACACACACACACACACACCTGTCAATTACTGAACCCCTGGTTCCACATGTGCGCCGTGCACTATCAGTACTTCCTGAAATAAGTTCAGTAAGTACAGTAAATGTGACACAAGCAAACTTTGTTTGGTAGGCTACACATAATCAAATGTGGAATTTCTGGTAATCACAATTGTTCCAATACTTGAAGAGCTCTCTTCAGATTGATTTTAGATTTCAGCTACAGTGCTGTGCAAAAAGATGTGCTCTCTTATTCATTCTGACATGACTGTTTACTCAATAGCGAGCAGTGTTGTACCTCCAATGGGGCCAAATTGTTTATAAACACTTGCAACCGCACTTATGTGTATCCGTCTGTTCATTAGCATACAGCTTTGCTGCTTCAGGGAGCATGTTGAGCAGACGTGGGTTTCTTCCTTGGCCAATGCACCATCCCTCGATTTGATTATTATCATAATTATTTAAATCTTCAAGAGGAAATTTAATTTTCACTGTGAATTGTATTGTAGTTGCACACAGAGCTGGACTGGCCACCTGGCAAAGAGGGCAGATGCCCGGTGGGCCGGCAGCTTTTATATAGCCGTACTTTTTAATTATTATTTCCCTCTGTTTTCCCTCAAGAGACCAGCCCACAATTTTAAGGGCGCAGCCTAGTGTTGTAGTTCTCGAGATTGGACTTTGTCTCGAGACCGGTCCCCAAAAAACGTTTTAATGGTCTCGGACAGGGCGAATTTGGAATTTTTGATCAACATCGGTCGAGACAAGGCCAGCATTACTTTGATTAGTGAGAATCATAGAATGCAGGTGCTGCGCTGCCTTTCCTGTGTGGCCTGGAGTGCCGTACTTGTGTGCCAAAAAGTTAAGAGGCTAAAAAAAAAAAAAAAGAACTGATCCAAGACATTGTGTCAGAAATGATAAAAATGATTACCTTCCTGTATACAACAAACATTTACATCATATGTTTTTGGGCAAACAACTGTATCATTCGAGGTGGAAAATAATCTATAACACATATGCATGTAATTACATTTTTACATCAATCATAAGCACCTCTAATAGTAGACAAACTCAATATCTGCTCCACCTTTGATAAGTCAATCACTTCTCTTGTCATCCAATTGGGATAAATAAACATTTTGTGGTTGGCTGTTTTCATGTAGCACCCATTAATCACAGCTGTGTTGGGTGTCTGTTGCTCAGGGTACCCAATAAAATGGAGCCAGACAGCAGCTTCCTCATTGCTCTTGTAAAACTAAATGTCTTGCACTGTCCCTCAGCCTTAGAATCTGTTCATGCAATTTGGCTGATGACTGTACTTCTGGATGCGGTTCAACAAGCAGAGGCCAATCTGCTGACAGCACTGAAACAATTAATATCCTGTGAAGTTATGGTGAGGCAGCCAGTGCCAGACCACAGGCAACAGCTTGCATTTTCTTAAAAAAAAAAAAAAAAAAAAAAAAAAGATAACTGTATCTTTTACACTCATTTCTTCACTCACCCAGTGAACAGCCTCTGGTCTCTTCCTTCTTATGACGGTCATATGGCAACATGGAACATAATGAGAGTCTTGGATAATATGATGTTGACTGGCCTGTCTTCATTCCCCAAAATATGCTAACGCTGTGGGGAGAGTTTTAGCCCTCGGATCAATCTGATCAAACATCTTGGGATGAACTAGAATAGAAATTGCGTGCCAGAACCTTTCTCAGGTCCTCACAATTCTCTTATTGGCATATGTGATTTTGTCTATAAAGGAGGCACTCTCCCAGAATACATTTTGAAATGTGCCAAATGTGTACTGTATTGGAAATATATATAAAACATTTAATTGTCAGTTTCAAGTTATTTTACTGAGTATAATATTTTTTTTTTTCTCTAACAGGGCACCGACATTTTTTTTCCCCCCATGTGTGTAAGTGGACTATTTTCAAGGCGGAAAAACAAAGATGATATGTCCCTGGACAGTATTGAAAGGCACTCTTTGTTAATATTTTGTTGCTCATCCTTCATCAAGGACAAATGTTTTCATACATTACATGAATCTATTGGCTTCTTGCACTAGTCAGAGGATATATTTCTTTCCATTTTTTTTCTTTGCCATGTTCTTGAATGTTTGCATTATGTTTTGGGGTTTTTTTTTTTGCCGTCATGGCAGATTTTCTTTTTTCCAAGGATTTTCCATGTGATTGAGATCAGGTCTCTTCTGGCCGGTTTGAACATTTCCTTCTAAATTTGTGTGTGCCTTTGGGAGTAAGCTTATGGCCTTGATTTTCCCAGATATAGCATCTGTATTTTACTTAAGAGCCACAGCATTTCCATAGTTCGTTCCAGCTATGATAGAGTGTTGTGTGCAATTTGTAGAGGTTACCAATGTTAAAGCAAGATGAAAAATAGCATAAACAACATAAATATGGATGGCATGCCTCTGGATGACATCGTAACCTAACGCTCAGCACAGCCCCCAAAAAACATGATATTCCAGAAAGACATTTTCAGACTCTTTAGCATGAGTGACAGCTCGGGTTTGTCCTTCCTGTGTTTGCTTTACACTGGAACTTGTCCAATATAGTGTTCTTCTCTTTTTTCATTTATTCTCATCTTTAAGCCTGGCAGTATAATCTTAACCTGCCTTGAGGCTATTTTCATTTTCAGGCAATTTCCTGACACTGAGCTTTTCAAGTTCACCTGTGGATGTGAATTGTCAAAATATTAAAGGGAATGGTCACCACTTTTTTTCTATTACTAAATATACATATTCAAAAGAATGCTTATATACCATTGGTGCCTTGCCACATACAGGTGTATGCAGTTTCAAATCAAATCCTTGGGATTTTTCCATGAAGCTTGACCTCAACAAAGCTATTTTCCAAACTCGGATGTTTAGCACTTGAAGGTAAATCATGCCAGACACAGGCGTTGGAAAATATTATTAAAGTAGTGTTATTACAAACTGCTTTTCCCCCTGGATTTCAAAAACATATTTGCACAGGACTATGGCAATGTGTTATGAGGTCAAATCTCTGAACATGGTTCGGCATTTTGTGAACTCAAAATCACATGTTAAGTACATACATTATACCCTAAAATATACATGGGGGCATGGGGGGGGCCAATGTAAAGCACTTGCTGAGTGTTTGCACCTGGTTCAATTAAACCAAGTTCGGATGTAATTGCAGACCAAGATCACTTAAATGTAAAAGGTGTACAGACCAGACGGCAGAAAGCATTTGGAAAATCAGAATTTGAGATGTATTCCGTCGCGTAAGAGACATCAAAGCATATTTTGACCACAACACAGTTGCAGCGCAGAGATGCAAAACCTCCGGGCAAACTAAATAATGAGCTGAAATGTATTTTAAAACCTTTCCCTGATCTGCTCTTGATTTATTTAAAAATACATTTGTATTTGTATTCTTTTCCTTGTACCCTAGCAGTGCTACTTCCTCCCAACTATTTTTATGGTGTAAAAACAGTGGCTTCTTTGCCCAGATATATTCTCAGAGTGCATTGGGACTATTCTTCTTCTGTGCTACTTTGATATCGTAGTGATTTCCTGTATGACACAGGGCAAAGACAGATGAATTGAGGGCATCATGTGTGGTAATGACAATCCAGTAGCAGGCTGCAGTTCTAGTGCCAAGTATGAATGCTTCTAATGGCATTCACACCTATTCATAGTAGGATGAAAGCTCTATGCAATTATGCGGGATAGCATTTTGACATTTTATGTTCTATACATATCTGTTGCTTTGAAACAGCACCACCTCTTCTACCTTATGGTCGGCTAACGGATGGCCCACAAAACAGACGGAATTGAAAAAAAAAGAAACCACTGACAGATGCCCGTTTTTCTGCTGTTTTATGGGGGGACCGACTTCCAGACCAACAGACTTCTGACGGACTAAATGACAAACTGGGACTGACTGACGGACTGATGACTACAATTCAGTTCGTCGCAAGAAATGACGGACTGACGAATGACGGGCAGGTACCCTGAGCGATGAAAGACGACGAATGACGGACCGGCAAAATTTTGTAAAATGCCCACCTCTGCTAAATATCATATTTTATCACAATTACGATTTAGTGTATTAACCTTAGAACACTAACGTTAAAGGTAGTAACACCATCACTAACGTCGGGTACATTTAACCTGTTATAAAATACAGTTTTCATCAATTTATGTAAAAGTACAACACTGTACACCAAATTGGAAGTTGTCTTCTTTAACATCCCAATACAAAATATCACATAAAAAATATTGTGTGGGGAAAAATCACCCGATGTTAGTGTTCTAGGATTACGGTGGTATCTTAATGAGCGGTGTTATACGGTATGTGGTATGCGTTATACGACTTTTTTTATGTTATACTAGTTATCGAAAGGAACCATACTCATTGGACGTGATTTTGATAAGATTATATAAGTACAACGCTCATTAGGAAATTAACTGACTTTAGTGTGATAGAAAAGAAACCGTGTGCGACAGTAGCTGAGCACGACACATTAGACGGGATGATGCCTTATTACTGCACTGAAGGCAGATTTTAGGCCCGAGAAGTGCCAAACAGATGAACTGCCCCAGGATTAGTGCCTCTTAAGATCCCAGTTCTGTATGCTGTCTAACATTGGCAGGCCATGTTCCCTCATGCAATAATGACACTCAATGCTAGCATAGCTGGGGGTGGGGTGTGTTACAGTCATTGTAGGTTTCATTAAGGGAGTAATGGCCACAATTTGACAAGAAGAACAAGAAAAACTGGGGGCAGACAGGCAAAACAGCTGAACCGGAAAGCAAGCAAAGGCCCAAATGTGTTCGGGCAGATGAGTAAGAAAACTGTGACACAAAGTAAGCATTCAACTGTTGGCAGAGCAATAACCAAACAATCTCAACAAAGGTGTGAGAAGGCTGGACGGAAAGCGTGGTGATTTACATCCGCATTGGGTTTTTTTCAGTCATGGATGCCCTGAGGTTGCAGGGCGATATACAATGGAGTCAATTACAGTATGTTACTTATTATTTTCCCTTTTACCGACATCGATTCATCTTCTATACTGCTTGTCCTCACTAGTATCATACATGTATTTGTCAATTAGCGGTATTCATCCAAATGAATTCCCCAATATCAGCTTGGTCTGCGTGTTTCCAGCACCCTTTTTTCAAAACACGATCTCTACAATAAAACATCAACACCTCATATTCGGGAAACTTTCAGGTTATTATAGTCCACATCAAAGCAAGAACTTTAACAATGTCCAATACGAGATGTGAGACGTAATTATTGCAGAGTCCATGACACTGCCCCACACATAACCCGCTACTCAGTGGATTTCAATTCAGGTCCTGACCTGTCTGGCTTGGTTTAGATCTGCCGGGGACATGAGCACCTGCCCATGTATCTCTCAGTGGTCACTGAGACACACAAGCACCAAGACCTAAAATATATCAACGCAGATAAGTGTTTACAGTGGTGGCCACATACCCACAAAGACCTGATTCCACAAAACCTACATGCATTTGATGCCATGACATTTTGAAGTCCAAAACACAACAGTTAGTGCATGAAAAGTGGTACAAGGCATGAACAAAGTTAGTGCCTTCCATACTAAATGCCCGAGATCTAATTACCCAAAAATATATACATTGAGAACTGGTTCAACAAGACAGACAAGTCTAAGATCAGCTTGGCCATGTCCTCAAGATGTCCGGTGGTAGAATCAATGTTGCCCAGAGTCGGAATTTATAATCTACCAATATTCTCTGGAAAATTATGCCTTGTTTGACATATACTGGACACATGATTATAACATTTTCCTGAAACAATGTCTATTGTTAACAATGGGCGTTACGAAAAGAACATGAGAGGAGAATACAAAGAATACATTATGACTAGATCCTACATGTGTCCTTTGTTATCAAAAGCTAGTATTGTGTCTATGTTGTTTTGACCTTTTAAATTAAATTTGTGATTGATTCATTTTACACGTGTGTGACAATTTATGTGAAAAAAAAATGGTGTATTACAGATGTGAAGTTTATTACCCCTTGTCGTTCAACAAGTTAGGGGAGTGTATTTTATTGGTTTTAAATAAAAATAAAATGGTTAACTTCTGCTTGTACCATGATGGTGTCAATATTCATTTTTACAGACAGGCTTATAATTGATTTCAGAAGGAAAGTCTGTTTTGAAAGGTGAGCTTTTGCAGGTCACAGAAAATATATTGCTCTATTTGGGATGTTCCACATCACAAATCCTTATGAAACATTTTCTTCAAGCAAACACATGCTTGTCTTTCTCTTTTCCTTTGTAGTTCTCCAATTTCTTGATACCATGCCTGCCTTATGCGTTTTGTCCTGGCTAAGATGAGAAAGATAAGAGGTAGGCATCTGTGTATGGCAGTGCCTTGCCATCTGTCAACTGCCCATGGGGTCTCTGTGGACATAAGCTCACATGGGGGATGCACAGAGTCGCCAGTTTAGGTCAGAAATTTAACACAAATTATTACTGTCTCAGTACAGAAATTGAAAGCAAATCATTGCCGTCGGAAGTCAGAAATTTGACGCAAATAATTGCTGTCTTTTGTCCGATTAAGCAAAATCCTAATGACAAACCAATGGGAGACAAGAAGGAATCAAGTGTCCTTTAATCATTAAATTGTTCCTCACTTGAAGTTCTCAAGGTCTTCATCACCAAGATTTGAAGCTACTTTATTCCTGTTACTAAAATGAAAAAAAAAAACATTCTAGTCATTTCCTCTCAACAGAGATCATTGCTCAAAAAGCAAAGGAATGAGGCAAATGTGAAGACGCAAGCAAAGTCTCTTGGGGCTCCAGCGATTTGAGAGAGATTCATAAAATCTGATATGATAAGGGTCCATAAAACAACAGAACAGTGAGGTCAAATTACAAGCCGCTGGAGTTTCCTATCTGCTTTACTTTACCTGTGTGCTGCCCACATTTTATTAAATCTAAAATGAGATTAGGCTGACTGATTGGCACAGGTTGAAGATTATCATCAAATGCAATCACGGTTGCCTGCTTGCATTGTGTTCTGAGAGACATTCTCAAGGACGTTACAGCATTTTGCAGTGCATAGCACCACTGCGTTTCAGAGGCCACTCTTTGTGTCTCCGATATTGTTTCTTTCCTACACAATTTATCTCAAAGTTTGACCACCTGCCTGTTCTGCGATGTTGGTGGAACTTTGTTTGACAAATTCCATCTGAGAGCAAATATATTTGGAATGTATTGTTCCGATAGTCCAAAAATGTTGCCATGATAAAACCTTAAAATTCTTCAAATGTCAGTTAAATGTTTTAAGTGACATTTTAACAACATAATACACATTTAATACATTTTAATATGTGAAACAATCATTAACTTTAATGACAAATGAGGAGGCTTAATGTGAGCTCCCCACCACACGGTCACAGAAAATATATGTTTGAGTGCAAGTGTAGATCAAATGTGTGGCTAGCATGAGGAGTTAACGTAGCAGCGTCTGACAAATTGAATGATGCTGTCACAGAGGTTGACAATTGAAACTCCAAAAATTGTTTGAACTTGGGTGCATTTAACACCAACTTTTGGACAAACTCTAAATTGTGGAGCTTTTGACCTTGCAGGCATCATTGAAATCCAAATGTTAATTGTTCATTTATTGTTCATTTTTTTTCCTCGTGACCTTTGTAAAATGTTCACAGAGCATATACAAATACATTTCTAGTTTCTCCCCATCATCCATTTTTGGGTGCCATCGGGACTGGTACCTGGAGGCTTGTAACTTTTTTAAAGAGCATTCACCTGTGAAAAAGTCAGAGGCATTCAAGGTTGTAGCCATGAGGCAAAAGGGTAGATCCCAAACACACACGTTAGCACTCGCGCGCACGTACATATGCACATGGGCTACACGCACACACAAGAAGAGTACAGTATACCCTTGTTTATTGCAGGGGTTATGTTCCCAAACCCCTTGCGATTGCCACAAATCTGCAAAGTAGTAGTTTATTGTGTCATTATATTTTAAAGCTTTATGAGCATCCCCACTCTCTTATTAACGTTTGCCATACTCTTATAAACACTTCCTAGCTATCAAACATTTATAGAATTGATTATTTGACTAAATTTGAAATTGATTTTGAATAATATAAAATTGTCCATTTCATTTGTCACCATCGCCAAATTCTACACTACAGCGTAGAATCTGTGACTATGACTCTATCTGTGACTTTGAACGTTTTGTGGCTTTAAAAAGTGGGACCGGGTTTGTTCAGGGAGTCAACGGCTGTTGTTTGGCTCAGGGCAGGCTGCTTGTTATGCGGCTAACTCTTAGCCTGTCCGCGTTTTAAATGCCTCTGGGTGTCCGTCGTGGCCATGTAGCTAGTGTATGAATGTGTTATTACGTGTTTATTTTGTTTCGATTAAAAGAACACCGCGTGGCAGCTGCGTGTATCCTTTTGACCACGTGTGGAGGGATTACAACTTGTTCTACCAACAGTGGTAAGCGATATTGAATTAGCTAGCAATGTTTACCGTAGACGTGCCGTTGTGTGTGACATTTCTGCATTGCAAGCAACACATTGCACTTTAGCTTCACTTTTTTTAAGTGTGAAATGATCCCAAACTTTGGGCATTCTGCCTCTATTGCACCCTTGCAAAATCCTGCGATTTAGCCAAACGGTAGGTTAAATTCTTCAAAAGGCCCAAACTAAAAACTAATATGTAGGCCATAATGCTTATTTTGTGAATTTGACTTTACAGCTAGAAAATCATTAAAAAAAAAAACATATTTCACATTCACTATTCCTTTCCTTATGTGAGGATCCTGCGCATAGTCTTTATAGTGTCATGGTGACTCAAAGGAGACACGCAGATTATCAAGGCTCTGGAAAGCACCTCTCATGTGACTCAGCGTGTTTGGTCAATTACTCAACATGTTACTCTCTCCCTCACACTTGATGCTTCCTCTTTTCAACAGGACTGCTTGCTCGTTCGACTATGTTCCTTCATCCTGCTCTATCTCACTTTATCGTTCCTCTATTTTTGGCATCTCACATTCTGGGCACGTTGGTCTCGGCACAATGTAAATTATTCAGCCTGGCTTGCCAGGGGCTGGGAGCGAATCATAAATCGCAGATGGTCTCAGGCTATTTCATACGGGTGACCGTCGCTAAACACCAATGCACAGAATCATTTGAAAGCCACACAAATATAGGATTTCATTACTCGTACCTCAGTCAGACGGCATTTCATTTCTGTTGTATTCAAATGTGCACTGTGTGCTTGCAGCCACAGACAAATGCAACACTGTGGACTTTAGGCCGTGCCTCAGAGAAAATTCGTACTAAGATCAATTAAGTTCTAAATAACTTATTTGTTGTCAAACCATATTTTGTTGTAAGGTAAAAAAGCAAACGGATAAATATTATTATTATCATTCGCCTTTCTTTAGAATTGTCCAAACAATGCTCTTAGTGGAAAGCAAATTTGTCAAATAGTAGTTTTGGTTTCTTCCAGCTAAAAGCGAACATGATTCTGATTCTTTTAAATTGATGTATTTTTTGTTTTTGTATTTTGTTTTGTTTGATGCTTGTCTGAGGATTTGAATGTAATTTGTAACTGATGAAACAACCACATTTCAAATTTCTAATTAGCATGATGCTATAGTATCCAACAGGAAGAATGTAAACACAAAACGGCATATTGTGGCTATCCTGTGAAAAACCCGTACTTCCATTTTTGTGGGTGCTAGTGAAAGTTTAGTTGGAATTGCAGACGGACGCCCGTTTAAAATTAGAGGCGGACCGGCCTATAGTTTTTTTTTCCTCCCCGGAAAAAAAGGCGAATGAGAAACGATGGAAGGGCACCCACGCTTCTGGCGGATGACGAATAACAGACGCTCAATTTGTAGTAAAACGCTCAGCTCTGTGTATGTATACAGTAATAAATGCTGTTTCTTTTACAGATCTCTTGACTGCACATTAACGTTCGGTGTTGCGTTTTTAAGTGCTGAGTGACTAACACCTCTGTCAAATGATGTTTGACATTTTTTTTTTTACTTTTTATTCCAGGAGGAAAAAAAAATTCTTCAAAGTGCAGCCTTCCCATCAGTCAAACAACAGGCATCACAGTGTTCCAGGAGATATGGTATAATGAGTTACTTGGAGATATGCTACTTTAGGTGAAACCAATTTAAGCGTATTTTCCTGAAATTCTTGAATCATCACCTATCAGATTGATGGTGGTATAGTCCTTTTCTTTTGGCTGGTTTTGATGACTTCCACCCTGACCGCAATGGAGTGCCATAAAATATGGGCGAAGGAAGCTGGTCTGGTGTTTGGCACAGATGCTAGAGCAAGGAGGTGCTCAGTAGGGCAGCGTCCACGTTTTGTGAGGCAGTTTGTTGTTTAATTACACACTGTGGGAGTCACCTTCTGAAGACCTCCAAGTCCACAAGCTTCAGCCAAGGGCACAGTGTTGTGGCTTCTGCTGTGCAGATTGGAAGGTTTGGGATCACACGCAGATGTTGACTCAGACACACCCAATCTCATTAGTATTTGATATGATATGTAAAGAGTGTGTGTATTAAGATGCAAACATGCATATTAGATGACAAATGTGTGGTGCCCTTTCAATGGAAATTAAGAAAAAAAAAAACATGAGAAAAATGTAATTTTATTCAAAGGGGTCAAAAGCTGAACTGGGTGTAACAAAAACATACTTAATTGATATGGTTACTAAAAATGATACACTAAAATCAAATCAACTTTAAATATGTAAGGGAAAAGACCATTAATCCAAAGAAATACTTCAACATGTACAGTATGTTTTGCTGGCCTGGATTCAAAAGCATTTTCACCATGTAAACAACTTTTATTGGGGTGAAGAAAGTGCAGAATGCTCCCGAGCTCCCCTCCATCCACAGATCAATATCCAATCATGCATCCAGAGTGAGGCTATAAGACAAAAAAAAAAAGGTCAACAAAAATCAGTTGAAACTGAAACAGACAGAGTTACACTATGAAGAAATAGTCAAGGACTAAGAAACATTGGGAGCTTTACACACATAAGTCAAAAGCTCTTACTTCCCAAAAGATTTAAAAGGAAATTTGTTTGTGCACTGTACAGTGATGATCTGTACTGTAAATCCTCATTGGTGCTTTAGAATTGTAATCACACACCCGAGGGTAAAGATCAAATCACTTCAATTTAATGACAGTGCAGTTTGATTTAAATTAAACAGGCATGGTATGGGCCACTGAGTAACTATAGCAAAGATTAATACCATTTTGGCCATGTGATGTCTTAAAATCTGATGCTATCAAGCTACAGGGCTTTGGCAGCTCTAGTGCAAAAGTGAAATGTTCAGTCTGACAGTATCTTAGGGGAAATGTGATGTGTACTCAAATTCACAACCACCCAACACAAAAGCAAAGCCAACTGAAAACAATTTCAAGTGTGGTTGCCACAATAGTCACAACGAGCATGCAGTATGTAACACAACTCCTCATTTATGACATGGGTTATTTTTCAAGTGAATGAGGGGTCTTGAACAACAGCTTTCCACATAAATCCCAGTTTGGTGGGTTTGCCTCTGTGAAAGTAGGGAAAAAGAAGATAATCTACGTGCCGCATGAAGTAAGGAGGGATGGCTGAGAAAAAGGGAAGGATAAACAGTCAGTGAAAATGAGAGAGTGAGAAGGGAATAGGCTGAGAGAGATTCAATTCTTCCCTTGCTCAGTCTCGGAGTGTGCGGTGGTCTGCTCTATATGCAATTCTGTGCCTCTCTGAAAGGCCAGTGTTTGTGTGTGCACATGCTGATGATTTTGACAGCCGGGCTGTATCAGCAGAAACAAGGCCTATAAATTACAATGGTTTCAGATGCCTGCTGCAAGTATTGGCTGCTAATATCTTGGCTTGGCTTCCATAAAATAGCACAAAAACAATCTGTTAACTCGGAAGGACATTGTAATTCCCCAGGAAGAAATATGTGTCAACGCACAACACAGATTGTACATACATCCATACATTTAACTACACTCATATGCTAATGTTTCATTCTGGTGTCTGGCGTTTCATTTTCTTTTCGTAGACTATTGAACAGTGTTGCACATTCAGCAACACTATGCGGTTTAACAACACATATGTTCCAAAAAGACATTGGTGTTAAGTCAAAGCTGGAAAAGGGTGATTTTCTTTTTTGGTTGTGTTTAGTTTTGTTTTGACAGATGGCTCGAAAGACAGATACTTCACCCTGTGAGAGAAATTGGATTGCCAATGTATGAATGGCCAGCAATGCATCGTCATAGCCAACTGCAGTATATCCACCACCAGGCATCCTTAGTTTGTTTGTGATACTGTCCTACAAAAGTTGTGCAACAACAACAACAAAAACAATCTCCGTCGAACACATTAAAGATTAGGACAACCGTTCACACTCATTTTCACGCTGTCATTGTAAGGGAACTGAACTCATGCTGCCTCGGTGGAAGTCAGGCATGTTAACCCCATCAACGGCATTCCAATATTTAGAATTATATTGAAAAAACATAACCTGGTTAAAAGTGAAGATACCATTATCTTCAGCTCTTAATTGCAACTCAAAAAGCTCAAAAGTGATTCATGCAGAACTATAACCTATATTCTTCCTCAACGTGACCAGTGCCTTGGTTCCTGAAATGTGTATGCAAAGAGGCTTCACCCAGAAAGCAAAACCTGGGCATCCAATAAGGCCTAATCTCTGAGACTAAAAGTAGGGTTAAGAGGCTGCAGAGCCAATCCATGTTGTGGGGATCACAACTTTGCAAGTCATCCATTAATACGCATTAATGAGATTCTGACCAGCTTAAGGCTGAAGCTGAGCTCTTCCAGTTAGTGTTGCTTACTCTTTTCATTCAGCCGGGCTGACTAATGTGTTGATGATCAAGCAAGAATACCGCCGAGGCACTTCATCACAGGCTTAGTTTGGATTTAAATATGTTGTTCAATGGTAGAAACGGAACAACTCACATTTGTTTGAACTCAGGATGCATTGTCCTACCAAGCGACCTTGCGTCATATATTCTACACCTGGGTTCTTAGAGCAGGAAATAAATGCACCTGCTGTCCTACTTCCGTATATGCTATCTTAAAGTTTGTCATACATTTTCATTAAGTGATGTCAGTGAGGACCATTAACCAGGCTGGAGAATAATAACCTCCATTGAGTGGTAACCCGTTTATGGTAAGGGTAAGAGCACAACACTGTGACGCTCAATGCAACAAGTCTCCTGTTTTTATCACACACCCAAAAGAAGGGTTAAACAAAAGGATACTGTACCTAAAATGATGCCACTGAAAATGGTACAAAAACAATATTTTTGTTGTTGAGAATTTCAGTTGAATTTGTTGGCTTTACATCACAGTGTCCACTGAAAGAATATACACGCGCTTAAGTGGCAGGCACATATTACTTATAAATGAAGGCTATGTTTGCATTTGACCTTAATCTTAAAAGCAACAGAGCCTGAACACCACTCAAACACTGTGATCACTAGGCTTACGAAAGATTTTACATTGAAATCAACTGTCAAAATGAGATGCCTGTGATTGTTCAAAAGACTGACGGTGTCATCAGGATTGCAACATAAAGGCGATTCAAACAGCTTCGGGTGCCACTCAAGTCTACTGAGTCAACACTGAGTCGCCCTCCACCCTCCTCAGCCCCAATTCGATGAACCTGTCAAGACTGTTAAAATAGCTTAAACCATTGCATTAAAAAGTGAGCCATACGAGAGCCGTAGGGTCGCAAAGTTTCAGGCCATCAAACTCAAAAGCCAAAATGTGAACATAAGGAAGCCAGGAAAACTTTTTTTGTAATAAATCATATCACAGTTTCAATAGAAAATAATCCATATACCTCATACCTGTTGAATCCAGTTCATACCGTTGAGTCACACACAGTCACATGAGCAAGGCAAAGTCGCCCACCGTTGTGGGTGTGGCTCAGAGAGAATAAAAACATGCAACCATTTTGGAAAGATTCGACTTTCGTCTGCATCTGGCAGACAAAGGCTCTATGGCAGTGTGTCAATCTTCATCGTCATCGTCATTCATTAAATACTTCAACTGAGAGTATACAGTCCTCTCGTCGTTACTGTTAGTGTAGCGAGCGTTCAAGATAAACGACAAGCAAAAGTTCCCGCAGAACTTTTCAACTGGTCTTATATACTAGTTGTTGCTTTCTTCTTCTTCTTCTTTCTCTTTGACGTCATCCTCGCATTATTACCAACAATTTGATTAGGCCCTTAAACTAAGCGAATCCAACATGACGTTTTGTATCAAATGCCACAAGGATTTAATTTTATGCTTCTATTTAAGATGGCCCTGTGTCTCTCAAAATGGGCATTTGTCTGAATAAGTAATTCTTCAAGTAGGTATTTATTTGAATGAGTATTTATTTGTCAAACAGCCCCTGCCCGGGTGATGTCATATCTGTCTAAATAAGTATTTGATCGGACAGGTCTTTGTCAAACAGCCCTAGACACGGCTGAACGAGTGTTATCAAGTGCATTATTAATCTCCAAAAACATCCTTGATAATGCAAAGATGAGCGATAAAGTGATACATCGGATGCGCCTGAGTGTCTCAAGATTATAACCTTGTGAAACAGCCTCCGAAGGACGCATCATATCTCAAGAGATCGCGAACCAAAAAATGGATGAAAAAAACAACAACATTAGAAAACAATAAAAAGTGTCTGAGAGAAATCTTGTGATATGACGAGGTAAACGTACTATTATGTTATAAGTCCCAGTGTGAGTAGAAGGATAAGAAAGGGTGTGAGAGTGGTGTAATGCTTGGTTTACATTGCGCAGATGTTCCAAGTGCAATTGTTCTGTGTTGAGAATTGTTCATGTTGTTCTCACATACATTCACTGGATCTGAAACAGATTCATTCCATTGTTACACTTTTAGTTTGGCCAAACAAGAGTTTTGTACAATAACTGAGACTCCACAACCCCAAATATTGACATAACCATCTTTGTTCCCCTTAATGAGGACATTCTACATTTCTCTCTATAAAACCCTGTCATTTGGTATCCAAATGAAATTCTAAATGGTAATAATAAGAATGAAACTAGTCCACAGATTCCACTCTAATTGGGAGGAAAGAAACCATACAGTGTCTGTCCACCACACCTCAAATTTTGGAGTATTTCCATCAGCTGTCTTGTTGATTGTCGAATTACAAACCTGTACCGGGGGGTTTCCCAATGAACTGATGTGAGGCGATGTTTGGACTTCTGGTCACACAGGTAAGCTGGTACTTGAATTCTGAGGAGGAAACTGGAGGACTGCGGTTTGCAGAAGAGCTTGCCTCCCATGCGATACATTCACTTTTGGGTACATTTCGGGTCATACCGTCTATTATTCATTCGTGTGATGGATGAATTTGGTTAGTCAATTTACTCTTCAAATATTAACAGTGGAATCAGTACCGGGGGTGGAGTGCAATGGATCCCAGGGTGGTCAGTCCTGTTCGCCAATTGTTTAAGTTCTCTGTATGTAGTGAATGTCCCGCAGCCACAACGCCATAGCCCCCACGGGTGGGCTGGAGAACCATAACGGGTTAAATTCCTTTTCCTGTGGCCCATCTTTCCACATTCAACCAAATCACGTACACATTTAATCCTCCCCTTTCCTTTACTCGAAAATCATCAAATCAAGGCTATATGTTACTTTTACACATCAATGTGCAACCGATGTACATGCTCAAATTAAGAAACTATAAGGATTTTTTTTCAGTGTGTGAGAAAGGCTTCAGAAAGCTAGGTTTTGGTTTCAGTGAGAATTTTGGATTTGTATAAGTGTAAGAGTAAATGGTAACTTGTCTGTAAACCTATGAGGACAAGCACTTTGGAAAAATGATGGATGGAATCTCTATCAGCGGTAGAACACTTACAAATAATTCAAGCCTCTTCTGCTCCTCTTGTATGTATTTGTTACTTAATTATCATTGAGAGGAATTTGTTTGGCCTTGGGCAGAGTTCTGCATTTGCTGGAGTGATTGTGTTTTCTTTTTTTGATTTATTAATTATTGAAAACTATGAACATCCTAAGTTCCTTCATAATTTAATTTGAATGTGTTCTAATCAACAGCATGCAGAGCAGATACAGTTCGGATGTAATTCTTTTATTGAGTCATTCAAAATGCAAAAGGAGACTCAAGAGAACAAGTACTGGGCATTAAAACCATACCTGATAGGAAAGATAATACACTGCCTCAGAATAAACTTCGGTGCGGGTGTTTGCTTTTGAGTTGGATGTGTGGTATTACATTCAAACGTGAACTGTTTAAAATCCCTCCAAATCCGACAGGGATGAGACCAGAAGATTTACGGAGAGAGACCGAAGAGCCTTGTCATAGCCGTTCTAGCGATAATAACGGAAGACTCATTTTAATGTGATGAATTTTAAGCATGTGTAGCTCGATATTTTTCTTAGTGACGAGCATTTTAGCGACTTTAAAGTGTCTTTGAAAGTTATGGTCATGAATGACAACAGGAACTTAATATTCCGCATCTGCGTACTGAATGTCTTCTATGGGCAATCCTGCATTTCAAGCACCGAAGTGTAAAAGGCTCTTTGTAATGTGTTTTTGTTTTTGTTTTTTAAAAAAAAAATGCCACAGAGAGGTTTGGGTGAGCAAGAGAGAGCTAGAGCGAGAGCAAGGAACGCTCAAGAAGCCAGTCAGGAGCAAGCAGCAGCTGTTTCACACCCAAGAGGGTAAACAGCATTTGTAGGGCATGAAATTGATTCAAAGCTTGTTGATGGGGAAATAGAGGAAAGGAAGAGGTAAGAAACACTTATCCAAAGCCACATAAACTTTAAGTTCATTCCAAGCTACAGTAATTGGAAAGAAATATATGTCACCGAGACTGTGCAATGGTCAAATAATAATAAATGCCAAATTTCACATTACCATTATAGGGACCAAAATGATCATTGTTATCAATATTTGGAGGAGGGTGGTTGGGGGGTCAGAGAGACATGCACCGGATGCACTGCAACAAATTTTATTTTGATTGTATTGCAAAAACGTTTTTAAAAACTCACCAACCAATTGCATATTAGAAACTGGAAACCGCAAACTTCCACAAGTATGCACTGGCAACATAGTTCACAAAATCCTCCATTTCATTTGTACAATGAACACCTACTATTTGCACAGGAAAGGATAAGCGGCGAGCAATTGAATTGTAATTTCAGATCCAAGGCAATTGAATTGTAATTTCAGAGCCAAGGTCTCCAAAGTAACATCAGGTTAGATCTTCAGGTAAATTTGAAGAAGGCACAATGCGGTGGCACATTCTGACTCAAAATTCTGATTCTGTGTTTGTTTTCAACGGCCAACTCGCTACTCAATTCGAGTTAACACAGATTTGTGCACAGCACCAAAAGATATACTTAGGTGTCTTTGAAGTCCCATGATTTTAAATTCCAAAGTACATGTAGTTTAATTAAAGTGTCAAATTTGATTTGGGTTTTGTAATTCATTTTGCCCTGACAATTGTTTCAGAAAAGTTTCTTAAGTAAAATTGTCTCTGCTGTTGGGCCTCTCCTATTGGCATTCTATGATTTTGAAATGAGAGTTTAACTTCAAACAGAACACAGCTTTGCCAGTTCACTTGGAAATAAACAGTGTGAAGAAATCTAAAAAAAAAACTGACTCTGATGTGCATTTTGGAGGGAAATATGGCTCATGCTATTTTCTACAGCTGTATCATCGTTCAACTTTTTCTCATGATCTGGTGTTAAAAAAAAAAAAAAGCAAGCTAATTATAAATATCGTAGAATTACAATTTGAATCAGAGAAACATCATATATGGCCCCACCCCAGCTCCGAATGTTCCATCATTTATGGAAGACATTTGGTTGCAAAAGTAGTTTGAAAAATATGACTTAGCAATGTTCAGTGAAGCAAGTCATCAACATGTACAGTAAGGTCCTTTGGCTTCTCACCTTCTGTGGCTCTTAAAAGAAGTGCTGTGCTAAAGCAGTTTCCTAATTCGGGACAAGTAAAATGATGTCCTGTGCTGGAAAATTCTGAGCATGCCAAACATACATTCACACACACATATACACACGCACACACACATGCAGATGGTAGTGTTGTAAATCAAGGCCCCCCTCTCTGGACTATTAAGATATGGAAAGCGCCACATGGGATTTATACAGTCAATCTATTTTACTGGTCTTTGGTCTCAGTGCTGCCATCAGGTTTGTTCTTTAAGTGCCTTATCTGTTAAATGCAGCTGCAATGGACCATGTATTCAGCTTCTAATATGAATATGACTGTAGTATGACTATAACTCAACATCGTGTTTACTGCCTATGAATTATAAGCACATGCTTAGTGTTAACATTTCTCTATAACGCAAAACAACGTTTATTTTCCTTGTAGTCGCCAATAGTAGCATGGTGATTGTATTTACGAATTATATTTATTAATCCTATCCTGGCTGATTTGTGTCAAGAGGCAGACTAACGCCTGGAGTGGTGACCAGTCAATCACAGGGCACATACAGAGACAGACAACAATTTTCAAGACAGTAGCTAGAAACTCTGTTCTGGGAATATACTACATTTGACCAAACTCTGGACTTGCAGTATAAAAGTTGTGGGATTTTGAGTCTTGACTTAAACAAAAGTAACATTTTTGTAACATTTGGTAACAATCATTTACTTTGTCCAGCTTGGGCAATCAAGTGTCAGCGTTTATGTGAAATGGCCGAAATGAAAATATTTAAAGCTAATTCATCGATGGTTCTCCGCACTGCATCAGATTTCAGATGAGGTAATAAAGAATATGCTGAAACCTGGGCAGAAAGCCTATTACACTACGGTGAATTATACACTAAAAGTAAGTGGAAAAAAGTGCACGGAAGCCTCATTTCTTCAATGGAGGTAGCATCTTTGAATTGTAAATTTTCTGTTCCCACATTTTCTCAAATTAACTGAATAAATCAAATAGAAGCCAGAGTTGCATGTCAAGAAGTGGTCTACACTGCACAAAGATCGCTTTTAATGAGCCTTAATGTATTACTTTTTCTTTTTTTTTTTTTTTTACTTGCAATGGAAAAACACAACTTTGGATTTGTTTGGCACAATGACAATAAAGGTGTTGGAGCTAAATCAAAATGCATTTTGCAAATATGAAACATTCTCAGTTAAAAGCATGTTCCATGTTAGCCACTTCTAACCTTGAAAATAAATATCTCTGCAAATATTGCAGACAAAAAAATGATACAGCAAACAGCAAGTGCTGCATTGTGTGATTACAAAGTGCAAATGTTTTGACATCAGCTCTAACTCAAGCATGTTGCCTAACCACCATTTGTACGTACCTGTACCTGAAGTTGTGCTTGTAACTGCCACTTAGACGCATTTCATATTTCTAGCTCATTTCTAATCAGCAGTGACTTATTGAATTGAACCGATCTCCGTGTGTAAACACTCCAAAGGGATACATTTTTTAAGCAGTGACAGCATAATATACAGTTGTGAGATACACTTGAATTGTTCATGTATGAGTTGCCACTGAAAATATGAAGCAGTGGAGCAGAAGAGTTGCTATACAACCACCATAAAGGTCATCAAATAGTCCCAGGGACAACCTGGTTGTCCCAGAGATTAAAAATAGTTCCCTGTCTGTGAACATATGTGCACTTTTGGGAGCTGAAAGCTTTCTTTTATAAAGATACAAGCGCCTTGGGAGTAGTGGTTGAGGTGGATGCAGCCATCATCGCACAAATAGAAAATCCCGATTAAGAAGGTTATGTTTTATATCCCTGAAAATCGTATTTGGTAATTTAATATACTATACAATATCCCCAAACACATTGGGGATGTTTCCCTTCCACATAATCTAAGAAGCAAGCCTTTACACATAAACAGATACAAATCCCCATGTTGAGACCTATTGATTACAATTAACCCACTTCACTATGAAGTCAAAACTGTAAAAGTTTCCCTACTTCTTTTCTTTTCACCACATGAATTAAGATGAGCAGAACGAGACAGGAGCATAAATCAATATTTCGCCTTTCAACATTACCTATGGAGAAAAATAAGAGAAAAAAACTCATTTGTAATTGTTCTGATGTTCCTCATGTGCAATGCCAAATCAATCAATGTGCAATTCATGGCACACTAGGAATGATTTCCTCAAATGGCAACCTCCACGCCAGGTCCCATTTAATTGCTGGGTGCAACATTCACTTGAGACGTATAAAAAAATGCCTATCCACAATTTTGGGCAATTATAATGATGCACATTGTGGACATAATTCTTCACATACCAAGATGCTTCTGGGCAACATCAAGACCTATTGAGGCACATAAACATTCTGTCAGATGCTTACTGACTTCCACTTGCATTTTACAAAAATCTGTGTGTACTGTTAAAGATGATCTTGGGTGATGTGGAACCACTGTATTCTGTCAATTTGCTTTCCTGTAGCATTTGTGCTTTCCTCACAGTGCAGTGTATGTTTGTTTTTATTTTACGGGAAGCACCTCACTATTAGCTGTCTGAGCTCATTGTCCTGTTTTAGGAATTTTGTTTTAATGAACCAAGTTCTGAGTGTTTTGGATTTAGAACATATACACACACACACACACACACACATTTATACACACATACAGAGCTGGGCATTTTACAAAAATTTCCCGGTCGGTTCATCTCCTTCCGCCTACAGCTGCGGTTAAGTTTTTTAATTAAGTTTTGAGAATTGAGTCAACTGTGTGTGATTAATTCCTTCTCTTCACACTCCTTGTTTGCGGTATCGTTTACATTGAGCTGTATCATGTTCCAAACTGGGACCGGGTTCACCTAAAATTCCACTGTCACAGCCCAGACAATAGCCTTATTTCTTTTTTTTTTTTTTTTGATCTAGCTGTTGTGAACGGCCCCGGAATAGTCTGCATCCTGGTGATGCATATGATCGCTGGTGTCTCGGTGTGAGTGTAGAGAGGAATATCCTCTCACTGCACGCCCATGCCGCATGACTCAGAGACATCCAGTGTCAAGACGTTGCCTTTAGGGCTGATGTCAACAGCAGATACGGGGGAATGGATGTGACAATCCAGCATCATACACCTCCCACTCCCAACATGCTTCTCTGCCGTCCCATCCTACCACTCCTATGGATAATGACCATGATGCCTTCTGGGCCACATTTTTATGCTGCCCACGTGCTCACACTCACATAAGAAATGAGACGAAGGGAAGAAAACAGGCGGTTACATGGTGATAAAATCACTAAGAAGTAGGCTAAGGGAAGTTACTGTTCAAATGTATAAACTCAATTTAAAAAGAACAAGTGAAAGTCAACAAATAAAAAGAACAATGACAATTTATATATATATATATATATATATATATATATATATATATATATATATATATATATATATATGTATATATACAATATTTGAGTATCAACTGTTGGAGTTTTTGTAATGCACTCAATGATTTTGTTTTTTAATTCTTATGAAATTTGCATAAACACTCAAAGGTTATTTCTCCTTGCAAATTCAATCTCAGCCTCTCAAATGGATCTTTTATTGTGACAGTGCACAAAAAAAATATATGCCAACACTAAAGCCTGTCCTAGTTACATTTGCCAGAAATGTAATCCCCCTTCCAATGCTGATGCATGCTTGTGGGTTTCCGTTTCCAACTCATAAACCTACTGATACATTCTATGTCAATGTTATAATATAATATGACAACAATTACTGTTATTGCCAGCAATTGTCCAAAGACTAATACCAACCATCTATTCAATGGTTGCACTGTATTACAGCTGCCTTTGTGAATGGAACATTTTCTAGGGAAAATCAGGACTTCAATGTAACATGGGTAAAGATTGTGGGACCTTGACTGATATAACAAAAGTCCAAGCATACAATATGGGGTTGTTTCTTTCTTTCTTTCCTTTTTTTTTTTTTTTAGTATTGTGAGAAATTAACATTGCCTCATTTATCCATTCAAGCAGAAGTGCAATGCAAAGCAATAGCCAGCTATCAGCGGGAGGCGCCAGACACGTCACAGGTACTATTATGACAGTTGAAGATAACCTGATGTAAACCTTGAGCAAATACTGCATACGTGATTTGTATACCCGGAAGACAGCACTAATGATCGACTCTGATTTACAGCAATGGATAGACAGTCAGATCCTAATAGCTCAATAAAAAAAAGTGTCAACGGTCTTGACGTAAATGGCGTCTGACAACAAACATGTTGTCTTGGGTGGAACCGTTTTGCTCATCAATGTAGCCATGATGCTGCATGTGATGCGCGTGGGTGGACTGTGTGCTACTGTGGCAGCGATGCACACCTCGTTAGTTTCTAAGAAATGCTTGCCGGTACTGCTGAGACAGATATGCTGAGGCTCCACAGACATACTACAGCTCATAAAATGCTAATTCGTTGTCTGGTTTGCTCTGCGCTGTCTGCGTTGCAGTAAAAAAATATAAAAATAAACCTGAAAATTATATACATATATATATGTAAATAAATATATCCAACCAAGATTAAATACTGTGATTGTGGCACTCTTCAACAGTTTTTGTAGCCCTTATCTATTTGGACTGGTGAGTTTGCCGCCAGAATTTAGTGCAATAAACTGAAATTTGAATAACAAATAAAGGCAATCTTGAACTTCATTTATAATTGCCTTTCCGGCCAAACTGCTTCCGCTGCTGTTGTACTTAGACCACCCAAAGACATTAAACTCCCTAAATGGAGAAGGATGGGAGAGTTGTTCGTGTGTATTAAGTCTGCTTGGCTTCATTCGCAGAATTGTGCTGCGCAGCAGCCTACAGGAATGGTGTGGCATGAAGCTGAGTCAATGTGAAATGTGGGCACAAGCTGTGGGCGAGATCCACTTCCTCTTCCTCCATTGAGCTGACAGGCGGACAGGAAGGCCTCTGCACGCCAGGCCGTCACTAACTCAAGATGGCAGCTACAGTCAGAAGAGCTGGCATCCAATGATAACGTGTCTGAGGAGGTCAGTGCTGGTGACAAGAGAGCAAAACATCTGTTTGTAGGAACTATGAGAATACCTTGTCGAATTTTCTGCATGATGGAACTTTGCCTGCTGCCATCAGCCTGTAATGTAACATTTATCAGTTACATGACTCACCAAGAGATCCTCATGCGAGAAGGTCATTTTTCTCAAACTGCCCTGTGCTGTGACTTCTTTTAATGTTACAATATCCCCCACCTAAACCTCATTTAACACAGTTTAGCTCTTCTGTCCTAAAACCAAAAGGGAATCCTCATTTCATCGTAAAGGAAAAGATCATTTGGCTGGAACACCTGTCTTTATTAGGGTAGTTGATTTCATAAAAATAAGTTGCAATGCAAATGTGAAAGTATCCAGTAAAATGCTGAGGCAGCAGTTAGTAAAACACCAACGTTAAGTCACGGCCACAACTGTGTAACTTAATGACCTTCATGCTTCTGAAATTATATGGCAAAGGTTGATGAATTGCAACTTTTGACATCAGGCACAAAACTCAAATCTACAAGCCAAAATGAACAACAAAGTCATTTCAAATGTTTGGATGCTCAGAGTTAGACACATGCTGCAAACCTGAATCATCTGTCACCCTTGTGCAGCTCCAAGCTGTCTTTTGTATTAAACACACAATCCCCCTCCTGTGTACTGCCAACTGTTCTCCCCTGTTATCAAAAGGTTACCATTCATACCATGTGATCCATGTGTGATTATGTATTTCCAATTGGGAGAAAAGCCTTTTTGTCACTACACTGCCTTTCAGCAAGTCAGGGAGTGTTTATGTTTGTGTGTATCCATAATAGTTGGGTATGACTTAATCTACCTCTCAATACCCGTTCACAATAATACAAATAAGATAAATAAAAAAAAGTAAAAATAATCAACATTAGCCATTAAAAAATACATCATATTCACCAGGGATAAGAAAGAAAACATTACCATAATTCAGGGGCGGAGCCACAACTTGGCTAATGGGTGGGCCTGTAAAACTCAAGCTGGGCCTGAATATTTCTCTCACTGAGCACAATCCTCCTGTCCCGACACATCGTATATTCAAATTAAATGACAAATTGAATAATATGACATTCAGATTTTCGTTAGACAACCACAATTATGACATTCTCAATATTCAATAAAATAAAAAACACAATGAAACACAAATTCAAAAATAATTTACTAATAATGTACAAAAAATGTAAAAGTATATATTTTTTTCATGAATCTCACTGGTTGGGCAGTCTGGCTCTGCCACCGCCTGAAATTGTCTTTACTTGATTAGTTCCACTATGGGGAAATTTGCATTCTTTCAGCAGGAATAGTGAATACAGGAAATACAAAATATCATGCAAGGAGGATAACAGGATAAGATGCTGGTTATTTCATGTATGAAAGTTAAAGACGTTGTGTATTAAAGGTGATGTACAAACTAGTTTTTCAAGTCATAGTTCACAGTAACAAGTTTCGCTCTGACCAGCCAAGGCCATGTTGACGTCATCCAGCAGGGCCAACAGGAAGAATGGTCAAAGAAGCAATTGTTGGATGCTTAGTGCATTAAAACATCCACGACTTGTTCCGCCACAACACTCTTCTCGCGCACTGAACAAAGCAGGCGCTGGTTGAGTAGTCAAAATGAGTGTTTCTCAATAGCTTGGTGCAGGGTCATTGTCGAAGTCCGATTGCGGGAAAATGAGAGATGTTAGTCTGCTTCCGGACTACAAACACGGCAGGGCTGGAGCCAATCCCCGCTGTGTTTGGACGAGAGGCAGGATACACCTTGAGATGGTTGCCAGCCAATCACAGGACTCAAACGTCAATGATATGTAGTCAGAGTTTTGACAAAATTCTACTGAATGAAATGTATACAACCTGCGAAAGTATTATGATATATTGTTCATTTTGAGACTTTAGAATTCCTACGTGTTTCTAAAGGAATTGCGGTTGACTGAAATTTGAATTCCATTAGAGCAAAACGCAATGACTGCAATTAGCTGTTCGAGAAAATCGGAAACAGGGTTTGAAGTCGGAACATCCAATTTACAGGAGTGCTCCACGGCGACGGAGAGCAACTGGAGTTCTGGGAAGGAAACCGGCGAGACACAGCGTGGGCCCAGCAGGGATAATCTTCCTCTTCTATCCTTGTTTTCGGTTCCTGCTCATTCTCTCAGTCAAATGCACCCTCCTCTTTGCTCTACAGACAATAATGAAAGAAAGCGGAGGCCACACAGCAACGGTATTATCAGTGTTGTGCTGACTTGACTGAACTCTCCCTCTGAGAGGCTGATGAGGAGGAATGGCCTTGCGTAGGACCTGACTGGGTGCATCCATAGCTGTCATCATCTGAATTCAGGATTGCTGAGTCAGCTTCTTTGGCCCCCTACATGGATAGGAAATGACCTGTCTGCGCTTGTCTGACACCCTCTCAGTCTACAGAGGAACCACTCAGCCTCGCAAAAACAAAACCAAGCTCAACTCTTGTCAGCAAAGGTTGATTTATGCTCTCGAATGCAATGTAGGATGCGAGTCCCGCTTTACAGCGGGACATACTCACTTTTCATCCATGTTTATGAAAATATACGTGGCTTTAAGACAATAATGTAGTCTTTTTCGAGCTGAAGAAAATGTAAATATGTTCAACGCAACATGATGACTCAGCAGAGGGGGATAATGCAAGGCATAATACCAATTCTGTGGTCCAACTTGCAGCGTTTTGAAAGAGCTTTTAAGCGCTGCTGTTGACCAGCGACATCCATCTTTCAAGTGGAACGGCACAGGAACTATGCTGAGCTCGGTGGAGTAGTGCCATAAGCAGCCTTTTAACGATCAATGTTAATAATAGCAAAGGCATTTTTGCAGTCCCTGCAATGGGACAACAAAATTGGCTTTAGTCCACATTGTCAGTGGAGCACTTCAAATTTTCAGTTATTACTTTACTTCATTACATTTTGGAAGCTTTAGGGTCAAATCTCTCAGTGAACCTTCACTTTGACCAACATGTTTGTTTAAAAAAAAATCTTTGGACATTAAAAGCCACTATCATCATGATGTTCTTTTTCGGGTCCCAATTTTCAACTGATCTTACACACTTTCAGGTATTACAGTTCCACTGCAAAAACATGCATTTTTCTTGACAACAACTGTGGTGGGTGCACAAGACAAACACAAACACTACCACGTTTTTACTGTTTTTATATGATTAATTTATTGTTTTAACTGTCATTGTTTTTATACTGTATGTCTATTTCACTCTATGTACAACAATTGTATGCAGCTGTGGTTGTTTTGAAAGTGCTCTTTAAATAAATTTGAGTAAATTGGAAAAGAAACAGGGACAATTTTCAGCATAAATTAACAGCCAGGCAATGTTGAGAGGTCCCTACACAAAGTCTGCCCTATTTGATTCCAATGGGGGAAATTTTCAAAATATTACTTATGTATACCATGTCAAATAAGTACAATATCCATTTTTCTTTCAGCAGTGAAGTCATACATTTAATGACAGGCCTCCAAAAGCTGATATATCGATGCAACTAATGTGTTACCGCTTCGGCCACTTATCCCAGCTGTCCAGCTTGCATTGTGACTGCAAAGCCTGCCATTCTGTGCCAAGGCATGATTTAGCTTTGATTTCTCCGTGGCCAAACCTCTTATCAGCTTAGAAGATTTAGCATTTCACGTGGGTGTCATCCAAGGCTCCTAACTCCATCCAATTATCCTAATTACATCAACACACCTGAAGTTGATACCAAATGGGGAATGGATGCACACATAGGGATGCTGTATCAAACATTTGCTTTTTTTTTTTAAACCTTTTCAAATATGTACCATCATTCATATTATTAAAGTGCATCTACACTGGTGTGGTGTTATTATCTTAGAACTATTGACAGCTCTGGGAATCTGAAATGTGTTTGTGAAAATGGCGAGGCCATTTATTGTCCATTGCAGTGAGAAGAGTAAAGCGCATGCTCAAAATCATGTTTGGGAAATGTCAAGGACTGCAACAAAAGCAAACAACGAAATGTGGGCGGCAACATATCAACGAAAGCAAAAACAAGCACAGATCATTGATCCCCAGCTACTTCTAAAGACAAACAAAATGATGAGCTAGCATGAAATAAAAGAGTGACAACCTCAACCATCAGCTATGTAGCGATGCCAAGATTCGGACATCATGAAACAAGGGATGAATGATAATTGCATTTGCAATATCATCACAATTTGTTCATCGTAAACCTGCAATTTGACTTGAGAGCAAAGTGGAGGGGAGCGGTTCAGAACAGGCAGAAGATGCCAATGCTGTAATTAAAGCCTGCCGCATCGGTGTGTGTCATTTTTGGTGAGTTTTCCATCTCACGAGACCTTGAGGATGTAACAAATGTATTTTTGACGCTGATTTTAAAAAATAAGTCTGCTTTATTATCGCACAGCAGGATTTTTCATCATAAGCGTGATAGTTGAAAGGGGTAAATGAAAAGTGCACCAACACATAACCTGGCCATTGAAACAACAAAAATAGAGTGATCAAACAAATTCCGACTACCCTAGTTCACACACGAACGAACAATGGTTGAGTAGTGAACGGTCGTGGTTAATGTGGCTACGCGAAAGGATAAATGAGGGTTATGGCAAATTAGGTGCACTCAACCAAAAGAAAGCGGTACCAACACAAAAATACAAGGGACTGACTGCATCACCCAGAGCCAGTCCAGGCCAGCAGCAACCAAGTCCCTTTTGAACCAATTGCTGGTGCCACACCTGAGAGTAATTAACTAAATTGGTCACTCTCCCCTGCTCTGATTGGTCGGCTGAATTGGAAATGAAGGCTACCAATCAGAGAAGAGCAGGGGAGTATGTGCCGATCAGCCCTAAATAGCACTACCAAACGCTATCGTATAAAGCACCTAGGCCAATACCGAAATGTAATGTGCATGCAAATTAATACAGTGTCAACATTTTCTGTAGCAGTTCATCTTGAAGATTAAACCGGCAAAGCAACGTAGCTCTGAGCTTCTGATTCACAGCCCACTGCTGTGCAGCCATGAGTCACATCTGCTCCAACTGCCGCCATTCTGGGAAGTCATACAGCAACTGCAGGCCATTCATGCAGGACAAGAAGCCAGCTCCTCTCACTATCATGTCATCTTGTCATTGTGTTCATTTGTAAACTTTGCAGCGGGCGAGAAGAGTGGACAATATATTGAGAGGTATGAAAACACTTCTCTTCACTTTTTAGTTCTCTTAAAGCAGACCATGCAAGACGACACACACACACTCACACACACACGGTAAATGTTATGTATCCCACAGGTAGCATGCTTTATAAGCCGAACCCCCCTTTCTCGAAGCATGCACTCATGGGGACATTTTTTTTTGTGTATCATGTGACGGTTTGCATTTTCAGAAGGTGGATGCGCCATTGAAAGCCTGTGCATGTTGTTCTTATCCACCGAGTATTAGTCGCCACTGTTACAGTCTTCAGCCCAAGAGTCTGAGACTCAAGACGTATTGCTGGTTGGAAGCAAAGAAAGGACAAAATCAGGATTGAGAGGATTCCCAAATTTACTAAAGCAAAACCTCACGCACTTTTCTGTTACACTTTCTCCTGTTGTAGCTCTGTTAAGTACATTGCCATTTTTTTTCTATTCAACCATATTTGCATGTCAAGTGGTTCCAATTGCAACACACTTTAAGTGCACAAGATAGGGAAAAATGTTTTTGACATTGTACTGATTTAGAACAAGGGTTTTGCTTTCCTCTTCTAGGTATTAAAGATGTTGAATGATCTGTTATGTTTTTACACCATTTCATCTGTCATAGAAAACATAGAAAACTATGTTTATATTCAAAGGCACGCTGGAGGCCAGCATTGCTTCGCGTGCGTGCTGTGGTATGTGTTCTGTGGCTTCAGGTTCAGAAACTGCTTTTCTTTTTTAAGAGTGGGCGTTTTCCCCACTAGATAATGGTGTTTCAATATAAGTGAATGGAAGACAACAAAAAGGTGTCAAAAAACATCATCTTTTGGGACGATAAGTAGCGTGCAGATCTTGCAGGTGGCTATCTGTTCTCAAGTAAGTCCCGTGACAGTATTTATACTAATTTGAATAAGTACACATTTGACTCCGGCCTTAGACTGCCGTAGCTAATGATGCGACAAAAAAAAAAAGACTCATGAACACTTTGCATGCTCATATATTGATTCACGCAGACTTTTGATCCATCGTGCCTTCATCTAATCAGTTGGCCTGCGCCAGTGGAAGCTGCACTTCCATCTGGTGTGGGCCTCCAAGCTGGCTGCCACCTTGGAGCCGTGGGGTAAAAGAAGAAGACAGGTGGCAGCTTATTCGCCTCTATCGTCAGTGCGTGAGCGTGTGTGTGTGTGTGTGTGTGTGTGTGTGCAATTGAATGGGCATACAGTACATGAATATTTGATTGTGCACGATGTCGCAAAAGTTCCAATCCTGGTCTCACAAAAATGTACTCCAAAGACAAACTATACATTTTCCACCTTAAATAATCCCCCTGGCACAATTGCCATCCTTCTTTTCCCACCTTTGCGCACTCCTGGAAGGAATCCTCAGGGGTTTTCTGAAGCTCCGTCGTCATGGCCATCTTGATGTCATCTTTTAAACGGCGCCTCTTGATGAAGACAGAACTTGTTAAAGAGAAAAAAGAAAAAACAAAAAAATCAAACTTAGCATGTTTGGGTGAGTGGGGGGGGGGTCAATCCAGCACAGCATAGTTATTCTTGGTAAGTAACTGCCGGATGCTCATACATTAAGGCCCTGATAGACCAAACCGACGTCGGAGGTCGTGAAGCATCGTTCACGTCGTCTGTTTGGTGTAGTGGCCACCGTCGTAGTGTCGTAACCCGTCTGTAAGCGTCTTGGTGGCGTTTACGTATGTTGAATCGGCGTCGCCAGTCGTGACATTTGGTCACTCTGAGTGGCTGTTAGCTAGCAAATCAGCGCGCGGAGCACCAACGGGAAGTGAAAAATGCGGAAAAACAGAGAGCTCGCCTACGCTGCCTTAATCTTCTTACAAGTACAAGAGCGAGGGTTGACAATGCAAGTATTTCACAATAGCGCGTCAAGAACGTGAGGGTGTACTTCGCGTGGGAGTTCATCGGGAGCAAAGAATATAGCTGAGTACATTGTTTACGTTTTTATAATCCGCCCCCGGCCACCAGCTTTCCGGTTGGAGTTTTCTAACCATGAGAAATGGTGACTACCGCCGCCAATGGTATGGAAGGGTATTACATCTTATGCATGCGCAGAAGGTACTTTAATGGTCAGCGTCACTGTCTGTCGTTGCGGTGTATTCCTCCAGCATGACGTGCCGACAGCCGGCCGGGCGTCGCAGGGGGTAAGCGTCTGTCACTGTTGGCCAGCGTCTTTTTGGTGTATCAGGGCCTTTAGACTGACCATAGTAGCCACAAGTTGTCCTGATATAATTGTTGCTTCTTTTCATGCACTGAAAAAAATATTGATTGTCTGGTCTCCAGTGAAGGAGAAAACTCGAATGAAGTTTGGATTTGATTACTGTATACCTTTTATGACAGGAGACTTGAAACTTTTCTGACACACCTCGCAATTCTGTGCATATCTACTGTATGTGTTCGAGTGTGTGTCTGAGTGGTGTGGCTTCTTGTGCTGCAAAATGAAGTGTTGAACTTCCGCCTAGACTCTTGGGAAGGTTAAACTAGTTCAAGCACCTCAGAAACTGCTCATGAGAAGCCTGCGTGGACTTTGTTGCATGGCCTATTTGCTGTATATTGTTTGCGATTGCAAACAGACTGCATGATGAGAAAAAAAATGGAAAAAAAGAGAGAGAGAGAGATTCAGATTAAAATGGCACAGTTCAGCAAGGCTCTGTCTGGGAAATGTGCATCATTGGAGTTCACATGGTGGAGCAAATATGCAGTGCACATAGCGACTGTATGAACTGACTCCAGCAAAATTCAAAACTATGATTTATGAATCATTTGATTGCCGTTTGAGTATGCTCTCCATATTTATGAATAGCTGACAGCACTCCTTAACGTCTGTGTATTCAGCGTAAGCGTAAATCACATCCTGTCATGTTATAACCATTGACAGCATGAAAAGTGAAAGGCGCAACCTCTTCCTGAACTGTGATTCAGTGACTGCAATTCCACAATTATGAAAAAAATAGTCAGCATTGTGCCCTTTTACGACTTACGAAAGATTAAGATTCATGCATTGTCATCATTTTTGAAATATATACGTGTATTTTCTGAAATTTGCATTGAACCAATCACAGTGGTGAATACGGAACTCACACGTCAGGTGAATGTGACAGTGGTCCAATGAGCAGTTGCCACAATGCAACGGAGGATTAAGGAGGAATTATTCAAGAGATTTGAACATGCGGCCTTTCCTTTGCAGCAAGTGCCGTCTCACACTTGAAACCATGACACGGTCTGACTCACATACAAATTTGTGTTATATCGGTTGCATCTCACCACTGTACAAGCAATTAATAAGTACATTTTCCAGGGTGTGCCCTTTATAAATAGAAATTAGCCACAGAGATCATAATAATTAAAAATTGAACAGAAATACATAGTTTGACATGGGGCATATTTGTGGAACTTGAAATGAAATGACCAAGGATTGTACGTTATTCACCGGCTCTCGTCCTTTCCTTTACAACAGATCAATCCACAATCCACAATGAATAATTCAGAGCTTTATTTTAAGGAATAAATGGCGGTTCTGGAAATGAGCTTGGAAATTACATTGATCTTGAACTTTGCCATTAATCATTCTACATTCTATTACTCAGCAAATTATTTCATAATTGAATGGAAGGGTACAAGAAAATATGACTTGTTTTGAAAGGAAGAAAGCTGATGTTCACAATCTTAAGTTAATGTCAAGTCAGTTTTCCGATTTCATTTAATACCCATACTATCACAGCCTTCGTTTCCAAGCACCATCCTAGTCTTTTACTGAAGTCACTCTGAGGAAAGTGAAAGCTGGAGCAGATACAAAGAAGAGTGCGTTCCCCTTACATTCCCCCTGCTAGAAGAATAACGATTTTGTCATTCTTTGATCCTGCATTCAGGCACACAATATGCCACTGCACATCTGCTGCAACATCAAAGGTGTATGACCTTACTGGTACTAAAGAAAAATAAATATACGAGTAAGGGCCGAGCCTTGCAATGATGTTAGGGACACATCACCGTAATTGTATGGGGGGGAAAAATGTAAATAGTAATGCTAACTTCGCGTGGAAAAAGTCCCCATAAGTTTCTGGTGCTGTAGCATGCTCACTTGAATGCAGTTGCAGGGTCATTCAGGCATAGGGTCAGATATGTGCGGACCTGGGTTAGTTGTATGAATGAAAGATTAGAAGGGCTTCAATATGATCAGCACAAAGATATTGCCACATTTCACCAGGGCACAAGTTCTAGGGTTGGGCATCGTTTGAATTTGGACGATTCCGGTTCTGATTCCGGTTCTTTGATTCGATTGCGGTTCCGAACGATTCTCGATTCCGATTCTTAACAAAAAAAAAAAAAAAAAAAAGATTTATTTTTGGACAAATCAAATGAACTTCTCTGTTCTTCAATTTCATGAACTTTTTACTATTTGTGAAATTGAAATGAGAAAATGAAGCTTCATGAAGCACTTGTGATTTTTTATTTTTTTTAGTCCCCAAGTTGGTGCCGTTGTTTGAAAGATAAAGGCTAGTGGAATGGAAATTTATTAAATGAACACTGCATCTTTAAACCAAGAGTGCCATCTAGAGGAGTTAAATATGAAAACAAGTGCTTCCTGAAGCTTCATTTGCTTAACTTAATCATTTCATTAACTTAATCAGCAATTGAATGCTGTTAAGGCTTTATAGATCACAACAGAAAACCAGATATAATACAGACAGACAGGCGGACACAAATACCAACATCATCGACAGATCTTGTTGATTTGAGAATATACTGCTCTGTACACTCAGCCCCTCTTTGGACCTCTCAGTACTGCAGAATATTTCTTAATTATATCTGTCAAACTGCCGCTTGTTGTGAAGCAAGTTGAGTCACCTGCGACCAGTCATTGCAAAAATTTTGATAGGTCAAGTCAGGTCTCAAGGCACAGCTGTGTTTACCAACGAAAACATCAGCTAACACGTCTAAAAATGATAAGCAGCAATTATTCATGTACGGTATATACAATGAATAGTATTCATACATTTTAACTGCTCTTACATCAATTTGTTCTGACCTTTTTGGCATTGTATTGAGTTAGAAATTCCAGTGCTCAAGTGCCACAAAAAGAGTAAGACTATGCTCATTGTGACAGATGTGTGTTTCAGACTAAAGATGCTCTTATTCATATGGGATGAAGTGTAGCAAGGGTGGACAGAGTTGTGAAGGTGTGGAGTCACAGTGGAGGAAAAAGGAGCAGATGGTAAGAATTTACGGTTTATTTCTGGAGAGTTTGGTCTTTACGGCTCATATACTGACTTAATTATGATACAGCAGGGAGAGTGAACTCCTGGAAGAAGGATTTAAAGAGACAGGGAAATCTTCATTAAGGAGAGAGCAGCACCCATTGAAATGCGGGCCAAAGGTATGCAGTTGTAGCGGAAATTGTCAAAGCAAAACTGACTCTTAGCATATTATGCGTATTATTACCATGTTGAGCATAAATACCACAATTATAAATGAGCAAAACACTGCCCTTACTAAATCTGAAAACCGCCAGCAGCCTTTACAACGCTCCAACAAAATCTGTTACTAAACAAGACGCATCTGAGCAAAAAAAAAAAAAAAAAAACGTCCATTGAATCGGGGCTTGGTCCTCAATATGATGCATGTGTAAAGGTGTTATTGGATTTAACTCTAGGGTACACTAAACTGGCCTTGTCTCTTGTTTGTTTTTTACCAGACACTTGAGGCGGAAGGCAGTAAATACAGCAATCTCTTTTTATCTGGGCAATGTATTATTGCTTTAAAGGGTAAGTACCTTGTACCTTCAGTTCTCCAACCTGTGTGACTGGAAACAAAAAGAAAAAAAAATGCTTTGAGGGAAACGGCAGATGCTTGCATCTGCCAAAACTTTGCACTCTCGTGAACACACTCAAATGCAATTAGCACCTCAGATGGCCCATTTGATCATAACCTAGTCCCCGTGGTGTTCTCATGATAGCAACTCATCTTTTATTCCCCCCCAGCTTTGCTCCACAGCCAGCCCGTGTGCTTTCATATTGCTTTTTTTTTTTTTTGCATTGTGGAGTAAATTCAACCACTTTGCAGCCTCTTATTTTGTAACTGAATGAGCAAATACCAAACAGAGCTCTGCAACTTTAAACACATTTAACAATTCTCTCACCAGGTTAAGGCCCAGAGGAAGGCTCCAACTAACGGAAGCATCTTCAGTCTTACAAGTCAAAAACATCACTTTCAGTTACTTCGGAGCTCAAACTGATGCCATATGTGACGTCACGCGAGACCTCAGCGTACCTCACAAGACCCCGGGTTCAGTGAGCATGAAATGATGTACAGTGCAGCTTTCCTGGGAATAAGATTTGGTCGATATCATACATGAGAAACAATCACAAAGAAAAAAACTAATCCATTACATGTTTTTTTTAATACAGATTTTTTGGGGGGATCAGGGACGGTGATAATCACGGTTGTTCAGTAGGCCTACTCTCGTGCACACCATAACAGCTGGTGCTGAATTACGTTTGGCCCTGGTAGACCTTTCTGTGTCCACTACCATTTTGATCAGTTGTGGCCATGTGAAAATAAAACGTTACAATCTGATTGGACAGCAGTGCTGGTGACAAACTGCATGGCCAGACTTCCAAAGCAATAAATTATGTCTAATGGATTACATACAAATTATGGTAGGCTTACTGACAAATCACAAAACGAATAAAATGTATCCTAAAAAAAAATAAATAAAAAAAATAATGGAGTTCTTGTGTTAGGCATACTCTGGCAGATATATTTTTGTCACATTAGTTACTATAAAAGCATTGTTTATCGAGGTGCCATCCTTCTGTTTCTGCTGCACCTGAACCTGAATACCCAGTTCTTCATCATGAACAACAGGTGTGGCGCAGGAGGCTCCGCCCACCAACGAAAGCCAACGAAACTGTGGAAACACAAACAAAATGTCAGAAGAGACAGGCAGAGAACAGCAACATGACACACGCTTTTAGAGGAGCCTGCGTGACGTTTCTTGGTTAAGACATACAAAAGCCACACCACTGCCTCAAGGTAACTCTGTTCTTGACACTGCCCCCCCCCACACACTCCCACCCCCACTCCCTTTTTCTATCTTCCAGCCAATGACTCATAAGAGCATAAAAATATGCTATTTGATTTGCCAGTGGGCACAATCAGAGATGGTACACAGAGGATCCCTAAATTCTCCCCTCCCCACCACAAACTGAGTGCACATACTGTGGCCTCTGGTCCGTCTCGCCTCACCAATCTAAGATGAGCTAAATTTTCTGAGCCAGTCCGCCTGAAACAATTACCGACAGTAAAACAAACTAGATAAAAGAAGATAACATTGGACCAAAGAAGACTTGTGACTTTCAGACCTGAAATATGATCATAAAAAAATGTTGGCGGCAGTCATCTAATATTTTCCACGTAATGTATAAGAATGTTGAAAGGGTTCTTAAAAATTCTGACTTTAAAATAAAATGAGTTAAAACATCATACGTACTAAAACTCAACTTTTCAACTTCTGTGACAAATGAAGTGTGAAGTGATCATTTGTACGGCTCATCATTTTTGCTTGATTTTCTTGTATCATAATACAAGTAGCCCAAGTTAACCGCATTCACACATTCAGTTGAAAGATGATGAAGACCGAATGAATTAATTTACATCGACTTTGCCAAAGTTAATTATACATTGTAATATCAGCGCAAATGGGAAACTGCCATTGTCGAAAAGGCTAGAGACCTTCCTTATTTCTGTAATTACCCGAAAACGCCCAAATGTCTCTCATAGTATGTTTTGAAACAAATCTCCATCTTTTAGAAATTCTTTGAAATTAAATTGGAATTTTAAGCTCAAGATAATAAAGCTTCTCTTCACAAACTGCACATTTACTGTGACTCACGGAGACATTGCTTCCATAATTCAAATTCACAACCCAAATATACCGGTACGCAGAGTAATATGCTTTTGGATAAGACCAGCAGGATAAGCTGTTGATGTATTGCGTTTGTGTTGTCCCGGGACGAAACACACAAAACATTGCTGACAAGAAGTTAGGCCTATTTAGCTTGTGGATGAAATTTCACAATGAATCTAAAATGCACTACAGCCTTTACAGGTGAACTTAAATGACCCTTCTCTAAACTTTTAAGCGCCCCAGTAAATTTCCAACCTTTTGGCGTACGTTTTGCACAACTTGCTGTTGTCTAACAAACAAAAAGCTGGACTACCGCTTCTTTGGCTTTTCTGTAACTCTTCCAGTCTCTATGTTGCAACCTGCTGACGACACTGTGACACTAAGCTCAGTGGCCACTTCCCTCCCAAAGCATCCTGTTTGAAGCCTCACAGTGGTGCTGTTGATAACATCACACACCAAATACAAAATGATACTTTTGGTTGTCGTTGCTCTCTATCATTTGATCAAATCGGCCGACATAATGTCGACTAGAGATCTTGCATTTATTTGTTGTCATGACGTTCTTGACAAATTATTGGTGTGGTTGCATTAACCAGAGCTGACCTCACTTTTGAATGTGGCACATTACAACATGAGCTGTGCATGCAAAAGACTCATCTAATGGCCAGTTAAACAACACAATTTGGTTTTTCATTAGATCAGGTCAAAATGAATCATTAGCTGCTGTAAATATTTCCAAATAAAGTGCTAAAACAGAATGAATCTCCCTTGAGATAAATATGCAGCGTAATGGCTTGACAATATTTTGTGCTGCTCAAATCTCGGCTATTAGTTACATGTATCCCGGTGAGCAGCACTTTGGTTCATTAAAATCAGGTTTCAAAGCTAATGGGCAACATTTTTGCTGAGAAGGGGTAGGTAACAGTCATCCAGGTTTGGCCAGCCTTCTTGCGTGGCAGGAAAAAGTATTTTCCCTAATTAGAGGTGCACTATGGGGTTTTGGTCTGACGTCACCTGCAGTTGTCAGTGTGTTTTCCTTTTTTTTTTTGTACCATAGACGCAAACACGGCCCTCAATCCTTCTAACGCATCTTTATTAACCAGGTGGAGGAGGATTAGAGTTGCAATGACTCCACGCGGGCATTACTGCTTTTTTCAGGTCCTACCCGATTATGCACAAAGGATGCCTCCTTTATCCACAGTATTTTAACCTTGAAGGCATGATTACATGATTACGTTGACAATAGAGAAGATGGTGACAGCAACCTGACAGTTTTTCAATAAGATTGGGCATTTACATACGTGTATGAAAACGGTTTGCCACCATCATGGGATAAGGCGGTTTAATTGAAGCACAAGACACCTGGAGGTAAGATCAAGTTTTTGGGCAAATGCAACAATGACAGCAAGATTGAAAATGTAATCTCTCAATCCACATAAGATAAATAGCATATAATTTCCTTGAGTTGAATCCGCAATTCAACACTGACATTGGATATAATACGATTTAGTATGTGGAGCACAGCAAAGGACGTGTTTGATTGAAGCTATATAGAATACATCTGTTCAGAGTATGACTCAAGTACTCCTAGGAACGACACATTTTGAGGCCAAAGGCTTGCTGTTGCCCCGCCCTTTGACTTGACCACTCCTGCCAAAATCTCTCAACTCAATTAAACCTTTTTCAATTGATGCTGTCAGAAAGTACCCTAAAGTCCAAATACAGATTGTATGTTTGGAGACTGTTTACAGTGTATCTGGAACCATTTGGATGACAATAGTAGCATTTAGACCACCCTACTGTTTACGTGGGTGACAGACCAGTAGAGCGCTGACATAACGACAAATATAACAGCGCAATATAAAAATGTCCCCCGTACGATATATGTACGGTTTGTTTATAATATATGGTTACAGTAAAGACCCTGTAAAGTTAGAACTGATTTTGTTAGTAAATACATTATATATGTCTGAAGGTAAGTGCTGCAAACAGGTAAAGACTGAGAACAATTTTGTGCTGACTTGTTGAGATGTAGCGTTAAACTCATTTTCACTTTTTGAGTTTTCCGGATTTTTTTTAGGTGTAGCTAAAAACAAGCCCAAGTGTCACGCACTTGGCATTCGGCTTTCTGGCGTTAGTCGGCGCCGTCATTCTAGATGACTCGGCCACCAATTTTTTATCGATATTAGCTGAAACAGTGTGCTGTCAAATTGCCCCCCAAGAACACTAATGCATGCAACATTGGTCGACAAATTTAAAAACATAACATATTAATTTGTCCGTCGTCCCCATGAAATTACAAAAAGTCATGAAATTAATTACCCAGAATATGTCAATCACATATGTAAATCATCAAATGGGGTCAAATTGACCTCATAAATGATTGCAGAGTTAATATGGATGCTCAACACTACAGCCAGCAGTCTTTTCTTGAAACAAAACAAAAAACCGTATTAACAATAACAACAATACCGTCTTTCATTTGGAATGACATCTTTTAAATCTTTGTCTTATAGATTACATTGAAAAAAAATGAATGTTTACCTCTCTGTCATTCTATTCTTCCCTATACTGTAGTGTTAAAGGTTTGCATTAGGATTATTTGGTGGCCTTTCAGTGAAACACAACCCACAAATCATGAAGATTTAGAATCCACCAGACGTCTACGGCATATTTTATGAACACCTTAAAAAATGTTCAGGTCTTAAACCTATGAATTCACAAACGAGTGTGACGTCCCTTGACACGCAATATATAAATGTCACCCCTGAATACCACTGGAATGTCAGGATTTCCACAGCAAAGTTGTTTGGACTGTTAACATAGATCATATGGGGGGGAAATCTGATTTTTAAACTATTATGACGAGGAAGTCTTCAACTGAGAAAAACAAATATTTGGTGGGATGTAAAAAAGCCTAACAGGAGAAGAACAAATTTGATATTGACCGGTTCATCGGTCTTGACGTGAGCCAGGTGTTCTTTGTTGGAAATGGAAATAGCAAAAACTCTCAGATAAACAAACACAAAGCACTTGCCATGAAAAGATGATGAGAAACAAAACAAAAATTGCATGTGGAGAGTGACCCAGGAGAATTGAACACCAGACCAGAGCATGTGCAGACAGGATTGTGTGACCGTAGATGATGAAATATCAAATATTAATTTGCATGCTAATACGGTTCATCAGTTATGAAATGAGTTTGGGTGTTTTGAAAGAAATTGGTGCATTAGAAAAGGACCCATTACAGTACATTCAACATATTTGTTTCACTCATAGCATGATTAATTATGATGATTAAAAGTGACAAAGTCTCTTAATTACTACTGCTATGTTGGCTTTGGGTTTGCTAAAACACAATTTACATGTGAATTTGATATGTTGGGAAATGTATTTTACAAATAATGATCTTAGATTGGGATGAAACAATTTTTTTTTAAAAAAGACCAGAATGAACATGAACTATATGGCTTGGTACTACTTATCATGCGACAGAGGTGCCCAGTAAATTGGGTTTCAAAATCATTTATCTCACCCATACATCAGGGTAGTGAAACTAAAATGCAAAAATAACCATACAGGTTAGCATTGCATTACAGAAAATTGAGCGATCTGAAATTTCGCATTGGAACTCAATCGTGACATTATTAAGATGAAGAAATCATGTCCCGCTTCAGTGGTGGTAGCAATCATCGTCATTAAAATGTTCAAAAGTGCACTAAAATGCCAAAGGTTTATTGTTAAGATCATTTGTTTCTCTCATTTGTTTCCAATGGGAAAGTCTTTGTGTTTTCCAGGCACTTTGCAAAGCCATTCTAAAAGACAACAACCAGTGTAGGTTTTCAAACATTTGGAATTGTATTTATCGATGAGGGATTTTTTTTTTAATGCATTACAATGATGCAATTGGGTATTTAGTGAAATCAAAGTTTTATTATCTGGCATACAGAATTGTACACTGTACATAAGAAGAAGCAGTCGTGGGAGCAATTTGGTCCTTAGCTTTCTGGAAATGTGGCCTGCTGAATTTCTTCACTTGAATGGCCCTGTAGTATAATACGTTCAAAGGAAGAGGTGCCACAATGTTAACAATGTTATCATGAGCTGAACCTCAGATAAATAAACCGCAGGCGCATGACATCGCTTCTTATCTGAGTAAACCTTCAGATTTGATGACATACGACGAGCGAATCTGCTCGCTCAATAAGCTGCTGACTCGAGACTATATCCTGCCCGTATATATTTTGTTTCCTCCCAACATCAACTCATTTGCCAATTTATTTGACGGATTGAATTCATTAATTAAATCCTAAATTCTGGCTTTTTTTTTTTTTTTTTTTTTAGATATTCACCTATTATTGATATTCTGTGACAGCAGTTGTTTGGGTCAGTTTTGTTTTTCAAGGCTGTTGACCTACAAATATGCCCAGAACACCTCACCAAAATCCTCCCTGTTACTTCCTGGAAGGCTGTGCCCCAAGCACTTGCAAACACATGGCGCTGTCATCCATACGCACTTCCTCGCGGCGAAACATCAAGAAAACCGAGTGCGGTGCGAAAAAAGGCCTTAAAATGAATGACGCAAAATTGTGTTTTCAAAAAGGAAATATTCCAAATACATAGAAAGATAGATCCTTTATTCATCCCGTGAGGGATTTATCCTAAAATGTATTATCAGACACAATGCATTGCATGTTGCACAAGAAAATTCTTCAGGACGTTGCGATGGTCGTCGCTGAGGCTCTGTGGTGTGGAAGTCAAACAGTACATCAATCTGCATCTGCGGTGACAGTGATTTCCCCTGACACTCCACTATACACTGTGGAAAGGAAAGCATTTGATTAGCAAAGCCTTGGCAGCTACATGCACTTGATTCTCATTTCAAAGGAGGAAAGGGGAAGAGAAAGGGAAACGACGGTGGCGTTTCTTTTGTTTGCATGTGTGAGAATCCTCTTCAACAACTGCTGTAATCCCGCTATTAACAACGGCTGCTTGTTTTTTCTGTGTCCGGACCATAGCGTACGTGTTGATATTTTCAACGATAAAGTTTTCAAAAGAAAGAAGAAAGAAATGTGATGTACTATTCTGAGAGGAGCTGTGACTTTGTATTGGATGAGTTCTGAAAGATTTGTTTGATAGTATGCTAACACGGTCCCTTACTGTTTTATCTATCATTTGACACATTCAAGTAAAGGTGAGAAATGTTTGTTTAGTTTTGGTATCAGACACTAAATGCCACTTTATTTAAAACCACTGTGATAAAAAACTAATTGTCCACATCAACGCTCAATTGAGTTTAGGACTATGGCCAGTGGTGCAGCTGTTCAACATGTAAAAGACGGGAAAAAAAAGCAACAAAGCATTTGTCTATACGCCGACATTCACTCATCCGAGTCCGGGTCAGGGACACAGCAGTGTAAGTGGGGCGCCCAGATTTCCTTGTCTCAGGCGATCTCATCTTGTTCCACCAGGGTCACACTGAAGTGAGATACCTATGAGACCTAATCCCTCCAGTGATCTAGGTCCTGGACCCGAGATCAGCTCATCAGCAAGCTCTGCAAAAGCCTGCTAACGATCCTTATTAGGGTGGTGCAATTAATCAAAATTTAATTACAATTACGATTATTACACTCCATGATTACAAAATTGTGTTTTTTTACACAAGAAAATCATACTTGAATTTATAACTTTGCACCTTTTTTTGTATTTTACAAGAACTAATTTTACAAATTTTGTTTGGTCCAAATGGAACTTACATTTATTTGTCTTTTTTTTTTTTTTTATTTAAATGTTTGAACAGTTTCTTGTTTTGTACCAAAAAATAAATGATCATTTGAATAATGGTGATTTCAATTATTATCAAAATAATTGTTTAATATATTTTTTTTTATAATCGAGCAGCTCTGCTCCTGATCATTTGAATCAGGTGTGTCATAGGAGGGGAAATATCTAAAAGATGCAGCACAGAGGCCCTCGCGAAGAGGAGTTGCCCACCCCTGATATAGTTGCCTCTGTGTCCATGTGGGAGTAAGAAGACCAGTTAATTTAGGACAGGTCAGGTCTCTCTTCACCATAAAAGTTTAATACAGCAACCATATCATTATGAATGCCACACCAATCAACCCATCAGTATCATGCTCCATCCTTTCCATGCTCTCCTTGTACTCACTCCAACCCGAAAAAGTTGAGGACATGTCCAATGTTCAAAAAAGACAGGGACAAAATTGCACTCAGATCTTGTACTCCTGAAGGATCCATGAAACGACTCCACGAGAGACGCCGTTGAATTTCCAAGTCCGCTGAGCAAAGTAAGCTATGATGTGAATGTTGGTGTTGACAATGGCGAAATGACAGCAACTTGCTTGGCTGTACGGGAAAGTTCAACTTCACAGAGAGGATTTATTTTGTGACGACTGAGTCCAGAGGGGGCCCGGTGGAGCAGAGCTTTGGGTGCAGCCCGTTGGCAGATCTCCCAAAGCTCCTGCATGCTTGATATAGGGCCACACTATCTGTCGTGACAACTGCTTATTAAAATCCACTGCATTTTTCCTTATTCTCCCTCCTCTCATTTCTCCGTCCCTCCTTATATTTTGCCGCGCAACCTCTCTCATCCACCTGAGCTGGAGAGAGGATAGGTTTACTGGTAGAGGACATAAATTCCCCACGCTTCAGGCAAGGTCTTTCATCAGTAGGCCATTTCTCATCATTTTTTACCTCAAGTCAGCAGTCTACTGTATCTGGATAATTATTACAGCCACTTTTAGAGAACATATCGAGGTCCCGCTGCCTCTTTTCTGTTGTTGTTTTTTTACACAGTCACTAATTCAGCGGAGGAGACGACGAAGTGCAGCAGTGCCGAAGTCCGGGCCTTGGGAGCCTCTATCCAGCCTGTTTTAGATGTCTCCCTCCTCCAACACAAAACTCTGATGATCAGGGTGGTTATGTCTCTATCTCTTCTCAGAGCTTGCTGATGAGCTGATCATTCGAATCAGGTGTGTTGGAGGCTGGACAGGGGCTTTCGAAGGCAGGAATTGGGCACCCCAGCACGAATGTGTTAAGCACAAATGGATGTCATTATGAGGATCTCAAATTATTCATGAAAGCAAGCATATGTGATTGTACATTCTGCCTTGAACACTCAATGGTCACCAATATTCATGCCTGCTAGGGTTGAGCCTCCTTTGAATTTGGACGATTCCAGTTCCGCTTCCTCGATTCGTTTTCCGGTTCCTAACGATTATCGATTCCAGTTGGTGATGCAAAAGGGTGCTGAAATGTGAGACGGAAATGCAAACTCAATCAAAGTGTACTGTTTGGCGTAACAGAGCTTCAGAACACTTAGACATAAATAAAGTAAAAGGGGATTGGAGTTGATGACATTGCAGTCGCCCTTAGTAGTTATTCCATTAGAAATTATGCATGCAGTGAAATATTAATTTGGTGTTTTTAACTAGAATCCATTAAAGCCTTCAGCAATAATGAAGGTCATATCAATTGAACAAATACTAACAGTGACAAAGAGAGTGGTTGTACACCGAAGGAGCTCTCGCTATAAAACACGCATGCGTGTGTGCGTGCACGCTTTGTGAGCGAGAGAGAGAGAGAGTGTGCCGAGTTGGGTGCGAAGTGACTTTGTAATGATTAATGTCCTGAGTCTCCACTCTGTGAGTGGGAGATAATACAGAAGGCTGTGGCCTTTGTGTTCCTCGCTTGTGTTAATACCTGCACCTATCAGGAGATTTTAATAGGCCTGGAATCACATTTGCTAGGGTCTCTTCACGAAAAGCCTACACTGAGAGTGTCTCGCCAAATGGGACGTTGAAGAAAGGACTCGTGCTCGCTGAGAAATACAAAATGCAGAATGTATTCATCTGCTCTAATTGTTGCCGTCAGTGAAAATCATAGCGGATGGGTCTATTATGGGTCATATTAACACAGTTTATCTAGTCATTGCATCTGCACAATCAAATAACGTCCAGTACCTTGTCATTTAATTACAAGCTAATTAAAATAGAAGTACAGAGGTGGAACCACTGTACACTCCATCACACCGAAGGGTGTTTTAAAAAGTTTCCCCAGTCATTTAGCTAAATCAGGTAAATAAGAAAGAAACCGTCAGAATGATGCCATAAAGTTGTATAACACGGCTAACTACAACCACAGTAAAAGACCTATTTAATCTTAACAGCATCAATGAAAAGTAGTGCTGTCAAGCGATTGCAATTTTTGAACTAATAAATCGCAAATTTTTCCATAACCGATCGCGATTAATCCATTTTTCAGCTAAAAATTTCTACGAAGCTTGGAACAGATATTCACTTGAGTAAAATGGTGGAATTAATGTAGTGTAGTCGAGCATAACAAAAGTAATCAAGGGCTTCCAAACCTTTTCGGACAAATCGGAAATGCGCCAGCTCGTGCCGTGCACAAAACTCTGCAACAGACATTGTGACAAATAGCTTGCAGGCCAGGGTGAGAAAAGGTGGAAGTGAGTGACGGCATCTTTCAAAATGCGATGGTACTTGGTGGCAGCTACAAGCTTTGTACGGAAATGTCAAGGTGCAAAAGTTCCCTTTTTTGAGTCAAGGATATTTAAATGACTCATGTTTTATCTGACTTGCATAAACTGCCACTAAGTGAGATCTAATGGTGTTGTTTTGTTTCTTACTGGATTTGAGTTTGGAAAGTAATGCGGGGCAAGCAAAATGTGCTCTGCTCTCTTGGAATACCGATTAACGAGAAGAAACTTTGGAACGCTTCATCTTGAGAGAAGATCGCAATGCCTAGAAGGAATTATTTGTTAAATGTACTATTTTTTTTCTGCTCAACAAAATGATCAGTGACTCAGTCAGATATGAAAGCCTGAGTAAAACTTTCCTTTCGCAAGGTTATTTTTGTAACAAGACAGTTTAACTGTGTGGAGCTCCTGGCAGCCATTAGAAATGAAGAAAGCGGGGGCTGTGGGCAACAGGAAAGGGCAAAATAGCATTTTTATTTCCTGTCATCTTGCATGTTATGGTTGAATCTAATGTTGGTATGTTTCTTGAAAAACAAATTCCACACTTCTTTCTCCTCACACCGCTGAATATGTTAGCACCTGTTCTCACCACTACTTACAATTCAGATGCAACTTTGTCTGCTTAAGTCACCACAGTGCACTGTATGTACTTGATTATGATTTTTTCTCTCAACAGTTTAGAATGGTAACCAGCACCGGTAGGCGGAAGCAGTTTAAATGAGTAAACGTCTAACCAGTATAGAGAATGTGAACTGGCTGTACCAGAGTTTCAGCTGAATTTCTTGAAAGAAGAAGTCAACCCAAACATTTTTATCAATAATATGTTCTATGCAGGTCCACTAGTTGAAACAAAGCATTCTGATTAATATTGCGTCTGCAATACCTGGGGGAGAACCTTAGGGAACATCCTTTTTTCTTTTTTTTTTTTGCCGTACTAAAATAACGTGTACATCCACATTGCACATCCACTGCAGTAGGTGGCAGCAGCGCTCTCATTGTCAGAGCATGCACAGGGAGTATAAACAAATCTAATAAGGATACAATGTTATGGAGAGGTGTGCTTATAACAATTTTATAGACTATAATGATGCTATTTATAGTCACGGTTGAAATTGAGGGGCGCAAAATACTTTATGCAACGGTAGTTCATAACTCAGAGCAGACATTACACAAAAGGCCCTTCTGTGGTATTTGGCCATGAATGTATTGTTTCAGGGTACAATTCTAACATTTAGTTTGAAAAATGGGGAAAATAAAACTTGAGTGGGCCTCTTTTGAGATGTCGTCTGACACGGGAATATGGATTTATTTGAGATTTGCTGCGTTTTGTTTGTGCCTTCAATGGACTGGTGAAATACGTACAATGGTCGAAAAAATGTGAGGTGCACCAATAGAGGCAGGCAATGATGGGGAAAGGGATGGGAAACCCAGAGAAAGTCTTGTTCAGAGGATGCTAATAGAATCCCACATTGTGAATGATTGGATGGGACAGTAACCAAATGAGAATTCTACATTGATCCTGACACACAAAGGCCTTGCGGGACAAAAGACAGATGGAAGTATATAACTTGCAACAAAAAAGGAGGAAATTTAAAAAGTCACAGGAAAGAAGCTTGTGAAAGGCAAGGCTTATAAGCCCTTGTCACAGACTCCCAGTAGACGTAACCTCATTTTCATATACGACTAATTTAATCAAGGTGACTTCTCCGGCATGGCTCTCTTAGGATAAAGGCAGGAATTTGCGCTTCCCCGACGCCCACAAGCCAACTTATGCTAAGACTTGTGTGAACATTTCGACGTCCATGTAAAGTCTGGTGGCCACACTCTCCTGAGGATCCTTCTCTTAATGGCTGTCCCAAACTGTTTTCCACTGTTTCTTTGCTGCAATATTCCTGCATTGGAAATATTTGGACATCATTTTGTAGGTCTCTGAAATAGGGACAGCCAAAATTGGGTGGTTGTATAATATTTAAAAGGACAATAAAGTCCATTTAGAAGTGTCCCTTTACTTGGTACGTTTGGATACAAGGACTATGTTATCGGTATTCACGCAGTTCAGTTCACCCCGCTCCCAAGCATTCATAGTTATGAGCAAATGAACTATCGCTACACTCTTCGTTTGCTCCTGTACATCTATATGAGGAGACAAATAGCTGTGAGAGTCACCCATGACACAAAGAAGAGAAAAAAAAAATCAGTTCAAGGTGTACTGTGGTGAATAAGAACCAGCTGGGAAGAATACAAAGACCTGTTAGAAAAAGTCATAAAAAGCATAACCTCCTTGGCAGAGGTAAAAGTGCATCAAGAATAAGTCTACACAACAAATCCAGTTCTGGAAACAAGGTTAAGGCGTCTTGAAATAAAGGAGGAATTTATTCTTCAATCACGAGCATGAATAGATGTTTAGTGCTCGGCTGTTTGAAATAACGCACGCTCTGTGGAGATTGCGCTACTGCCAATTGTCAATTCCTCAATGCTGATGGAGTTTCACCTCAAGGGACCTTATTAGATGACGGGTCACTAAACGTACTGCCCCTCCAACTGAAAATACTCCTGTGCCCATGCCAGAACTTGTCCTGATTAATTAACAACAGAAGCCAAGTCCAGCTGCCACAGGGTAGAAGAGGGGCCGAGACAATGAAAGAGATCGTTAGCGCTGTGTCTACTGATGTTTCCTCTGATACCATCTCCTAACTATTCCTCACATTGAGATTGTGCCGGGCTGTCTGGACCAACAAAGCTTTCAATGAATAATTACAGGTTAAAATGTGTATATTTTCAATCAAACGTCTCTCTATTGAGTTATCCTATTCGCCAGCTGCCTGGTTTGTTTTCAGAGTACCGTGAATTTCCATCCCACGGCAGGATTGTGCGACAACAAATTTGCATTGTGCTTGCGTGCTTTACAACCAACATAAACGGTATAAATTTGACTTAGTAGGCCAACTATGCAAACCAGTTAGTTCATGGAGTTTACTCTTAAAATAGCAACAACAGACCTTAGATCGTGTTTTGTCTTTTGTATTTATCGTGATGTAGCGGTGGGATTGTGCTAGTGTGACTACAATAAAAGAAACAATCCGACCGTGTCGATGTCTCGGCTATGCTCTCTGCACTGGCTAATTAAGACTTTCTAATATCAGAGTTATCTTCCTCTGAGTTGTCTTGTCGGAATCGCACTCATGAGCCCACGAGAAAACAATCTGGTTTGCCGGTTGTTAATTTTACGCAAATTGTCGACAACTTTCTCCCGTCATTATCCACACAATCCCATCTTAATCACTGTGGAAGAAACGGTTGATTCTTCTCGGGGTAACGTAACCATTCTACGCCACAGGAAAATTCAGGCTATATAGGAGAAAGAATGACCTTTCTTGTGCCACTGGCAATGTGTTTCAAGACACCTGAGTGATGTTATTTCCTCTTGCAGAAGAGTCAAAGCTTTTTGGCCAGAAATGGATTCCATGTTGGGAGAAAGCACTGTCAAATATCATTTATCAAATCACACATGAGCATCCGTGGAGGGTTTTGTTCAAACTATCGGTGGCAGGCTATATTAAATAAGCAAACGAAGTTTACTTTACCATTGACCTGCAGTTGTGTATGTTTTGCGGTAGACACATCGCCATAGAGCAAAAATAAATAAATAAATCTGCTCCATTTGATTTCTTCTGAGTACTGTGCAATGCACTGGGAAATCACAGTTTTTTTCCCCCCGCGGATTATTTTTCTCCAGGAATGTATTGTCATTTCCAATTAAATGCGTGATCTGAGAAGACGTTGCCAGCAAAACTAACGGCCATTGTGTGGTAAGGTTGCTTGCATGCGCTCTGTTTGCTTGCATAGCCGTTACATTTCTCTGTGGAGGACACTATCAAGGTAGATGCACACATGCAGGGTTCTAAAAAGAAAAAAAAAATAGCACGACACAATGAACTGTTTCCATCTGTGAAAATTGCTTGACGCGTTCAAATTCTGGGAGGCATTCCTCCAAGACCTCCATTAATGCCTTAGTTATATTATGCACCATTAAAACGTCGAAAAGCGACAAGAGCCATATATACTCTTGAGTTGTGCACTTACATCACAGTGCATTATCCCACCAAATTACTTAAAGCATTTTTCATTTTGGAAGGTAACGCTACAAGTGTGTATTTTGGTGCATTGTTAATGACATCATCACTTTGAATACATTCTCGTAAGCAGATAAAGCCAACAAAATGACGTTCTCTGTAATCCGTAGAAAACCCACATATATTTGGATTACGTAATGTTCAAAGACACCAAACAACTTCAATGCAACAGTGGAGTCTTCAATCAACATGTTGCTCATAAATGTCTCTTCTGTTATTAACAAGGTGCATTTATTGAATGATATCTTTACAACCATCCAAGTATTAGTATTCGTAGTAGTAGTAGTAGTAGTAGTATAGCATTTACTTCGAAGGGAATATGTTCATGGGGCATTTAATTATCCATGCACGTTCTGCATTTCCTTTTTGTTTAAAAAAAAAAAAAATTGTGTCAAGGAAAAAAAAACACGGCTCACATATAGAATTATTCATGAGCTGCAGCAGTAATCCATGGATGCAAGTGCCATACATCATCTGCAAGGCAACACAATACAGTCCATGAAAAAATAAAATTAGAAAAAACACTGTGTCCAATTGAAATTCTTGAGACACACCTCATCATTAATTAATCAGTCAGGCGTTCGACTTGACCCAAATTGGTGGGAACAGTTTGATGAAAGTCCTTTCCTTCCCAGCATGAACTCAAAAAAATCACACTGACACACTTAAAATATCTAGAAAAGTAAAAAGTCCTTCTGGGACTAAGTAAGCTGTTATAACCACAAAGCTGAGAGTCAGTCCACGTTTTCCTCTCGATTATCCGTTCCTTTAGATTTTGTTGTGCTCCAATACTTCTGTCTAAATTCCTAACTGCAAACCAATCTGCCCCGGGAGTAGGAATTGTAAAATAGAACCCCGCAGGTATGTATGAACTACCTGCTGAGTTAACGCTGAAGCACTAAAGGCTCCTGAGGTCAGCACCAGTGGAGAAGCGAGACATTTGAGATTCCACGTTAGTGTGCCGCTGAAAAGTTCACAAGCATCCTAGGTGTGTTCCCAAAGGTAGAGTATGGAGGTCTTTAGGGGTCCTCTCCATGCAACGCTTAGCTTGGCTCATCTCAGCGGGCAGATGTTGTATAAACATGTGTTTGACCGCAGGGGAGCCGGAGATTGCGATGGGAGTGGAGCAGATGCAAACCTTCCTTATGCTAAGGGTGGAGTTTTGAGATGAACCAATCAAAGCAGACACGAAACAGCGAGCGGCAATCCATGGATGTCGACGCCTACCCAGATCGTAGTCTTTCCATGCATGATTCCTCTGGGTAGTGATGGGGAACTGGGACAGTCTGCTAAAAGGCAACATAATCAATCAAAGCAGGCGGTCTGACATTCAACACAACACAACATTTCTGCAGGGAAATCGTTGATGAGTGATTTTCCTTTCATCTTGCGCTGCAAATACTGTACACTAGTCAGTTACACTAAACATGTATGTTCGGTCTCCTCTTTCTACAGATCAGCATCAACAAAGAAACGTTGATGTCAGTGTTACAACTGTAAATTGTGTGAAGGCACAAACGTTTCCTAATTGATGATCTGCGTGATGGGTAATCGGTGTCAGTCATTTTCAGACCCTCCTTCACCCAACCACATAAGAAAAAAATAATAATAACATAGAGACATACCTGAGCTTGAATGCCTGAATTATTCCCAAAAAAAAAAACATGAAAAAAAATACGATCTTGGCATTGAATGAGTTAAAGCTGTACCGGTACAAATGTCTGTTCATAACAAAACTGGAGGAAAAAAAAAAGAAAATGGAATCTTTGTATTAGGGAAAAGTGAGGTTGTATTCAGAATAGGCATGGGCATACATTTAATAGCGAACTTGAAATATAAGGAAAAGAGTTTGATCATTTCATTTATATGTATATGTATGTCTTTTAGTGGAACCATTCCATTCAGTTCAATTCAATGCAGTCAAGATTTTGCGATTCAAACGTTTTTTACTTACGCTCCTGATTCCTCTCCATTTTACTGATATCGTTAAAACTATTTTTGTAATTTGAAAAGATACATGACAGCGAGAAGGAAAAGGAAATCGAATCTCTGAATGTATGCCACTTGAGAAGTCAATTCTTTTCTAAATAACGTGCCGTTTGACATTTATAACTCCTCTTCTTAAGCTTGTCTTCAGTTGTTAACACACTGGATCAAGTCAAGACCGGTTTAGGAAATCCTTTCACAAATGAATATAGTTTTCATGTGCTTCTCAAGCTACTAAATGCTACTATAAGTATACAGTATTACGTAGGCAGTACAGCTGATTTATTGTTGTTGTTGTTTTTTTTTCTTTTTAATTATTTTTATTCTATTCTTTGTTTTTAACACTAGACCTTCTTTAGTTGCGGTCTTGACTCACAGCTGTGAGCAGCAGCAAGCCCCCGGGGCAGAACACGTGTTTTCATCTGATGTCGGTTTGTCTGGTGTCAGCAGGGCCAGGCTTTGTTTTTCCCATCAGCACCCTCACCTCTCTGCTGGCAGCATCTTTGGTGGGATAGGATTTTAACACAAGTAATGAGAAACGCTTCACACTGTGATGCTCGAAATTTTTACTTCATTGATATGATCGCATATGACCTTTCTGTGCCATGCGGCAAAAACTGACGGTGATAGTTTATTGCTGCGATGATTTTTTTAATAATACAAAGCATGCACTTTCATTTCCCTACCAATAAAAAAAAAACGTGTTTACTTTCGTTATTTAGGTCATTAATTCAACAACAGTCAAACAGTTTATTTGGGGATTATAGTGGACACCCGCATACTCGCAGTTCGGCAGTCGGCGATTCATCTAAAAAAGGGCTAATTGCCTAGACCTAGACTAAAATTCCATTTAACCCATTAAGTCCTAAAGCGCCTGGCGAAACATCAACATTGAATGGCTTGACTGTGAAAAGGCATATAAATATGTTTTTGGGATTGAATGAATTAAAATAACAGATTTAGCGGTTCAAAAACATCAGTCAACAAAGACATCTTGTAAATTAATATTTTGTCGTGGCACACTTTGGCGAGGCTGGCGACCCAGTGTCCTCCCGGGTGGGTTATTCGATATCAAAAAACAAAAAAAGGTTTGTCCGAGGACTTAACAACACAAAAAATCTCTATCCTACTAGATGCAGGAAAGACCCTTTTGTCAGGCTTCATCAACTTTACATACAGCACTCTACGTTGTTGGATGTGATTACCAGAGTCACGTCATCATTTAAGCACAACCTTCACCAACGACAGTATGAAGGAACAAAGCGCCAGAGGCTATGAAAGTAGAGAAAAGCCCTTAAGGTCTGCCATCGTTGTAGTGCGCCCTCATCAGACTCCCTTTGGTGGTTCCCTTTGAGTAGCTTTATGGTTCAGAGATGTCATCAATTTCCGTCCGCCTCGTGTCTGGCCAGGTGCTTTGCGAAGCCTCCTTTAGTCCACCTGTAAACACCACAACAAATATGGAATGATCGAATGAAGTTTATCATTATGATCCCCTGCAATGTCATGTAGAGGTGTGGTTTACACCGCGAGTCCATTAGCAGTAAATCAAAGGGAACACAAGCATACAAAATGGACAGGAATGTGGACGCTATTTCTACTGAATCTCAGCAAAAGCAAGAGTGGCGCGGCTGGTCAATAGAGGGCGCTACGGTGCTGCCCTAACACTCAGCTGAGGAATAAGGATAATCAGGAATAAGACATAGTGTATGTAGTATGCCGTGCTTTATTTATTTAAGTAAAAATATATTTGTATTTTTGTAGTGTTCACATTAACCCCCCCCCCCACGCTGTTGCTGTTTTCATTCATGGTGAAGAGAACGGTAAATATCAATATCCTGTGGGTTTTACTTTCATTATACTGAAGCTGAGCTATCAACGTCGGCTATCATCACTTAGTAGCAGGTTGCATAACTATATTTATAGTTGTCTTTTTAGGAAAGTAGTCATCATATTGACCCAATTGATTTATTTGACCTTTTTTGATTGGAGCCACAGTTATGATTTCGATGTGTGTGGAATTTGATGGCGTAACATTTGTGATCTGCCTTAAAATATCAGTCCCAGTTTTAAAGATATTTGCTTTTCAAGACAAGAACTGCAGTGTTAAATCTGAGTCTGAAGTTTGAGTTTCTTTGGTGTGCATGCGTGGCTGAACCTGTGGACGAATGATGAGGCCAGAGGATTGCAAACTCCCACGGCTATCCGTGTCCCTTTTATTAAGATGCAGGCAGCAGAGAAATTCAGTTGGGTGTGGAGCTGATGGGATAAGCATCTCTCCCCGGATGAACTTTTATCCGTGGCTGAGAGCCACTCCGCGCTACTAAATTTTAATTACCACGAGCACAGAAATACTACGATTATAAAATTACGATTGTGTTCTAATAAGAAAGAATTATGGAATGTGGAATTATGGAAGAAAATATAGACATGTTATATTGTTTCACTGTAGGTTTTGTTTTTCACCTCAAAGCCGTGTTATAATTGGGTCAGTTCTACAATCTTGGTCAATTCAGCTGCTCTCTAAACTTGAAGGATGACTCCCATTAGGCGCAGTTCTGCTCCCTGAGGCCACAGAGGACACCGAGAAAGTAATTACGAGACATAATGTTATTAATTACTCTGAGCGCTCATGCTTCTGTTGGCACTCAACTGTTTGTGGATGAGCCTCTCAAAGCCAGTCACAGGCAACGCCACAAAGCCCAAGTAACCCACTCATCTATGTCATTGGATTGAAGGAAATCTTGCGCTCATTTACAATTTCTTGGAACGTTGTCTGTTTTCCCTCTGCGAGCGAGGCAAGGGAAAATGCATCCACTATCTATCAGCAGCTATCCCCTGCAGTCATTTTTGTCCTTACAAAGCACACAGAGGAAAAAAATAACATGAAGGAAGAAGGTGATCAGACTGCGCAGTGTGACTCAATTTGGGAAGAAAAAAGGAAATAAGGTTGAATGTAATTATTAGTACTACAATAATTACTCATGCTGACGTGTAATGAGACCCTTGCATGTCTATGTTTTCACGTTACGGGTGTGAAATCTCCCACCTCCACATTGTTTTCCCATAATCTCCTCCTTCTTGCGATTTATAAATACCTCAAACAGGCCACAAATAGCAGAATATAATCTCATTACCTCAGTGATAATATAATAAGACATGCACTTTATTTTTAATTATGGAAATGGAGCAGAAGATGCTTCTGTAATGATGCAGGGTTCAGCAACATCATTGTTCAAAGTTCATAAAAATCATGGATCAGTTTATGAGTCACAGAATTGGTGACCAAACCCCCAAAAATCCTTTGCATGTATGTACTGTAACTCTGTCGGGATGCTACCATATCAATTCTTTGCAAAAACACAACTGTGCAGTGTTTCGTTCATTTGTTTGCATTACGCTAAATGCATGGGTGCCAAAAATCACCATTCGGCATTCATCTTGGTTATAAGGTCACAGTCCAGGAACAAACAAAACATGCCTTTTCTTATCCTCAATGTAATCAGACTTCATGAGAGGTATATTATTTTAATGAAACAAAAACAAAACAGCAAACCCAGCAGTAAATTTGCCTATGAATGAAAGATTCCCAATGTAAATAATATACAGTGCAATAAATTATTCAATAATATCTAACAGTGTAAACATTACCTTTATGAAATCACATTTGTATATATTTTAGAGGGGATCGAGCCTTTTCCGTTGCCGGTTGCTCTCTTTGGAATGACTTTCCATTAAAAATTAAGCAAGCCCCATCTTTGTACATTTTTCTCTTAAAACATCTTAAAACACATTTTTTTTATTCTATGGCTTCTGACTCAACAAGAGATTCAACATTATTTCAGTGTTTTATGGTGTTTACTGTTTTTATGTTATTCATTTATATTTGTCTTTTTTTGTATGACTATTTTTTACTCAATGAACAGCACTTTGTATGGAATAATGGTTGAGTGTTCTATAAATAAAGTTGAGTTGAGTCAATTTTACAGTAGTGTTCAGTCCATAACTCATGTCATGAAAAATGACAGACTGACAAATGACGGATGGGTACGCTGACCGCTGACGGATGACGAATGACGGACCAGAAAAAAATTGTAAAATATCCACATCTGGTGTTATCTCTGTAATCTGTAAAATGGGATATTTTACTTAAGTGTGCTAAATCTGTATTTGTACTTTATTACCAATAGCTGTCATTATGTCAATATCCATTCATCCATTTTCCATACCCATTGTCGTCATTAGGGTCACGGTTACCTAGAGCCTAGCCCACCTCTCCAGATCTCAGACATACTAAAAGCTACACCGTGCACAAGATATATAATGTTAAGTGGGGAATACTCTGTTCCATGCGATTCAAAATGTGGATGTGTTTGCTCTTTCTTACGGATCTGTGGCAAATTTAATTAAAGCTAAAGTGAAACTCATTTAATGAAATGTTTAATGAATGACAAATGGGACTCAGTGTTTTGTGTCGCTTACGTTAACAACACAATCTTAAGCGATCGCAAACCTGCATTCCCCAGATTATTTCTGAGATGCACAAATGTGTTTGCATAATATGAGCTTCACATTTTTAATGCTTGTACACAAAAGTGGCAATATGCTTAAATCCAACCCTTGTTATCCTGAATGCATTTGGTGCTTCGTCCTCCGGGTAGCTAAAAGATAACAGGCTGCAATAAATGTGAACGGTTGACAACAGAATGCGGCACGATCAGTGTAACACCGATGCGGCCTTGAAGACAAATACAAGCATTACCAATAGAACCTGTTTGAAGCTAAAGAGAACAGCGACAATGAACCAAAGCTTGAATGGCCTCCCACAAGAGGAATTGCACCTCTTTTATTCTAGTGAGACTCCTTGGCAGTTATGATGCATTTACTTACTTACCTGAACGGGAACATTTTCTTTCATCTCCGTTACAGGGTATCAGTGAGACACATCTCGAGTCATTTGAAGTACTGTTACCAGGGGACACGCTGCTGGGCCACCACACTGAGCTTATTTGATTTACTGAGTTTTATGTCAGCTGTGACAATCCACTCTATGTTTCATGTCTAGTTCCAAGTACAGGCACAGGAAAAAAGAACACCATAGTCCTATCCCTTCAAGCTATGACTGGCCCACTGCCTATATTGCTGTGATGTAGGGTAACAGAGTTCTTTCACTCTACGAGCAGAAGTCAGCAAAATCTAACACCCACACGGACCACAAAGCCTTCGATGCTGCGGATAAGTGAAAGATACATTTCAAAAATAAAATAAAACGTGACAATTTCAATCGTTGTCAGACTTTAACAATCATGTTTGTCCTGATGCGTTTATACAAATGTCTAAATCGCTTGCAGTTAAAGCAGGTTTTCATTTTAAGTAGTCGCTGAAGGGTTAGTGATTCACTCACCTGAATTACCGGTATTCACTTCCCACTCAGTTACGGTGTGAAGGTAACAAACTCAAGTGGTGAAATGGATGGGTGGATTTGAAGCAATATCAAAACCAACAACAACAAAAGAAAAAATACATGTACTCTTATGTTGTATGCTCTTTTAGTAATTTGACTAAATTACTTTTTATTTCTCAACTTTACTTTTAAATGTATTAAATGTTGCCTTTAAATGTTGTATGTGAAACGCATTGAGCTATCATGTGAAGGAAATGTTCCATATAAATAAACCCGCCTTGAATCTTCAGAATCTTCAACTTCAAGAAAACCGCTGTTTAATTACTCAGACAATTGGTCATCCAAGCTACTACATTTAACCTGCACAGCATTATGAATACACACACATTCAGGCTTACGGACAATTTAGTCTTCAATTAACCTACTATGCATATTTTGAAACATTGGGAGGAAACTGGACTGGCCACTGTGCTGCCTTTATTTATTTAGTTATTTATTTTTAAAATGCTAAATACTAAAATACTTAGGGAAAACTTAATATGATTATAAAAAAAAACTCAGGAGCGGAAAATTGGATTCTTTCAGAAACTTCAGCAATGCTTCCCCCCACAGCATTTAGTACACTCCTGAACAATTACAGTGTCGCAAATTCTATTTTGATGAAATTGCAAGGCTATAGGACCGCAAGGTCAGTTAGGCAATTAAAAGAAGCTGTTAGGGTGCTCCATCTCATTTCCATTTGTTACATAACACGGCTCATTTCACAGCCATCAGGAACCTTCGATGTCAATACTGTCTGCATATTCATAAATAAAAGTCTGGCACAGCATTTCTGGAGGCCATTTTCATTTTTGCTCTTGAAGGGAAGAGGTGATACACTTTAAGGTCAGACTGCTCTCAAGCCTTGAGCCTCACTCCCTGACAGGTTTATTCAGACAAAGGGCCAAGGTGGGAGTGAAACGCTCTCGTGCAAGCCAATTAGAGCTTGTTTATTTTTCTCAGCAGTCTAATAAATGTCACTTTCGAGTTTTAATGGCTTGGAAATAGAGCTTGATTAAAATGCAGGCCGGTGGTGTGACTGGATATCAAATATAGCCGCAGATGCCCTCATTGTGTAGAATGGCAAAGCATTGTTATGGGAGGTTATAATAATAATAGGAACATTTATAACACCCCACTGACCTCAGTGTTCAACAGCCACCATGAGGTAGAGGAAAACACAGCACCTGAAGGAGCTCTCATGTTGAAATATTTAGTAAAAGGCAGTGAACATTTCAACAACCATAACAAGGAATATTAAAGCCTGTTCACATCCCCGGGTGCTATATAGGAGCACTTTCTCACGGCCCTTGGCACCTGATCCAAATGTAAGAGGCCCCATTTTTCAGGCTGTGAAATAAGTCCAATGCAAAAATTGTGTCAAAACAGACACAAAAACAGTGCAGTGCATGAAGTGAGATGTTCAAGTTTCGAGGAGCTACACATTGGTGTAGCGGTTGGCACCTCCACTTCACGGTAGAGGCGTTTTGGATTACAATATCGGCTCAGGCCTTTCTGTGAGTTCTCTCTGTGTGGGTTGGGCTTCCTCCCACATTCCAAAAACATGCAGATGACATTCGGCAGATTTTAGAGCTACATCGACAAATAAATGGTAGCCTACTACACTCTCAAAACACTTGGGTTAAAAATAACACAATTTGGGGTCAAAAAGGGACAGAACCACTAATTGGGTCAATTTGACCCACCCTCTTGTGTTTATTGGGTTGTTTTCTGTAAAAACATCACAGAAGGTTGGGTCAAATTGACCCAAGTAATGGATCGATCAATTTTTGACCCCAAATTGTGTTATTCTTAACCCAACTGTTTTAAAACTGTTACATATTCCATTACCAATATTTTCCTATACATTATTAAATGTCAGTGAGACTCAAACAGGCGGTTTTTGTTTTGTTTTGTTTTTTAACAGCACGATTGTTTTTATAATAATATAACCTCTTCTTAAGTGTTGACTTCTTATTATCTTTGTATCTGCGACATTTGAAAATGTCAGTGTGAGCTGCAACACAATTATTTAGGTGATGATTGTCCGGCGAACAAACACCAAGCGAACAGAAAATTGTTGCAACATTCATCATCAATATTTCCATTCGCTACATCGTTTGAATTTACACTCCTGACAGAAAAAGTAAGGGTATCATATTCATGTTCATTTGTAGTGAATCAAGTCAGCACCAAGCAAACTGCATTTTTTTATGTACTACTTTTGTATTACAACTAAACAACAGAAAATGATGACAAAAAAAAAACTTGTTTTGAATTCCATGTAAACAAAACCGTAATATATCCATCACCACAAAATCAGAAGCCAAACTGGACAGCTTGTAGTAGCACCCATGGTGAGAAGGCCCAATTACCGGTTTTCTCGCCTAAGCCCTGCGAAGACTAACAACCCGTGTTCAAAAGATCACCAACAGCGATTTCACTGATAAAAGGGACCAGAACAGATGTAGCACATTGAGAACAAGTTGAATCTTCATCTCTAAACTTCACTAGAAAAAGGTGGGGAAAATAAGGCTCAGCACGGTCATTATATTGAGATAAAAGCCTAGTCCCAATCAATTGGAAAGTTTAATTCCTTTAAATCCTTTTCAAAAGAAAGTATCCATTACAACTAACTTCTGATATGCTTTCTGAAAAAATGAAACCATTGTGTTGTACACTATACAGCAATGACCTTAAAGTCAGATTGAGGGCACGGCTAAATGCTTAATTAGGCAGTTAGTGTTGGCACGCTTAATAATAGAGATGGTGCAGATCCAATAGCAGGGGCAGACAATTTGCAGCGATTTCGGCAGCAGACCTCTCTGTGGCTGCCAAATGGCTTTCTGTCCTGAAGAATGGAACGACTGGCTGCAACACAAGGACTGCCACTGCACCATCATGATGCTAACTGCCCCAGCTCTAACAGAGGAAAAAGACAAGATTTCTGTTTCGCTACTGACATCGTTGACGTCAGTCAACCTTTGTTTCAGCGTCATAAAATGCTGTTGTGAACTTTCCAAATCAACCATGCACCCACACCTGGCTTTGGTACACCAGTGTTCCTAAACATCTTATCATTAACATCTTGTTGTTATGGTAACACCTTACTGAGCTTTACTTAGCTCAACTTTCTCTACGTGCTCAAATCTGGAGCTCCCAACTCTAACTGAAATTCAGGATCTCATTAAAAAAAATAATAATAATCCAAACCATCCACCTACCAACTTGCCCCTATGCCCACTGGCCTTGTGCTCTCTCCTTGTTTTTCCTCACTACCATTACCATTGGCTCTTCTCTCACCACTGCTATCAAACAAACAAATGTTAATAACACGATACAAAAGGGCTAACAGCTTTTCCCATTCTGGCTTAGCTTTCCAAATGAAAGTCTACTTAGTTTTTCAGCGCACCTAACTGTGCTGGCTGTACCATCCTGATAAGGGCCGTTATGTGTTGAATAGTTAGTGGTTATGTATTGGTGTTCTCTACCGCCTGTGTCACTGTTATATGAAGGGTCCCAACGAGCCCCTCATACTCAGCTCTCCAGGTCGCAGTAATGAGAGGGTATAATTACTGATCACACTTTGCAAATGGAACAGAAGGGGAATAGAGCCATCTAATAAAGCTAACATTCTTCCTACATGCGCACGCACACACACCAGCCTGCACCAACACACCCATTGAAAAAAAATGTTACGCAAGCTCAGAGCCAAATACCAAGGCTGACAGTGGACAGATTTTAAATCAAAATTGGGTAACAGTGTATTTCCACAAAGGTGGTTTATGAGACTTCTTTTATACACTCTTCTGCTGTTTTCTGGTGTCCACTGTATGAGTTAGTATCATTAATTTGTGTATGTATATACATATACATATATATATATATATATATATATATATATATATATATATATATATATATATATATATATATATATATATATATATGGGAATTTTATAAAATTTTGCGAGTCCTTTATTCGTCATCCGTCAGTGGCCACGGTACCCGTCTGTCATTTTTCATGATGAATTGAATTGTATTAGTTAGTCCGTCAATCCATCAGCCATTCCGTCATTTGGTCTGTTGGTACGTCAGTCGGTCCCCCAAAAAATGTCGGAAAAAACGGGCTTCCGTCAGTGACGGACTGACGGACAGTCGTTGACGGAGGCGGTTAGTGACAATTACATTGACGGATGAGAACAGACTTCCGTCATTTGTCAGTTTGTCTATTCTAAAAGGTATCCCGTCATTCATCAATCGTCAGAAAAATGGGCATCCGTCAGTAACGGACTGACGGACCAGTCGGAACATCTGCATATATATGTATACATAGATAGATAGATAGATAGATAGATTTTATATTCAAATAATTTTGGTATCATCCTGTAGGTGCATATAATTCCTGATGCCTGCCTGATATAAATAGTTTCTCCTCTGAGTTTATATGTAAATCGGTATTAAGATGATCTACCTGCTTTGGAATTTGCCATATGGAATTGAATTAGATTCGATTTTTCAAGAAATCTGGGTGGATTTTGCTTCGGTTATAATGTTCTCCTTGACGTGTTTGTGGCCATTATGTAAATAAAGACTTCAGATTTCTGTCAGTTGTGCAATCTGTTATTGCTATTTAGAGCTTCGTGAAAATAACATGTTGGGCTCTGATGCAGTTTGTTGCAAACACGTTTAGTGACTATAGTGAATTTACCGCCCGGATAAACATTATGAGCCTTCCGAGAAATAAGCATTTGTTCAGCTCACAGTGGCGTGGTGACCTTAAAACGTAAAAATAATGATAATGAAAAAAAGGAGCTCTCCCATCCATGTAAGATCAGTATCTACATCAGCGCTGTATGAATCTTGACAATAATATATTCTAAGTGCCTCTACCAATCTAAACAATGCATTCTGATTAATATCGCTTTAGGAAATATGAGTTGGTGACACGGTGAAAATGACATCACATTTGCTCAGAGCTCAGGTAACGACCAATCATGGCTCACCTGTTTTCTGAAGCTAGACTGACGACTCGTCACTGACGATTGACGGACCGTCACTGACGGGCACTCTAAGTGACCATTACTCCGTACAAAAATCCGACTGACGGACCCGTGCATCAGTCTGACGCGATGCCCATCTCTTCTTACTACGAATGATAGCCACATACCATGAGGCAAATTGCATAAACATGTTAAAGGGGTTTATTGTGAGACATATTCCTGTAATTAAAGGCAATTACCTTGAAACGCTACAACAGTATGCGGAAGCGTACGCTTGCACACGCAAAGGCTGTCTTAAGAAGCACTGAGTGATCATACAGCAGGAAACGTAGCGGCATAGCAGAGGCACTCATTGTCGGCTCAATCTGTCACTTTTTCTTCCTCCGCAGAGTGTCCTGAGATTTTGTCCTAGCACATCCTAATGAGGGTTGTAATCATGCTATGCACTGGACCAGACTACTCAACTAACGAAGATGAGTGTATGATGACAAAACATACAGACTTCTCATCGCCTCCTCTGGGGCTTGGGTTGCCGTCTTAATCACAGAGCCCGACAACAGATCCCATGCTTGTCATTCCCGCGCTTTGAACTACAGTACATCTAACTTTGCATTTCTGGTAGATTTTAGTCAGACCAATTATTTCACAGCAGTTCAACCTAGAGGAAAGAACCGGCAATGCCCACACTGGTTCCTCTGAATGAAGGAGACTGTGCAAAGATGGCAAAGACTTTCTCTTTTTGTCTCATTATGACAAAACCCACAAAACCTTGAGGCTGAGTAGTGATATAATTACTGTATGTTGTATAGATAAAAACGTAACAGCCAAGATCTGAATGTATTTCCAATTAAGCCTTATCATCAAGCTAGCTGTTGGTTTTGACATGATATGACAGTCTCAGTTTTGTTTTTAACAAGAAGGCTGTTAGCCAAGAGCAGAACAGTGGAGCTGCTGTCTCTCTGCCCTGTCTTGTAGTACACGACAGTATCACCCCTTGATCTGTTTAAAAGTCGCTATAATATTGTAACTGCCTAGCATGACATGATATGAGGAGGTGGCAGCTGCCCGTTAGAGGGCGCCGCCCCACCGATCACCACCTTGCCTTGCATTAGAAGACGACAGAAACACAGATTTTTTTTTTTTTTCGGTGGGGGCTGGAACGGATTACCGACATTTTCTTTTCTTTCTTTTCAAACTATGGTAACTGGTGTATACTCAAATGTTTGGTAAAGTTGTCAACGTGTGGGTGGGGGTGATATATTCTCTTCATGCGTCACATGCACAAATCCTCTTTATTAATTGACGTGTGTAATTTGGGCGCTTGGTGATGAAGTGCTGCTTTGGGGGGAGAAAATGTACTCGCCAGCATCTGTTCTTCAAATGAATGCTGGCTATTTTTTGTTCACACGAGGGGCTAGTAGGCAGGGCTCTTTTTCCTTCAGTCACTATGAACATGATCACGTGCGCACAATACAGGCAAGAATGTCCTCTTCAGTGATGTCAGCCATAGAGGTCACATTACAAGCTATGAATTCTATTATCACTTTGTGTCATGCTCAAGACTGAAGCATCACACCGGCGTAACCGTTGACCTGCACACACGTTCCAACTAGTAAGCTTCACTCAGAGTGACAAATGGTCCGATAAGTGAGCAGACTTCGTTTATGGTTTATTGCAGCTTGATTTTCACGCAATTCCTTCAAGGATTTCAACCCTTTGAGTCTGCTCTTTACATTTAGATGTGACCTTCTTCATCCCGGTTTGCTTGACAATTTGCATTTATCAGATTAAGGTGCCTGTCTAAATTGCTGTTTCAGATGGGGGTTATAGTACAAAGAAAAAAAATGTGTCACTTGAGAACTATAGTCGTGAGTTTGTGTGTGTGCTTGTGTGAGTGTTTATTTTCAATTGTATTTTTTTTTAGCAAAGGTCATTGGAGCTTGACAGCATTTCATCAAAAGTATTCTGTAGGAAACCCCTTTTTTCAGCCACGCAGTGCTGCTGCCCTGCTTGGACATATGTATACATGTATACATTATCCCTTCTATCAAATCAAGCTAGCCTTTTTCTTGCAGTAACCAGTCATATGCCAAGAAGATCACTAAGCCTGGCCTTCAATAAATAAATAACCTATTCATAAGAGCAACTTATTTGTGTTTGTTTTTGTTAGTTAGCAGACTACTTCCTGGTGAATGGCATATTATAACCGGATGGGAAATTATGTTTTTTTTGGGGGGGGTCAACGGGTTCTATATAGACACTCACTTGGTTAAAAACAATACAAATAAATAAATAAAACACCTTGTCCCATGCATTAACATTCTACACCATTATTCTTCTCTCATGTACCACGCCGCTAAATGTGTCAAAGTATCTCCGGTTTACAATGTCAAAATGACTTATATGGAAAAAGTTGATTTTTCAAAAAAAGCTGGTTTGCACGGTGCATTATAAAAAGATGCACGCGTTTCCAGTTTTCTCAGGCACATACTGTAGTGCTCCAAACAAATTTCTCAATGTCTGCAAGTAAATGAGGCAACGGGGAAATGAAGCCTGCCAATAGCACTGCTGGAGTCACAGCTGTTCAAATGGAGACGAGTGGGAAACAGTGTAGACACTTATTATGATGCTGGGATACTCACTCTGATTACACATTGGTGGCTTTGTAATTACCACTCTCAACAAAGATTAAGTGGTTGCCTACTGCACCAAACCTAATAAACGGGCCAGAAAGGACACAGCAACTGCAATTAGCTGCGAACTTGAAGACACAACGGTTGCTTCCGCGTGGGTGAGGGTGTAGATCAGGCATGTGCAAAGTCTGGCCCGGGGGCCAAATACGGCCCGTGGTCAATTTTTTTTCCGGCCTCTGTCATGAAATGAATCACGTCCGGCCCGTAGCTTCGTTGACAAGCGTATAAAATGCACTCTAAATGCAATTTCACATTGACACACAAGAGGGCAGCAGTACTCTGTCCAACTCCATAACCCTGTGTGACCCTTTGCGGAACGTTTATAAAATGGCAACAATGAATAAAAAAAGGAAAGTTGACCGCGAGTGCCGACAATTTAAGGAACGGTGAAAATTGGTCAAATCTTTTTCACTGAAATACGCAACAACTGTGTCTGCTTCATTTGCAAGGAGACTGTTACTTATTTCCCTGCTTTTAACATTTATTTTCAACAATAAGCCCTGTTTCAAATCATCCCTGTCCTGTGTGTGGTATGTCATGTTTCAAATGGACCAAAAGATATAAGAATCTTGGAATCCAAATAAAAAAGTCTAAAATGAAAGGCAGACTGGTTTGCTCAAATGTGCTTGGATTTATTGGTGTTCCGCGTAAAATAGAATGTCAGGCTAAATGGTCGGCCCCCCACATTTTCACCTCACCAAATCTGGCCCTCTTTGCAAAAAGTTTGGACACCCCTGGTGAAGATAGTCTGATGCACCAAGGGCGGTTTGACCCCAAGCGATTTTTGATTGAGCGGGACGCTGGAGTCAGAGATGCCTGCTGTGGCCCTTGCAGGCATGCAAGCGTCTTCATCACTTCTCCATAGGCCAGGGCATCAGTCTGCAGTGATGGATGAGCTGGAGGCGGGGGGTAAACAGGAACAGGGGTGACAAAAGCATGTGTCCCTTCAGCACACAGCTGGCTGGAGCAGAGGGATGGAAGACAGTTGGGCACGCCCGGGGTAGGACGAGGGTGGGGGTGTCTTCTAAAGGTCCGCTGCTTTGGGCCAAATAGTCAATTAGATGATCTGACAAAGTGCTCTGTCTCCTTCTGTCTTCATTATGTTATAGCGCTGTACGTTGTTTGTCCTCAACTTACAACTTAAGTGCAGGTGTTGTCATCAAGGTTAAATTGGTGACTTTCAAACTTGCTTTTATCGAGAAAGCATCTCCAATTTGTAATGAAATGAAAGTTTCACGAGAGAGAGTTTTACATTAAGGGTATTTCTACCATGATTTCGACTCAATTGGCAATTTACTTGCTGTTCCTTCAGGCAGGGAGACCAATATGTCTGAAATGAATTTCTTCAGATTAAATTCAAGAATTCAGATTTTTATTCCAAGGCTATTTCAGTCATTGTTACGACTGATTAAATGTGCCAGCTGCACAATACACTTTCCAGGTCAGGATATATAAGTACCATTGCATTTCCAACTATGCTGTATATTTAAGGATTATCATCTCAATTTAATCTCATACATATTTTCCTACATCAAAATGATCCATATTGCATTACTCACAAATCACTTTAAATTTGCGTTTTGGGATTATGGGGGTTATCTTTGCTCTGTCTGTTTGTCTGTCTGTGGGGTACACTTTGACGACTTCATTGCACACTGCAGTCATATTATCAGACTTCTGACATTTATCCACGTGACCAAGGCCTGATTCAAAACCAAAAAAACTGACTGTGCCTTGAGTCAAATCGGAACTATAGAAACAAAGCACAAAAAAATGGACTGCGGTCGCTAGAACCATACAGTGAAATTTAAGTCACTTGTCATACTTCGATTCAGGATAAAAGGATATGTCTTTCGGTTGCAGTACAGCCTGGTTTCCAAACATCCTGATGCTAGAAAGTAGAACAGGCTATTGTTACAGAAACCAAAAAAAAATGGAGCTGTCAGCTCAAATTAAGAGAAGATTTGTTTATGACTGTTTGTTCAAAACTATAATTTATTTGTGATGACACTGCTCGCATAGCAGAACAAATCACTACAAAAAAAATATTCAGATCCACACAAGACAGCAAACACTATCACCACCTACAGTTTTTAATGGAGGTCTTCATTCTCAAGAGTTCTCTTTTTTTTTTGCACTGTTATGAAAGTGCAGTAGCAGTAATTGACGCTGTAATATCGTCATCTTCAGAGAGAGAAACAAATGAGAGAAGCTGCATTCCTTTAATAACACATCTTGCCCTCATTTTAGGTGTGAGGAAAATCTTAGAAAAGGATTCTTGTTACGGGGCTTTTTTTTTGTAGAGAGCTTCACTCATCATCAAGAGTAACTCTTCATGCATGGGTGACTGCATAGATCACGACGAGAAAAAAATAGCTGCGTTTCATCCTACATGTTCGGTTCAAACTGAGGTGACTTGTCACCAACGTGTGCTCAGAGATTTGTTTTTACTCAAAAGCAACAGCTCATTTTGACTTATTGACACTGTATGTGTATATGGTTTCAACTGAGAGAAATGATTGGAACTGTAAACAAGCCAAACATTAGAATAAGCGAAAAGAGTTGCTTGTCCTCTGTGTTGCACCAATGTCCACTGAGAGGTAAAAAAAATGAGCACAGTCTCACTTAAATAATATAACATATCGATTGGCCCGAAGGAAGGTTATTCCTTTATGTATTTGTCCAGACTCGACCTTGTGGCGCGAGTAAGCTTCTTGCCAAAAGCGGGCACACCAATCAGGTGCTGTTGCTTCGACTCTAAATCACACAAGATCAGCAATTTACTCTTCTTTTTCCAAATATTCCAATGAAGTACCGAATAGAACTGGCAGAAAAACCAAACCACGATTGCTCTCGCTGCTTTGTGACACTGGCAAATCATTTGTGTTTCACAATTGTTCAATTGAAAAAGAAGGGGGCTTGAGGTTAATTATAGTCTGTCGAATGGTGCTTAACTCCTCTTTTTCTCAGATAATTTGCTGAATATTGGCAGGAACTGGAACATGTTGTCGTGTACGCCGATACGAAGCATCTGAAACATTTCCAATCGTCAAATGTGAGCAGTCGCCCCACTGGCATCAGCTATGACGACAAACTGCAGTCAGGTCAAGACCCCGATGAGGATGATGAGCGTGTAGATGAGCTCCCCCAAGACCATTTCAGACAGAAATTATTTGGTGACGCAGGAACTGTCCAGGTCTCAAAGCATATTAGAGGTAAAGCTGCTGTGTGTTGAGGTTTTGTGGTGCTCTTGTGGTGATCTTTGAGTTCAGCTCGTAAAAAATGGAAGTGCTGTGTTTATATTTTTGGTCAGTATAATAGAACATTTTAGATGCCCCAGGAAGAGCTGCATGAAATGGTTGGGGAGAGGACAGACTGGGCTCCTCTGCTTAGGCGGCTGCCCCCGTGACCTGATGCGGAAGGATATGGATGGATGGATAATATTGTATTTCTTTTTCTTTTTTTTTAATGCGCATAGTGTCTGTTTTTCTAAAAATGTAAATGAGGCTAGGTGTCAAGGTACGGGTATGAATATTTCCAAATAGCCGTCAATTTTGGTCCTAAACCTCCTTGTGTTTGACAATGAAGATGCATTTTATATTTAGCAAACTATTACCCACAATATTCCTCCAAAATCATTAAGAATTGAATTACCTGTAGAGGATAACATGTTTTGTTCTCCAAGAGCCCAGATCGGAATTTAATTGATAAACTGTGGGGAGAGATAAGGAGTACACGGGAGATGCCCCCACCGTCTGACAGATTTGGAGCAAGAAATACAAGGACAATATTGCCAAGGTGAGATGTGCCATGCTGGCAGACTCCCACTCAAAACGACTAAATGCTGCTGAGAAATCAAAGGGACTTCACAGAATCACATCCTTTTCCCTTGGAGATGACAAAAGCTGAAAAAGAAAAAGTTGTCAAAATACTGTAAATCTGTTCAGTTTGAATGGTTAGTTGCAGTCCGTTGTACCGGCATTGTCACCTTTTGAAAGACTATGTATTAAAAGTTAAAGTTACCCTCATCCTACAGGCCCAGAAAAAAAGCCTGGATGACAATGCATTGCAAAGCCATCAAAAAAACAAAAATGTTTGATGGAGTGCACGGTTTGCAGTGTAATCAGAACCGCTTTCGGATTTCAGACAACCCCTTAAATCATGTGTTTTGGGGACATCACTCTTCTATCTTAAAACAGAGTTGAACCTGCGAGTGAAACGTTGTCATTAATATAGATGTCATGTTAATTCACCCAAGGGTAACGCAAGTGTTCTGCGGCAGAGATACATCATGATGACGCGTGCAGATCTGCGGGGAAGTTTCTCTCATTATATGTTGCGAGCCCGATGAACAGTATAATCGCTGAATCCAAGGGAGCAATAGCTAACTTCTGTCACTAAGTGTTCATCCACTTGTATTATATGTAACGGCTTGGTCGTACCCGCTGCCATTCTCTCATTTATAATTCAGGGTATTAATATTGCTCCTGGCCAACTCTTGGGAACCTGACAAGAAGTGTAATGGACTTCTCTTTCAAGCTAAAGTGTGGCACTGGAATATTAATACGTGCTGTATAAATTCAAAGTGAACGGAATAACAATCACAACATTTTGATTCAATTTTTTTGCCTAAAATCCCCCAGCACACGTAATAGGAAACGATTATGTCGGCTATTCCAAATTCTGAGCGTTTCTGAGCCTTGCTTGGACTGACACGTATAGTGAACCTTGGAAAAAGTATAACTTTGAAGTGTTTGCTTGGCTGTTGCAGATCTTTAGCATCCCAAGGAGAGCATGTTCCTGCCTTTATTAAAAGGTTAATTACAATCAGCCAAGTGTGTCGAATATAATTCTGTGCCGAGAGTTGAGTAACAACCTGAACTTTGTGGGGCTCTGTACCTGCGTGAGCACGTGACAATCGATACTGCTTCACGGTGCATCCCCCCATCCGTTAAATATCTTAAAATAAGAATCACTATATTGATCCTACATGTCTTATCTGTCATAACATATGTGATTATAAACGTGTTTTCTTTCATTATATCCATCCATCCATTTCCCATGCTGCTTATCCTCATTAAAGTCCCAGGTGAGCTGGAGTCTATCCCAGGTGGCTTTAGACGAGAGGTAGGCGACACCCTGAACTTGTCACCGGCCAATCGGAGGGAACATACTGATTGAAGAGACAACCCTTCACACTAAGTAGAATTTACAGAATTAGAATGTGGGAGAAAGCCGGAGTACGGTAAGAACACGGAAACGTCACGCAGGATTTCAACCCCTAACTTCAGAAATGTGAGGCAGATATGCTTAAACGATTGTTCACTGTGCTGCTTCTCTTATGACATTGCGTACGAACATTTTTCTCAATCTATTCAACACTATAAATTAAGTCGTAATGCGATGTTGAAAATCAATTCTCCTTTGAGATACTTCATATAAGGAGACATCATTGGTTACTCCAGCATCAATCTGTTCTTCTTTCCTATAACAACGCTATTTATCAAGCCATTTCCGGTGCAAAAATGCTTCCAGCACTATCATACCAAATCCCACACCTTTGTCAAGTGGGCTCTCGGGATGTTGAAAGTGAGATGAGGGTGCCTTCAGTCTTCAAGATACAGCGCACCTTCTTCCCAGCAGTCATTACTGTGTCCTCCACAACATGTCTGCTATCAGGAGACTTGTTAAAACCATACAGAGTTTGAGCATGTTGACATGCCTTCTCCCCACCTGTCTTACATGCCCAGTATTGACATTTTTTCAACAGGACCATCATATCATCAATGAACTGTCGAGCATAAGATTTTAAGCAGATAAAGGCTTCATTGTTCATCTTCATTCATTAACTTAACAAGGCAAAGTTTGTCCCCATAAAATTGTTGTATTTAAACACTGACACATTCATTATTGTTACTTAATTAAAAACTGTCTGGTGCAATCATTCAATAATTACCATCATGATGCACACTATTTGTGTGTGTGTGTGTGCGTGTGTGTGTATATATATATATATATATATATATATATATATATATATTAGGGGTGTGAATCTCTCCACAAAAGACGGTTTTCAATATGTTAGGTGCAAAACGATTCAAGGACGGGTGGAACGATTCGGTTCGACTCAGGGGGATTACAATTCAATTCGATATGATATGGCTCAATTCGATAGTTTATGGCTCAATTACATTTGTGTTGTTATTTTACTCACATTTGAATTAATTTGTCAGTACAGGAAATGGGGCAATTCCTTCGAAGATATCTCTCTCGAATAGAAGACGAGTCGATATGCATCTTGATACATTTCAATGTGGAACGATTTTGTTCAATTAGATGCATCTGTACCTTTTAAATCTAAGGATTGTTTTCCAGTTCAAACCATTTTTTGTTACACCCCTAATATATATATAATATACACACACCGTTTATCTGAACGTTTGGATGAAATTTGCATAATTGGGAGCAAATTGTCTCATGTTTTTAATTGAACTCATTGCAATTACACAGTTGTCTGGGCAGTGTGTAATGTCTAACAGTTCTTTCACTGACAATGTGATCTTAATTAAATCAGGTGGTATTAATAATGATCTACATGCATGCTTTTTGATGAACTTGAATTCTGATTGTTGGTAACCTTTTCATGAGTGTTGTAATCCAGATGACACCGGGGCAGTTTAGAATTTGCACTCATTAACAGTAACTCGACACCAAATTCCTTTAAATGTTACTGATTTAGACATAGATTAACACAAATTTACTCCTATTGACTTTTTATGTAATGATGACTGCTACCAGTGCACAAAATTAGCTCGACGCATAGGGCCTGATTTAGTAGAGGCGCATGCAAACAAGATCGCTGCTCACGCAAAGAGCTGTGGAGGCCGATCTACTAACCGGGCGCAATGTAAGATAGCTGCTACCAAACTGGCAAAATTGCCACACAGTTCATTTTGAGTGTTCTGGGAGGAGTATATCGTCACTGTCATGTGAAAAACACTTATCTCAATTTTTTTTTCATTTTCTTATTTTTACATGAATGGTTTTTCCGCGTTATAGACATCGCATTAATGTGAAAATTAAATGTTTCAAAAATTGGAGATCAGTCTTTTTCACAGCGACGACATGCAAATACGTACAATTATGCAATGTGGTTTATCAAACCTGAGATGACTGACTGCGTTTTCAGACACCATGGTTTACTTTTAAGGCATACTAACATTTATTCCAGTCTTTAACTTTTTATTTATATTTTCTGGTGAAAATAAAGACAAAAATTTAGATTTTGTCAGGCCGGTGCACCACTCATCAATGATTTTTAGAATGTATACATACATATATGCAGAAGTGTACATTCTGTCATAATGACGGACCGGTCTGTCAGTCCGTCATTCTGACAGAACGGGCGCCCGTTTTTCTGACGATTGAGTAATGACGGGACACATTTTTAAAATAACGGACTGACGAATGATGGACATTAATCGCGTCCGTCAGTGATGGTCTGCCAATCCATCCATCAATCCAGTTAGTCCGTCACTGTTTTTCTTGCGTTTTTTGGGTGGAACCGACTGATGGACCAACGGACTTCTGACGGGCTAACTAACGGCCTGACTGACGATTACAATTCAGTTGATCACGAAAAATGACGGACGGGTACCCTGGCCGCTGACTAATGACGGACCAGCAAACTGTAAGAAAATACCCACCTCTGCCTGTACAATTAATTACAGTTTTGAATCAAACAAATAGCTGATGTGAATAAACAGTATTCCTTACTTCATATATGTATGTCAAGTGAAGAAATATGCTGGAAAAGAATATTCTGTATTACTGTAGGTAGGGAAGGGTATTTGGGTTCTGGATATGCAATTAATGAATATAAGCCATTTGAAAGAGTCTTTGAGCAATCATGTGCACCGGTCCAGAGGACTGCGATATTATCTTCGTAATACTGTGTATAAATCAATTGAGTCATATTTTCAGGACTGGCAATCTTTTTGGGGACACACAGCTTGTCTGCAACATAAATGCTTGAGCTACTAACGTGATTAGAATTGTCAGCTAATACCAGTGTAGCAACTCGGAGACATTGTTGTGCTCCTCGTGTTGTTCAAATAATTAAACCCAGGATGAAATCCTGCAAATTAGCTGGTATTAACTCTTTTTGGGATTGGGTTTCCATTTGTTCCATCAGGCTTTCTGTTCTGAGATGAAATTCAGTATACGTGCCAACCTCTCCATTCTTTGTGTATGCAGGGATTATTTTTTAGCCTGGTTTACAATTTGGGAAAATTACTACTCAAGAAAGAATATAACTTATTTTTAGTGTCAAGACAATTTTCTGGCTTTGCGCTGAGACAAAACTATGAGATTGCCAGATTTCAGAGCCTAATCTAGCACATTAATTGTGGTTGTCAGGTTTTTCCTGAGTCACAAGCCACTTGCACACTGGCTTTTCTGTAAAGAGATTTGACGTTTATTCTCCTGTTCTTTTCGGGGGCAACTCACCAAAGCGGGACACAGCTGATGTGGCTCAGCACAACTGCGATCATTCGTTGCATGGCAACATTGGTGCAACAGTAAGAATTGTTTTCGGAGCACAATGTCGTGGGCAGTGAGTCTCGACACACTGGCAGTGTTCTGTCTTTGATAGGGCCCATCTTTTTCATGAGTCAGTTGTGAGTCAAGCAAACCTGTAATCCCTTTAAAAATCTTCTCATTTAAAACTCCTGTGATCTCATTCAGTGTATGAGAAGATGTGTTGGCTTTTAATTAACTGGAGATTAGAGGGTTTTAGGATAGCATTAAGGGTGGCCTTACATGACCTGATTGCGGTTACATGAGGCATCTTAGAAGGGACGTTATGCTGACATAGTCTGAGACATCCTGAACAAATGTGTAGAGTACAATACGGACCTACTAATCTTAAATGCAACTCATCTCATAGAGAACCTTAAAAGTGACAAAACTGAATTGGCTTTCCTTTTAGAGTGGTAGCAATTGTGACTGCAGAAACTAGACGTGTAAAACCTGCCAAACTCAAATGAGATTACAAATGGACTAGCACAACTTCAAACTTCTCAATGCAGTAGAGAGCGCAGAACTACTACTTTAAAGACTAAATAACATTGACATATGTGGTGCTGATAGAAAGTAATGTAAGCGTGAACCTAAAGTGAAGAAGAAAATACAGTTGGCAAACCACTCCAGTCCAAAACATTGTTGTCCTGTGCTCTTAGCATACAATACTACTTGGCCTAATGCAAGCATATACAGTACATCAATTTCTTTATATTTAAAGTGTAGGGCTTGACTAATCTTAATTGTATCCACCTTAGTGCTGTTGTGCAGTGGAAGCTGGTGCACTGATGAGCAAGTGATCTTGAATCATTTTTATTTGAGGTTTGATGAAATGTGACATGGCGTTTTATACATTGGAGGTGTGTTCATTAAAAAAAAAAAAAAGTACTTTATTCAGTGAATTCGAAGTAGAGGTACGTCTAACGAACTGCAGCACCACAACACAAATGTGACCAGGCTCAACAATGCATGAGGGGAACATAAACGTCCTGGCTAATCCACTTAACAGTCACGCCTGGTAAACTAAATGTCAACCTAATTGCAAAACCAAAAATCATAATGTGAGAGGGTGTGAATGTGATTAATATTTTACTCTACTGTGATTAATATTTTACTCTACTGGTGGCGGTAGAAGTGGCCATCGTAATCGTCAAGGCCAATTTAGCCCATGTAATGTTTTGAGATAAAACCAACTGTATTGCTTATCAGTAAAATTATCAGTAATAACACTGGCGATAAGACAAGATGGAAAATTTGAACAGAATTATACCCTGCGAGAATGGATTCCTGCTGAAGACCAAGTTTGTGTCAGCTCCAAACAGCAGCCGGGCTTTGTATTTAGTGCTTGTATCTGCTCTGATTTATCCTAATGAGTCAGTTAAAAAAATAATAGTTTAATCTGGTGAATTTTCCTCCTAACATACTCATGTGTATTCATCTGAATCAAAGTTATGTGTAATACTCACCACTTGAGTATGTACAGTAAATCATTGGAACGTTCCAAATCGTGGTTAGCTATAGTGTCCATATTGAATACACCTCAACCCAGTGCCCTCACCAAAGATGAATGAGAGCCAAACTATAATGGACAAGGTGAGTTGGGCTTTCACACTATATAATCTATTTTTTGCCTCCATAACTCCTTTCCTGCTCCGTTTGCAGTGGAAGGCTGACTATGACACCGTACAGGACAAACTCCAGACCCACAATAGAATCTCCTTCCCGACAAAGACCATCTGGCATGCCATCATTATTCACTGTTCCAGGTCCTTTGGACATAGACTGCCGTCACAGAATGCTCTACATCAAATCCATGGAACATATCACCCATGTTCAAGGCAAAGTGCGATGATCCCAAATGAAGTGCTAATCAGTCAGCAGACTTTAATTCGACAGAGTTGCTGTTCAAGTATCCACATATCACATAGGGACTGATTCCAATGTGTCAACCCATTGGAAATGAGCCTTCTGTGTTTGATTCTGGAGGAAACAAAATGTGATTCTAAAGCTTGACTTTTGGCCAGGCGTATGTAACTGTCAGTAGGACAGTATCAGCTCATACTGGAAGTGATAGGTAATCGTAACAACAGCAACTAAGGAAACGAAAAGCGCCATGGTTAGAGGTCTCGATAGTTGGTGGGACCTTTTTCAATACAAACAAGATGAGCTGGGCGATCATTTAGGAAGCAGAGCAAGGCCATTGGTTCAATTAGACCAGTGGCTCGAGAGCAGATTGAAATGAGCGATTAAGTCGCAATCAATGGTCCCCTTCCTGTGTCCTTTTATGCAGACATGTTAATGGTGTTTCAAGGGAGAGTTGAGCATTCGTTACCTCGTTAAAGACTCACCCTCTCTGATTTATCTGGGGTGAGAGGGAAAGGTTGACAAAGGGATAAGATGCAAGGGGAAAAAAAGATTTATTTCACTGTCAATGGGTGCAGTGTTAGTCAAGTCAGTTTGGTTCAGAAATCTTCAGAATCTGAATCTTTTTCAGGGCTTCGAATCATTGATTTGAAGGAAGCAACATTTAACGCAGCGGTTCTCAATTACTTTCTGCCATGCCGCCCTCAGGGTACGTCATTTCATTAATCTAACTCTAAATGTCTGGACGTATGAATGTGTGTAGTTTATGAGGGATACATGATATATTTTTATTGAACTTTGAAGGAAGGGAATACAGTATGTGATAAAACAGAGGGTTGTTTCAACTTTTAATCAGGGATCTTTAATGTGCTTGCATCTGGAGAGGTTTATAATGTATCCAAGATGCAGTGTTTTATACTTTAATTTCATTTTTACCTTGAAATATAACCTAACTTGGAACTTACATGGAAAATAAGCTAAACAAAACTAACAAAAACACAGATATAAAATATTCTGAAAAGCGGCATGCACAATACTTGCTAAAGTTTCCATGAACATCAACAACAAGCACAACAGAAAAGTTGCCGGCTACTAATGAAAGTTAAAAAATATATATATATATTCAACAAGCGCCATCCAATGCTTTTATCAAGTTCTTTTCACATACATCAGACACAGCAAGGATGATGCATTTTGTCACACCTTTGAGCCTGGTAGAGAGCCTCTAATGAACAAGAGGACCTTTTTAACTCCTTCTTGAAAATGAGGTGGTAAGGGTAGCAACGGTAAACACCAGTATGCTGGTGCTAATCCATTTTCTCAAATTATTTCTGACACATTTTCTGTTGACAGAAAGCTCCTTTATGGACTTCCGCATAACAACAGATATCCAGACTTTTTTCTTGAATGCGAAAAAAATAAAATAAAATAAAAGTAGTATATCATCTGTTTAGCTGCATTATACTTCAGCACCAGTTTCTAGTAGTAAATATAATCACTATTCAAATTTCCACTAATAGTGGAATTATAAGACCAGGCATTGGCTAATATCAATTTTAATTTGCATTCAGCAGTAGTTTGAAGTCGTGCAAAATCATCAAAACACATTTATCTTCTTCTACGACAAACCGTACATAAGAGGTGATTGGGGGCAGGTAGCTTGGACGAAGAACTAGTTACAAAGATTACAATAAAGCTCAGAGGCAGCTGCATCTCCTTCCACTTGGGTTCAACAAAACAGGTGTTCCCAAAATGCGGGCAAAGTGGGGCGGCACTGCCCTCGACACGTTGCAGTGAATGATAGATGTGCTCACAGAAAGGGCAACATGTCAGTGCTGAAGCAGGTCACAGAGGAAGATCAAAGTACTTCATGTAAGCAAGTCAGGTTAGCTCGTCATCATTTCACTGTCCTCTGCTCTCTCTGCAAGAAAAATGTGAGAATTTCCTAGGATGGATTTTTTTCATCTGCCTCGCTGTCACTCATTGTGTGACATGCTGGAGTTCGAGTCAAGTGAAATTCAACTTAATGGTGTAGAATAACATCAGCATGTGATTGCTACCATTTTATACATCAATCACACATTTCATATAAGTAACTTAGTAGGCCGTACAATGTTGCTTAGGAACTAGGTCATGCAGAAGTTAAAGTGGGTCAATATTAGTAAACAGCAAAAAGTGGCATGTATACGCCCAGGTGTAAAACATCAACGATCGATCGCGTCCGATCGCTGGACAAGAAAAAAAATCATACATTCACATATAAAACAGTAAAGCAAATAATAAAACTAACAAAGCATCCCCCCTGACAAACACGTATGCAACCTGCTCCAATGCTTGTACTGTACAGTATATCTCTTTTCAGTGTTGCAGCTCTCTTGAGAGTTCCACTCTCCAAGCCCACTCTTAATGAGAGTGCTAATCATCCAATGCAATGGGCCAGGGAGAGAATGCCTTCTGTTACCTTCAGGGGCTGGATGTGAAAATAATGATTCATTAGCTCAGTTGAAGAAGGGTCTGGAATTAAATCAATATTTTGGTTCAAGCACCTGCTCAAGAGTCTGTCAGACATCCTAGCTCTGTCATTGGTAGCCTTGTGACCTTGTGTGTTGGTTGGAGCGGTGAAGCTTCGCCTTCCAAAGGCTGCTACGGTGTTTTGTTTTGTCTGCGATTAAATTGTTAAATGCCACTTTGGCATCTTTCTGTTTTAAGACCTGGTGTGGTCGAGTGCTCTAACCTCTCCCAATGAAAGTTAATGCTATTGATTCATTTGTTTATTCATCTCGATGTAATAGTTACTGCTCGTTTCTCAAAGTAACTATTGTTATTGGTCCGGTTAGCCTTGTGTTAGCGCCCAGGCTAATCAGCTTGTATTTTGTTCATTCCACCTCTGCTGTGTTTATACGGCGTTACCGCTCCCTCCCCCCGCTGCAGTTGATTAGCTTTCGCTGTGGGGAGCATTGACAACTTCCCACGTTACACGTACTTTGTCTCCTTGGCTTGTGTTGAGCATGTGCTGATTCTGAGCGACTTGCATCTGCTGTGTGGGTGGCGTCCGCGTCACTTTCCCTCAGCTTATCGCAGGCTTAATTGTTACCGCGACACTTATTGATCTTGCTTGTGCTTCAGCCACCACTAGTGCAGCACATCTTGCATTTGCTGTCTATGCGGCGTCCGCGGCTGTGTTGACTGTGGTGTTCTTTTTGTGACCACTGATGAGCAAGACCGCTGCCTGAGATGCCTCGGTCCTGATCATCTTCATCAATACAATGATTCACAACGGAACAGCAACACGATGCAAATATGATCAGGTAAATACTGAGACAATGGGATACCTTTCTGCTGCTGGTATTACAAGACAGTAAGTTCATTTTGAGCTTCCATTTACAAGAATTAATCTTCAAGCACTTGCATTTTAGGTCCCCTAAATTGCTGGCGAATCTTCCACTCACGTTCGTGACAGCTTACAGTCTTGCCTATTTCCGAGACAACTGAGAGCACTGTTCCTGGTTCCTCCTGCCATGTGGCTGCTGATTGATTCATATATCACATGATTGTGGAACTGCGCCTGTTATTACTGTCACTATGGCAACCGAAATGGTTCCTTTCCAGGTAGCAATGCTGTGGCAGGTGCCTTTGGAATCAACATCAATTTGCAATCAACCATCTGCAGGTCATCTGACTTCATGTAGTCTCTAATTAAAATATTCTCTGGGTGAGTGAATGCGTTATCGCAGCTGTTTCTGAAGCAAAGTTTTAAAAGACAGGCCCGTATACACTCAGAAGATTTGTTCTTTTGAAAGAAACATTCGCAAATGACAAAACACTCGTGTCTTTCTGCTCCGAGTCTCCCTCTACAGTCTGAAGCATATTTCGACAAGCTGATGTTTGTTTGATGGTATATTTGCCAGACATTGGCAACTGAAAGCCTCAGGAAAAGATGCATCGAGACCGTCACCCATCCGGTACCTATCTAACGTTAGGATGAAAGAAAATGATCCAATAAAAGACATGGTCAGAAGGTGAAGCAACCAAGATAATGTCACGTTAAAATGGATTTATTATTTTGTAAAGCTTATACATCCAACGGCATGAGCCAGTAAAAAAAACAACAACAGAATTTAGACGGAAAAGGGTGGGCTTTGATGGAAGTCACATTTTAAGGGTGATTTTTGCATATTTTCAAGCCATATGCAACGTGCAACTGACGAAATGCCCTCGGGGCAGCGGCATGGATGAGTGACAAATTTTTACGAGGGTTTATACGTACGACTCTCCGCTGCCTGTGGTGGAATAGCTTATTAACTCGATGTGAAGCTGTCAGCGAATGACAACATCGAGGACATGGGAGACACCCAGTCCACTCAATCACACCTTGGAAAGGAAAATAATCCTGGCAGAAGCGTCTCATGGCTGCTTTAAAGGACTTTGAAGAATAATTGTCCTGGCAAAAAGGACACTCGAGAACAAAATCAACAAGTCAGATAGAAGGCCTCGGTAGGTGAAACGAACGAGGGCTTGTTCACAGCAAGCGGTCTTTGAAATGTAACATGAATAACGACAGAAAAGAAGCTTAATGATATGTGACAGAAATCTGTACGCACTTCCTTCTTTCATGCCACAGGCTCCTCGACCTAACATACTAATCAGAGACTACATCACCGATTCTTCTTTCGAGGGTTCCTCGTGTGGACATGGTTAGACTTATACATTAAAGAGCCAGACATCAATGAAGGAAATCTGTCACCCCCTCCCCATGCCCTGTGGCCGTTGTGTCCAGGTAGATGGAAGACATATACATACAAAAGTGCGGATCAGGCCCAATGCTATTATGTAGCTAACAGCCTCTACAGTGAAAGCTGCTTTGTAATCCAAATTCAACCAAAGCTTCAACCAACTTGCAGAGTTTAGGAATTAGTCAACCAACCAACCCAATTTTGCAGGGTTTTGTTGACATCAAATGAAGGAAATATTTGCTGGTGTCTTAATCCTAGCAGTATATAGAATATTTGTCTTAATACTAAAATGATATTCAACAGTTAGCGGAGCAAGAGCGTGAGTTTTTTTTAGTAAAAAGGGTGTGGGCAGCGGACTGTATTTTTGTTGTCAAATATTACGTTTCAAACAAGTACTGTATAGTTTCAACACTTTAACAATCCAGCTGTCAAAATTTGGGGGTGCTTGTCTTCACTTTAGGGGTGCTTTAGCACTCCAAAAATGGGCTGGACTCAGACACACCTATGCAAGTAATACTACAAGTTACCATGACAAAAATATGTATAATGTGCACTCGAAATTTAATGTACAAGTAGAAGTAAAGTGGAATCACACATATTTGAACATTTCAGCATTGTTCAAAGTAAATGGCAAGCAAAGGGTGCATCTCACTCGAATATACTTTTCTGGCTCGGTGCTTACAGGATATACTTTATAAGGCTGATTGTACAACAAATTGTATGCAATATGTCCCAAGACAATTTATTCAAGTTTCAGGGTCTCTTCAACTGACCGCAACCTTTCACTGTGCATTTTAGTTTTCGATTAATGCTGTGAAAGTTTCACGTTTGAGTACCGCATGGAGAGCCATTGCACAGCTCAACAGATGCACTGGTGCTTAGCTTTGGAAAGGGCAACCTTTAAGGATCACCAGATGCAACATTTGCCACCACACTCTCCATGCATCACAATGGCTCGCTCACGCACACACACAAACACACTAAATTAGGCTTCTAACATTCTATAATGCTTAATTAAAGAACAACGACGCCCGTTTCACTATTTTGGGCTCTTGTCTCAATAGTAGAAAATAATCTCCAATCAATTTCACGTATCATATACATATCTTTTTGTATTCTTCAAAATTGTTATAAGTATTTTTGGGACTCATATTAATTGATGCATTCAACCCACATGTGATTAAAAAAACAAAAACAAAAAAAAAACGACTGAACACAGATGCCTCAGTCCGAATGTTCTGCATAGCCTATAGTGGAGAGAGTGATCCTCTCTGCAGCTCTGTCTGATCCTTAAGGTGCAGTGGTTCAATGGAAGCTGCTGCTGCTGAATAAATGGCATACGACAGCTTGCCTGGGGTTTGCCAAATGGCGCTTTAAGGACAAGAGTATGAGGAGGAAAGGTTGAGATATAAACCCCACACGTGCCCTGAAATTACTTTATATGGTGAAAAAGAAAATCAACCCCCCTGGAGGGCATATAATTGGTAATTAAATAAAAATAATACAAAAAAATAAAATAAAAATCAGCAAATATTCGACTCTTATGTCGAGTTAAGATGAATCTGATATTCATGAATTGAAAATAATTGAATTAAAAAAAATGTAGAGGGAAGATGAAGAGATATATAAATATATAGATAGACTCTATATTACAGCCTGGGCAATTCCTGCTATTTTGTTGTCCAAATCTTGAAAAATTACAACCAAAGACCCACATTGGAGCTGTCAATTTGAAATGCCTTTAAAAAAAATGAAAGTTTTTGAAGACATGAAGGAATGACCACCCGTGCGTGGAAAAAAATGAAAAGAAGCAAACTCCAGAATAAGCACAATAATGTGGGAGCAATTTTGAGCAATTTAGTGTGAAGTAGAACTACGGTGTGCATTTTTCAGTGTGCCATTGTCTTCACTCTACTGTGTTTCTCTCCCTGCAAAAAAGCACACCGACATTTACATCAGGATATTCGAGGAGGTAAATAATGGGCTTGTTTATTTGTTGCAGTTTTGGAACGGCAGCAGGTCGTTTGCTACCCAGCACTGAGCTGCTTCTCTGTTAATAGGCTGAAAATGGCCTCCAGAATGTCGGTGTGTGTGTGTGTGTGTGTGTGTGTGTGTGTGCGTGCATGCGTGCAGTTCATTAAACTGCAACGATAAGATAAGATCATCATAATTTACACTCTCAACAAGGAGTTTTTTGTGTTACCTACAGGCTCAGTGCAGATGATACCACTTTTGCTGAAAACAAAACATAAGTATGACAATAACGGCGTAAAGGCCTCAGTAGACTTGACAATATGCTCATTGCATCAGTAAACAACCGTATCTAAAAATCAAACTCTCAATGGCCGAATGTCCTGAATTGCTCTCTTCATGACAGCAGTCAATATAAATGAATGTGCATCTCATTTGACATTACTACAAGATGTAAACTTAAAATGTGATACAGACAAAACCGTACTGAAGTTGTGAACTCTTAATCAGCTGCTCTACATTCAAGTGGTTAAAAGAAAAGATCACATTTTGTGAACACGCCATGCCCATTTAATGAGATGGGAGTAAGCTTTTATATTTCTTTTTTTTGCGCTGACTCTGAATCTGCCCTTATATATTTTAACATCAGGTTTTCATAATAATAATAATAATAATAATAATAATAATTATTATTATTATTATTATTATTATTATTATTATTATTATTATGGGTTAGGTTCACAACAGATAATTTTTGGGGGTGAAACATCATTACAAATTACAACGCTTGGTCACATCCATATTGCTTTTATAGGTCAAAAATAAAAATCTCAAAAATCTGATGTGGTAGAATAATTAAAGAATTTTTTTCTAAATCAGCATCGAAAATATGTTCAGAAAATGGTTTTAGCAAGTATAAGATCGTCCCTGATATCAGCAGACTTGATCTGCATTAGGGAAAATAATAATAATAACAACACCTCAGCTGAGTATGTGATGTGATTTTTTTGCCAGAAGGTCGAACTTCACTGAAAACGTAAGCATGTCCTGCTTGCCAATCCCTTCTCAACACAATGTTCTTTTCTGCTTCTAAATATAACATGGAAATTATGTGATGAAGAATTTTGGCCTGACAACAAGGTCAATAAAGATCAACAGCTATGTTCAAAATGATGTCTTTTATAATAGGGAGATAATGAAGGACACTAGGGAACAACGTTTTATTACAGTCCCCAGGCGCTCGACAGCGAGCATTTATTGGCACATCATAAAACGTTTTTGAGAAAAATGCAACGCTATCGCGCTTGTCAAAGTGGGAGAGATTGCTGCGGTTGACGGGTCAATCAAACAGTGGGCAATAGTTAATTTTATCTTTGTTCACTTTGCTCTGATGGCAGTATCATGAGCAGACACCTGCAACTTGGACAAATTCCAAGCACAGCGAGAAAGGGCGCGTAGCTTCCAACAGGGATTTGAGTCAAAAGATTCCAATCTGCACTGGCATTATCCAGGCTTGCAGGTGTCACTGTGTGGAACCGTTCTGTTTATCTTCGGACTTGGCTTGGCGCACCACAAACCACATGCTTCTTTAGAGACTCTATGACTTGCTGACAATAATGATTACGTATTATGTTCCTTCATTGAGTCTCCTCTTTAAATCAACAAGGATGAAAAGTCACATGCTTCATTTACGTAATAAAACACACAACAGTGCTGTGTGAGCAGGGTCTGCTATACGATGACGTTAAAAAGAACCCAATCTAATTTGACTGCTCACCTGTGCAACGTTAACGACGTCCTCTCTTTTTGCAGTGGTTCCCAAATTGGATTACCCATCCCTGAAAAGCCAAACACAGTGTTAATAGGGACGGGTCAATGAATGTCAATGTGTATTTAGTTTTTTAAATAGTTTTTCAACTCAAGCAAATATCTTTTTGATTGTGCTAGTCAACGGCCAATTAAATTTATGCAAAAATAAAATTACAGCAGTATAAAACCGAACGACTGCAATAACCTCCCCTTACCTTTTCAATGTTCCTTCTGTGGAGTAACACTAAAATTAACAAATGAGCTGGTGTGATAAGAAACTTGGCTAAAAGTAGAGACATACTCAATATACTTTAAACAGTGTTTAAAATAATCATATTATCTTTCATCTTTAATGGCCGTCGTAAAAAGATCACTTACATTTTTCCACACTCTAATAATAGTATTTTTTTTAAATCACTCCTCTACCCGTATTTTATCTCCTGAATATTTTATCTCCGTTTACAATCTGAACTTGAGTTTGTCAGAACGTAATGCGCCCAGTGTTTAAATGCAACGGACATTTTCCAGAAATACTTAATTGCATTAAAAAAAAAAACAATCTGGTGGTATTCTGGAAGATTTCTGACTGTTGTACAGTCTGTTTCCCTGCTTTGCTTCAGGGCACCTTGAGAGCAATCAGGCAGCACACTAGCATCTGTCCATCGGGCTAACCATTCCTATTTACACCCGCACCTTCACTGAGCGGGATCTCAACCCATGTTGCCCGCACTGAAGTCAGTTTAGAGGAAAGATCATTTTTTGAAGGAAAAAAAAAAAAAAGTTATTTAAATGCAAATTGAAAAATGACCACTCAAAATGTCTTTAGTTTGTATAAACATGTATTCATTTATGTGATAATTCAGTTGGGGGTATTAATATGAGCAATGTTGAGCAACCTTTATGGTCTAGCTGGAGCTGGCTGATAAGGATGGCAGTTGCTGTGGAGATGTGGCGCACGCTGGACTGATTTGGGGTCCCTTCCTTTAGCTGTCAGTGTTATCTGGAGGGAACCAGAGTTTCTCTGTGTGGGTCTCTGCCATAACACATACAAACACCACTTCAATAAAACTACTTTTTTTTTTAAACTAAGGTATAGACTTGTTTACTCCCAAAACTGCCACGGACATAATCTCAGTTAAATGTTGTTAATAAACCGGCCTACTAAATTCGAATGTATGGTCTACTCCAAAAATATATCTGGATGCAGATCATTTTATTTCATGCAACCACTTGATGAAATCAAATTGGGTAAATTCAACAAAAAGTTTTTTTCAGTGTCAGAAAAACTGATTTATCCTTGCCGCCACGCATAACGAGTTGTCGTTTTTCATGGCTCTAAGAAAAACAAACTAAGCTTGAAAAATAAAAGACGAAGAATATTGACAAGCCATTTGGATGGAGAAAAGGCCAATTAAACACAATTTCCATAAGTTGGACATCAAAGATGGCAAGCATCCTGATTACGCAGAGGAACTTCCGGGGAAATTAGTATAACTCGTTACAGCCAATTAATAGATCTTGCAGATTTACTTAGAATAATGCAGACTTTCTTGTTTACATGCAATTCCTTGTATTGTCGCACCACATGAGACAATATATGTCTTTTGTCTACTGTAATTTGTGAAATAGAGCACCCGCTGTGCTGGGTTCAGATCTTGAATAGCAATATTGAGAAATAATGGTGTAATGGATTGTAGTATTAATATCATTAGTTAATATGATCTGCCTCTGATTTCATGGCATCATTGGGTTTAATAGGTTTGGTCTTTTTCCCACAGCCACCACAGTATATTCTATAGTACTTCATCATCAAGTTTGTGATTTACGTAAATGTTCTATAGACGGTGGCTGCAGTGTGAATGCAAAAACTCGGCCACGGGAATTTTAAATAACCTACCAAGAACTAAATGGTCATGACTTGGTCATGACTGTGGAGGAATGTGTTTGCAGATAAGATTCAGAGGATGGTTTTCAATACTGATGGACAAATGAAGCTTCATGAAGCACTTGAGATGACTTTTGACTCTTCCAGATGGCACTCTTGGTTTAAAAATGCAGTGAAAAGTTGATACATTTCCATTGCACTAGCCCTTAACTTTAAACCAAGTGGACCATCTAGAGTAGTAAAAAATATCACAAGTACATCATAAAGCTTCATTTTTTTTCATCATCGGTTTTCAGCAATGAGATTCAGTGAAATGCGTCTGTAAATTTAGTCTGTTTGGTTGCAAATTAAAAGAACAGTACAGATTTGACAATTCTGGGGTCAACTGAAATAAGTCTGTTTTGGGCCCATGTAATGTATCCAGAGAGATATCCAGTAAAGCAGTGAAATGAGAGACATCAGCAACCCACACATTAATCTGCCATTTACCAGCTGCGGCGTTGAACTTCTAAAAAGATTGACACAGTACAGCAGAAATCGTGTTTGACAAAATCACCATCTCGTAAGCCTAATTGAAATACAAGGGTTCTTTGACTGACGTCGTATTTGCATGTAAGAAGCAAAATGGTAGAGACAGATTCTGGTTTTCCAGCACTTTATCACTAAAGGCTAATTGGGTCTACCGGACAACATTAAGGTTAACCCAGGATGTCTCGTCGTCAGCATGTTGGATGAATGGCGTTACCATGACAGCTGGCACAGAGAGGAGTGATTTGCAGAGGTGCAATGAGCTCAGTGCAGACGCTATGCTATAACATGCCGTGTATGAGGCGTAAGTCATTTTGGCGGCAACTCTGTAATTGGAATGCTAAAATGCGAGGGTGCAACACATTTTATATGTCTCCGTTATGTGTTTCTTGTGGACTTTATGTTTATGAACAAATAGCCAGACAAATTGGGTTTCAAGTCTTTTGCTAGCACTTCTGAGGACGCCTCTTTTACATATCCAATATCCACACTTCCATAGTCATAGCCAAAGCCAGCTTTCAATCTCTTCACATGGGCTCGATATACAAACTAATCAAAATTACGTTCCTCAGATTTCAAAGTGTAAACAAGACAGAAAAACTCCACTGGAGGTCGATGGTGTGAAGAAGGAACCATCAATTAGATTGTGTGTGGCAAATTAAGCAATTCACCGCCACCAAATATATGACCGGCCCCGATGCATTCAAATAATAGCCGTACCGGTCTATAGGCGGTTAGAATTTGGTCCGGCAAAATGGCAGGTAGACGAACGGCGGAAGGCAACCCTGGCTGTAGGTGGCAGGCGATAAACGGACTGCAATTTTTTGGTAAAATGTGCAGCTCTGTTGAAAATACAGTGTATGCGATCGATAATGATTGATTGACTACAGACTGTCGCCAGTAAAAGAAAAACCATTTAGTACAGAAAATCTGATATTGGTTATTTTTACATTAAAGTGAGGTTTGCCTCCTCCATTTATTCTATAATTTCATGTTGCACACGTTTTTGTTCACTCTGCAGTGCCGTGGGCTTACTCTATTGTTGGTGAATGGAATTCAGTTACTGTCAAAATGGTGACGGAAATGTTTTTTTTTTTTTTTCCTATGGAGAATGGCTCCTACAATCAGAAGAAAAAATTACAAGCTTGTCACAGAAGGTTATGGCTTCCATGCAATTTCCCCGCAGGAGAAATCAAATAGCAAGATATTAAATTGTACTCGTACTGTGGAGAGCATCACCCAGCGATTAGCCCTTGTGTGTATATGTGCTTATGTGTATGTGTGTGCATCTCTCTCTCTCATTCTCTTACAACAGAAAATTGCTTCCCCACTGTTAATCATTATATTTTGCAGGCACTCTACTCCTTTGTTCCCAATAATCATAAAATAAAATAAAAAATAAAAGCAGACGCCAACCTTCACTTACTTTGTCAGGAGTCAACCAATTACTTTAAAATTCTCTGGTCAACAGATAATCACACTTATTACTAATAATGCGTAACTAACTTAGCTTTGCAAACTACAAATACATTGATTGAAGAACATGAATCCTTTAGAATGAATGAAGTTCCGCATCAGTCAATTCTGCTACAGTTTGGTGACAGAAGCCATTGACAGAGCAAACGGTGATGGCCCACTGAAGTAAACTTTTGCACACTGGCAAAGGCATACATTTACATGTGATGGTGTACAGTATCACTGTCTTACACCAGAACCGTTTCTTGACTTGAAAGTCGAAAAAAGCTTGAGGTAAAATAGTGCTACAGTGAATGAGAACTGCTTTGTTTTCTCCACCAGACTTTAGCAAAGGGGATGGCAAAGTCACAGGAGATTTATGAGCCAATGTTCACTGCTCTTTAAGAGGATGCATACGGGAGTGTGCTTAATGATTTATTACCTCATGACATTGTGGAAATCAAAATAGATTTTAGAAACTGCTCAACTCTTAAATCCAGACCTGGAGGAATGCGATTTATGGAAGTGACATCAGGAGCGCAGTGTGTTCCTCTGTGGGTCTTTGCAAGCATGTGTGAAACTGCATTTTGGCCCCATTAAGCACACTCATGTACAGTTAGTGTCACACGTTGTTGCCTATTTATTTTGCATGCATGTGCATTCATTCATAGTGTCAGTTTTGCAGACGTTGCATTGTGTAAAATATAAGACTGTCCGTCTTACTGTATACATTGTACAATCTTGCTGTTGTTGTTCTTCCGAGGTTTGACGCAGTCTGCGCATTGATAATTAAGAAAACATTTGTTTGATCATGTTGAAAATCTGCAAAAACAAATTGATATGGAAAGATATTGCTTTTTGGAAAGCTTTTTTTTTTTAACTTTGTCCTAAAATGAAAATGTAATCCTGTATTTTCTGGACTATATGCTACACCTTTGGATAAGCCGCACTTCCCCTATATAAAAAATAAATAAATAAATAATGAGGAAAAAAAAACAAACAATAAAAAAACACATATAAGCCGCACCCTTATATAAGCCGCACCTACCAATGTTGAAAAATGTGATATTTACTTCATTTACAGAACGATTTTGAACTATAAATGTACATGCATGTACCTGAGCAGATGTCCTTTTATTGCTCTACTTCCACATACCACCTAATTCATAACCTAGTGCATAGCGCCCTTGCCTGTTGAATTCCTCCACCTGCAGTCACATCCTGTTAATGGCAATTGTGTTGTATTGTATTGTAATTCCGGTTAGTCTGCGACTAGCGGTGGAAGAAAAAAACCACAGAATAGCCGCACCTTTGTATAAGCTGCGTGGTTCAAAACATAGGAAAAAAGTAGCGGCTTATAGTCCAGAAAAAACGATAGTTACAAATTCAATTGCATCAATTATGAGCCCAATGCCTGACTTCTCCCCAAATTCAAATTTGTGAAAATATGTCATTTTCATAAGATTCACTCCCAAGGGCTACAAGAGACACACGCTGCGCATTACTTCACATTCGCCGTGGGCAGTGCTGCACCTGCTGCTGTGATGCGTATTATTGTTCATGCAGGTCACTGACCTCACATAATGCTCCAAACGGCTGTGCCTGAACTGAGCTCCAATCAGCCAAAATGAGTGCAAACACCTGTGCAGACGGCCAACATGAGCACATTGTCATCTGGCATCATTCATCAACAAAAAGGTGGAGGTTGTTGAGTTCTACCAATACCTTGGCACTCTGTTTGACTCTAGTCTTAAATTTGACATCAAGACTGTGCCTTGACTGCACCTCACACTCAAATTGGAACAACATGCATCCATAATTTACAGAATTTCTCTTGCAGTCTCTTCTTGTAATGCCTCCAGCACTTTTAGCCATGCTCAGGCGATTCTACGTTTGTGCATGTTAACTCAGGAGCCCACACAAATGCTTTGGTCTCAAATTAATCATCCTAATGCTTGTTGCTGTTTTCTTATGCTGAGTGTGATGAGAAACAGCACCTCCAAATCAGAGGCCATTGTCCTGAGCCTGAAAAGAGTTGGATTTTGTCCTCCAGGTTTCAAGAAAACATAGAGTATGTCTTGGGTGGAGGCATTCGGGTATCATGGGATCATATTCAAGACTAAGCTAAGAACGGCTTGTGAAATTCAAAGACAGATATAGCACAGCATCCACAGTAGTGTGGCCATTGCATCAGAGTGGCTTCATCAAGAGAACAAAGCTCTAGATTTAAAGGTAAAAATTACAAAGTACACTCCCACTCTCAGCTATTTTGGTCCTCAGCAAAATTACAGACAGGCTACAGTTGAGACTACACTTGTTGCTCTTACTGGCTGTGACCGTTCTCTTTGGGTGGCTTAGGAAAGGCACTGCACTGGCCGAGTGCCTTTTTTAATGTACGCTAGGTAATTATTTTTATTAGTTAGTACACTATGTTAGCAAAGCATTGGGATCTGTTGTGATGGCATAAAAGTCTAGGCCAACATTGACTAGAGTTTTTGTGAAGTGTGAATTCTGCATAAATCCCTTTGAAAGTGAAGTAGTACCCCCATGAGCCATTGTTTCTGAATATGCATTTCATCTAAAAATGTCTTGCAGGAATTGACCTTAGTGTGTGTGCACTTTAGCTGAAAATTAACTAATGACTTCTTGTTAAATAGCCCCCAAATGTCCCTGGTAAGTTTATTAATGAAGTAATTAAGCAAAAGGCATGGCTGTTGAATCATCAAATAAGATCTAGATATTAGTTATTCCGTTTCTGCCTCTTTGTTGTTGTTCTATTTCCTCAGCTTCATATATTATTAAACAAAAAAGCTTTTTACTGGGTATAGTTCCAGAGAACAGACTCTTGTTTTTGCTTTTCTGGGGTCAATCCATTGGGAAGGGCATCGGCCCTTCCACTCCATTTCGAAACAAACTACATAATTTGACATTTGACAACAAGGGGATGATTCAGTTCCATTTAACAATAACAACCTTGAGAAACATTTACACAGTATAGGGCAGGTTGGTCACACCACTACTGTGAGGTACAGACGTAAATGCTAACGCCAGCATGTTGGTGCTGCTTTTGTTCAGCTCCACTTGAACTTAGGGTTAGGGTTATAAAAATGTCCGTAATAACATCTTAACCCTTTAAGTGCACAAAATCAAATTAAAATCATCAGTCAATGTGTAACTTTTTCAGCCACCCCCACTCCTTCACGCCCCCATTGTTATTTTCCATGCCTCATATCTGTTATTTTTATTTAATCTGTGAAGGTGTGCTTAGTTACAAATTGAGCCCGCTGTGCTGTACCAAACAGTACAACTCATCCACCCAATTTTCTATACTACGGTACTTATCTCTTACATTGCTTTTCCTTTTCGTTTGGTCCATGGATCTCATTGAACGTTATTTAAATCCTGGTCCAGTCAATTTGAGGCGGGGGAATGTCAAAGTGATTTATACATGTTTACTCTCCAATGCATCTTTCATCTGCCCACGCATACTGACTCACTCACATCCAGTCCCTCTTGGCAGACCTCTCCCGGTTAACTGGGCTTGTAAATCATGTGTACGGATTCAATGGAGAAAAGCTTGTCACCGACAGCGCTCACCTGACTCAGCATCTTTATAACTGTCCTCCAGGCAGAAGGCACCATGGGAAACACATGATGTCAAGGAGTGAGTTTTAAAGACGATCAGATAACCAATTGCATTGCTTACCAGATGGGGTGTTGTAGGAAGCGAATGAGTCATCGTATCGCTTCTTGAACCAGTGCTCCTCAAACAATGAAATTAGTTTGTCCACATAGATCTTTTGATCTCACAACTTTTTATTACAGAGTGGTTGAGTGCCTACAGAAGTGCTCTACATGAGATACTCTACAGGACTGGGTGTTATGTTATATTAATTATATATATATGTCCGTCATTATTTCAGGCCAGCCCAGTCCGTCACTCCGTCATCGTTATATTCCTTATTTTGCTTCATCGTCTCTGCTATTTTAGAACCTTCAATCAAAAAAAAAAAAAAAAAAAGAGAAACAGTTTAAAAGGATAACTGCACACAATTGTATTCATCTAGAAACAGTTTTGGAACACTTTACATTGAAAAAAAACACACAAGACTTATACTCTTACTGCCCCTCTTCCTGCTTCTCGTCCCCTAACTGCCCCTAGTCTTTGCTTTTCGAGTTCACGTTGGCCCAAGGGATGGCCGAAAATCACTTCCGTCAGCGCTTATTCCGTCAGTTTTTCAAAGCTACCGTCAGACATCAGTACGCCAAGTACAACAGGAGTCCGTCGATGTAAATGGCCACCTCTGCTGGTAGTAGATAGACTTGCCATGAGAGGATGCACGACTACAACGGAGAGGCTACAGTATGCCTTCACATAAATGTACTAACCAGAGATCTATATAGCTCCCTTTTTCTTAAAGCTCACTGCCTGGTTCCTCTGACAATGTTTCTGAATTATAAAAATGTGCGTGGTTTTGTATTGATAACAATTAGAGGTATCTTTCTGTGATTCATCGTCGATGCTAATGGAAACCAATGCCATCCCACACTTGGTCAAGTCACCCTTTGTTTTATTCACTCACGCCTACATCATCCTCCACTCATGCACTGAAAATGAAGGTTGTTGTGAAGATGAACCTAAGACCTGCAGTTAATGTAACAACAAGAGGTCTGACAAACCACATTTGAAAATGAATTAGGGACTGTTTTTTCATATTTTCAGAAAAGGGGACGATTTTTGAGGGACAATGGCTATGTTTATTTATTTATTTTTTTATAAGGAAAATTCGTGTTCAGTTTAAAAAAATAAATAAATAAACGCTTTAATGCATAAAGTCACACCCCTGTAATTAGTTGTGCACATAGTTCTCATCCAATGTGTTCAAAGTATTCTACAGGATGTCAAGATTAAATTTATAGCTTGTGATGCAATCAAGAGGCCATGGCGCTGAAGTGGCCCCTTCCATTAATTTGCAGGCCTTTGGCTAATGGCCATGCTGCATATTGTCACAATTCCAATACATTATTTACAATGAGGCAATAGAAAAGCATGCATATTAATAAACAGCTCCAAGGCCAGAGGACCCAGTTGTATGTCCCTCTAGTCATCTATCTTCCTTACATTCATTAACATTATACTCTGTGTTATATGTACCAACATTCAAATGCAACTTCTCACTCACAAACACTGCAGATAATATTTATTATTATAAAAAAAAAGAAAATCACAATGATGATGGTAAATAAACTAGCATACCGGTACTAAATAACATGATAATACTAATATAATGTCCCACAACTCGTCTGGGTCTCGTGAACGCCGGTCTGGTTATTTTTATAGATAAGCAGACACACAGCCAGCCATATTGGAGCACCTGTGGCTGCTCGGTGCACATAGTATCATGATGCATATTTAAAACTATCATGAAGCAATTCTAAGTAACACCACTAAAGATGTCCACAGGCTACACTTGACATTACCATTGCAGAATGCAATTATGTTACAGAAATTGAATTTTCATAAAATGGCCAAACTCAGCATTATTGGTTTGAAGTGGTACACAGAGTGAATACTAATTTGTTCTTCAAAATGTTGCATATTATGTCAGTTGATATACATTATATTGCGATATCGTGTCACTTCAGGGATATACCAGTAGACCCTGCATTTTTTTCTTTTTTGCCTGTGTCTTTCAAACATCCAATGTTGCTTCTCGCATTCAGATAATTACATCATGCGCATGGCGACGTCACTGTCCGGGAAAGTGAAAATTGCTTTCAACACCAAAGCGACAGTGACACTCACCTCTCCTGCCCTATTGTGTTGAAGGCCATTCTGATGTCTGAAAAGTTTTTTAAGCATCATTTTTTTTGTCATACTCAGAGCGTGTATCTGGCACAAATGTATGTAAATGACTTCAGTGGACAGGAGAATCTCCACAGCCAGATAAGCATCTAGCTGCGACCTTTTTTTGACTCAAGCACATGAGGGAATATGGTCCTTGGTGCCAATCTGAGCATCGACTGTCACAAGAGAACTACAGAAGTAAAACACTATTTGTGATATATACTAAATGGGCTGTACCTTGGACACCAACTGGGATAGGCTCCAGCTTCCCGTGGCCCTGAACAAGATAAATGGTACAGCGTCGTACATTTTGCTGACGATTGACGAATGACGGGACACTTTTTCAAGACGATGGACTAAGCACAAAGCGTTAAAGTTATCATCACTGAGGGATGCCCGTTGTGCTGACGTGTTTTTGGGGGACTAACTGACGGACTTAACTGACCTACCGATGATTACAATTCGGTTCGTCATGAGGAAAGACGCTGACGGATGACGAATGACGGACCGGCAAAATTTAGTAAAATTCCCGCCTCTGCGCATAATCATTAAAATCAATTTGCAATTATAAATAATTGTTAGTAAACAAATGCTATCGCAATTGTCTACAGTATGTGCTCCAAAGGTTATAAGCGCCTGAAAATGGTGAAAACAAACCAAAGGTTATAACGTCAGCCTCTGAAAATTAAGAAAACAAACCCAAAAAAATAAAAGGTTATAAAGACTACATATGAAATATACAAAAGATTATTGAGCAACAAGCAACGTGCACATTGTTTAAAGACAGAATAATAATGAGAGAGGTCATAAAAAGCATCAAGCCAAAGACTGTAAAGCTCTAGCTTTGGAAAACAAGCTTGTGTGGGGGGTGAGTCGGGGGTGTGTGGGGGAGGGGGGGGGGTGCATGTGTGTCTGTGTGTGTGATGTTGCTCTCTGCAGCTCACTGTGCTGTTGCATAAATATGCAATAGCAAAGCTTTGTTTCAAAACTCTGGGGACCCGCATGTATTCATGTGCAAAATGTACTCATCAATCTGCTGTTAAATACTTCGTCCTTAGCCTCCCTTTCTTGACTTTCCCCAGCTCAGCAGTAAAGAAAATTGTGAGGAAGCCAACGAGACACGTGCCAAAAAAGAACATATCAATCGTAATCGAAAGTAGGTGACATCAAGCATGTGACAGGGATGGGTTGTACAGGTTTCTAGGGGGTCTAATTCCTGTGGGTTTGCTAGCTGGTGATGTGTAGCAGCAGTGGCAGTGGAGGTGAGTGTGTTTGGTGATCTGTGAAGTGCAACACACCTTCCCTCTGAGGTGATACTGAGGAGATGGGAAGCAGGGGGTGGCAGGACAGAGCTTCACCCTTGGGATCCTCACGTACCGTTGCGATGCCGTATCGAATATTCATTTTCTGATCATTTATGCAGTTTTTTCACTCCGTGAATAGTACAGTCGGCATCTTGAGACGGGTAAACCAACGTTAAGTTAAAAGAAACGGTGCCTTTAGTCCCTTTTACTGAACTGTATTACATCTTGTTGCGTAATGCGGCTCATGAAGTTGCTAGCTAGCCGAAAAGTACCGCCTTCTCCAGACCACTTTTGAGATGGAGCATTATTGTGATGGTGAGCGGAGTGACATCCCACCCGCTGATATGTTTGCAATGGGCATCATCAGTAACTGCTCAATTTCCATGTTTGGACTTACAAGGCTAGTTTTTTGATGAGTAGTTGCAAGACCCGAACATAGAAATGAGGCATCAATATCGCAAGTCAGTTTCGTTTTACAAAGACAGTGTCACTGTATCTCTCCAATAACGGAGATTTAATAATGACCTGACTGGAGGAGACAACTGCATGGGAGTGTTGTGGAAAGATCAAAGCACAGTATGCTTTTCAGTTGTTCTACCATATGCTGAAGTGTTGATGCAAGGGCATTTAGTATTTAGTATTGACTTAACGCGCGCTACTACAGCAAAGTGTGGATTTTTCTTTCCAGTAGAAAATACTTTTTGCAAGGGTCTGAACAGTTGACAGGATCAATTTAGAAAAGTTGAGGTCGTTGGTCACATCTTACACTTTGAAATAGTAGCAGCAAGGTCATCTGGCAGCCTGGGCAAACTGCACCAGAGTATTTACGCTTTCAGACAGCCCTGATAAATATTGTCACCCCACTGACAGTCGCCGTCATACCGAATGAAATGTCTAATACAATGGGTGGAAAAAAAATCTCTACCAAATATGCTCTAACGTGTGCCTTGCAATGAATACACAATTGTGATGGATATCAAGTCCGAGCGGAAGAAAATGTGGAGTTCAGTATTTTACTGCATCAATCTTGACGCTTAGCTTGTATGCGACGAATGCCATCAATTAGATGAAGTCAGAGCTGTATTGCAACACTCTGGGTGAGACTATTGTAGTTTTGCTAAGTTGAAACAAACGTTTCGCTTATATAAGTGTCATATTTTTGGTAAAATGTTACAGTGAATTCAGTTGTTTTCATAATAATGTTTGGGTTCACAGGGCCCAATGTACAATATGCACATAACATTTATTTTCAACATCTACTTAAAGTGGCACTTCAAAAGCCAAAATACTTGAATTATTTTTTTGGACTGCAGCCATTGAAATCGCCGCAAATCTCAAGGATGTACCTGGTCTGTTACCTCCTACGAGGTCACATCCACACCTTCAGGCCACCGTTTCCTCATATGCCTTTTCCAAATACCTGCGGCTAAGTATCATTTCCTCTCTTGACATGAAGATGCATGTCCGTGTGAGTCTGAAGGTGGCGAGACTGTCACTCATGCTAATGCCAGCAGACAGCTGTGTGTGTGTGTCTCTTAGTCATTTCCTGTGTGCTGGAGCATTCAGACATCGGCAGCTGTCCACCCTGCTTTCAGTCCCTGCAGATCCAAAAGGACCTGACGCTGTACCACCCAGACACGGAAACCTTTTTTTTTTACCACTCCTGGGCTTCTCTCTGACTCAACCTAAGAGGGAATGAGAAAAAGAATAAAGATTTCACCAGTAGAAGGTCATGGAGGATACCCCGGCCATCACTCAGATGTGATCTAATGTTCACCATGGCATAACTGATGACTCATGTAATTGACATTGTATAACTAATCTTTCAGATCCCTTGGTGGCTGATGATAGTTTCTCGGAGCTGAATGAAAGACCTTAGAAATTCGGAACATTAGAAGAGGTGACCTGCGGCTCATATCTTTAAAAAAGGGGGAGTGACACTTAAAATTCATGGGGACTATCAGTGCCATCTTGTTCAGTCAAGGTTCTCTCTAATTTGCCAATGTGATAAGGCATTACGAAAAATTGAAAATAATTTCACTGACTATTGTAGCATTTGCAATGTTCAGTAAAGAAAGGTCAAGGACAAATGTGATCAGCTAAGAACTTTTAGCCATCATTGTCATTCCAACTAGTGTAATGCTATAAACCCAGAGCTGGCCAGTTCGTACCCCAACCCCCAAACCCAATTAATGAATGACGGGACACTTTTTAAATATGATGGACTAAGCACTGATCGAAGTGGGTTTTTTTGTCTGTCACAGTAATCGTCACTAACCACGTCTGTCAGTGATGGACTGTCAGTAACAAATCATCACAAAAAAATGAGGGACTCACAAATGACGGACATGTACCCAGGCCGTTGACGGGCGACGAATGACGGACCAGCAAAATTGAGCAAAATGCCCACCTCTAACATACATATATATACATACAATAAAAACGTACATCAGTGTCGTTTTCATTCAGATCAATCTATCGCCTACTGTGTTATGAATTTAAAATAGCCCATTCGGTCCCACCTCTTTCACACACTTGTGTGACCAAAAAAAAAAAAAAAAAAAACCTTCTGTCTTTCTAGAGCAGTGGTCACCAACATCATGTCTACGGGCACCAGGGCACACCAAAGGAGCATATGAGTAGCCACGGTCCATTTCTAAAACTACAGTAGCTCATGAATGATGGGACATTGTGATTTCCTCGGGATGTTGGTGATACTCTACATTCAACTGCCTTGAATATATCACTGTATGTGTCCTACATCATAATTAAAATTCACAAGAAACTAAACTCAAAACAGTCCCATGTATCAGGTTGGTACATCATGACAAATGAACTACTACTGTCTGGTAATTTAACAAGCACATCCAGCACTTTTCTATTGCAAATGCACAGAAGCTTGTACCTGATCTTTCATTGACATTTGCAGATCCACTTTTACCCATGAAAAATGCTATTATGGGCCATTTGCAGACCTGTGTTATCAATCGTGAGGCAAGCTCCACACACAAACACTTAAGCAAAGGCCATTGTTCCCTATTGCAAAGATTGTGCTGGTTGTTCCTCAGAGATGACAGAATTTAAAATGAAAATACAGCACATCGATTTTTGTTTTGTTTTATGTGTATTCCGTGGAATGAAAAATTCAGCTCACCGAGAACTACTTTTCACCACTTAAACATGTACAGCAAATTGTCCACTGTTTTCTCCACTACTATTATTCTGTGTGTAATACAAGCACTTCTGTGTACTGCTGTATACTGACTGGCAATTTGTAAAAGGCACATAGTTGACTTTTCAGTGAAAGCTGCTTGAGTGAGCATGTGAGGACTTTTATCACCATACAGTCTTCGATCTCTAACAGACCATTATGTGGCCCTGGTCATTTTAGGAGCTGGGCCCCCTGAGTGAATATTACATTTTATTACAACACCATGAGACAAGTGATACATGTTGAGGGTTTGGACCATAAATACCAGCTGGATATTACTGCAATTGGTCTACCCAAATCCTTTATTTCCTTATACAAAAAAAAAATTCCCAATAGCAAAAGAAAATTGTTAAACCTCTTTTTAAAAGTCGCTGCAACAATGATTTTATTTTTACTCCGACAACTGTGCAAGCACAGTGCTTGCTTGGAAACAACTGAGAGTCTGTAACTGGGAAATGTCGGAAACAAAATGTGGTCTACTACTTTTGGTTTGTTTGGAGTGAACCATTGTTTCGTAGGCAAATTGAGAGTAGTCTTTTTCAAATTTCTGAAATAAGGCAATAATCACAAATGAAATGCCTCTAAGGACAAAATGATGGGGACAGATTAGAGAATGGAAATAATATTTATTGCAACGACAAACAGACAAGTTCATTTCAAATGTAAACATCTATAATAATAGTGTTTTCAATAATAATCATAATAATAACAACAACAACCACCTATGAGCTCTGCAATTGGCCGAACACCAGTCTGATCTGAGACACAGTATATGGATATCAATGAATAGCACAAGCCTGTGGATATGTGCCAGCAATGCATATTTTCAGGTACCTTGTCATTTCCATTTGGTGATATTATAGTACAAGCACACACACACATATACATATATATATATATATATATATATATAGCTTTAAAATATCTTTTGGCGCACAGTCAATTTTATCAGAGTGCTACAATTTTTGTAGTCTTAATGAAGTGATCCCGGCCATTTCAAATCATTCTTCCAAGGGGTTCAATCTTCCCCCTGTCTCATAATTAAGTCAGTATATGAGCCATAACGACTGAACCCTCCTGAAATAAACCATTTTGAATTCCTCCACCATCTGTTAATTTCCTGCTCTGCTGCTGCCTCCTCACACTGCAACTATCATATGGATCGTCCGTCTGGGCTATACGCTGAAAAACATGTTGGTATTTGCAATTTACTGTAATAAGTGCTATATTATTCTCATTATTATGACTCTAAATATTTGACAACATAAGTTACTTTAATACGGGAAATGGAGACTTTATTATTTTATTTTTAAATGAAAAGGTACTTTATTGATTCATCGTTTTTCACTCCGCAGGCACAGGTTAAAGTCAGGTCCGTCAGAAACAAATCATACTGAATCTTTGATAAAGTAGACCACGCCATTCTTTTTAAATAGACTTACCGTAAATATTTGGTGCTACTCAAAAATCGTTTTTATCCTACCTCACTGACAGAACGTTTAAGGTAACTTTGGTTACCAGTTCCTTGCAAGTCTTCTAATTAATGTGCGGTGTGCCTCAAGGTTCAATTTTAGGCCCTCTATTGTTCAATTTATATATGCTAACTCTTAGTGGTGTTATCAGGATGTGCAAACTGAATATCCATTGTTACACTGATGATACGCAGATACTGTCCGCCCAGAGAAATACACTTTTAACCAAATTACAGGAAATATTGTTAAACTCCTCATCACAAGTGAAGTCTTAGTATGAAAACTATGTCTGTTCATTGTTGTGACTTACAGTAAATGAATATTAGATCATATCATACCGATTTATGTAGAAATCAAGGTTATTCCAAGGGGTTCACATAATTTTGGTTTCAATTATATGCAGTATAGAACTGTAGCCAATGGAATTTTCTGTGGAACAATAAAACAAATTTAGACACACTTAATCATGTCAGTTCTATGATTGGTAATGTATGTGTTACAAAAATATTTATTCATGGAACAACTCATTTCACCTATATTTCATGCTGAACTCAATTGGTGCATTTTATTGTTTGTGTGTTTGTTTTCTAAAACCACGTGCACCATTGACTTTGGATTTTCTTGATGCACTACAGAGCTAAAAGAGTGCTTTTACCAAAAGGTCAAGTAAAATTGCATGAGAAGCCCATGAGAATTGGATTTTTTTCCCCCCAGAATTTTCAGATCCAACCAAACACTCAAGCGAGGAAGTTGTTCTTAGTGGATTAGGTTGCTCAAGCACAGCGATGATTTTCTTCTGGAATAAGAACAACTCCTCAACCCAAATTAACATTTTTCTGTACTTTTTTTGCAGAAAATAAGCAGAGCCTGTGTGCTAATGGAGCAGGCATTTGGATGCTTCTGCATTTAAACATGCTTCATAAAGTTCAAGGCCTCTGAGCACAACAGAAATAGTTTCAAATTTACCACAGTCACAGGCAAGGTAGCTCGTTTAGCCCTTCATCCCTTGGAGCCAGTTATGACTCAGGCACAGTGTAAACGGTAACCTCTCTCAATTTGCACAGATGCTTCTGGCTTATTGCTTCATTATATCCACCCCGCTTGTAAACCACAGCAAACTAGAATAGTGCTTTTATTTTAACATACATTATAATCACTGACAGAGCAACCTGTTTATATAAACGTCTTTCTTTTTGAGTGTGCCTACATGATATAATTTATCCTGACTTTGTTAGGTACATTTGCACAGTCACACAAGAGGACATGGGCAATAGTACTCAGGTTTGACTGACTCTACCAAAGAGGTAATAATTCAACAATGACACTGGGTACACATCAGGGCTCCGACCTTCTGTGTGACGTTTCCATCTTCTCCACATGATGGTGTGGGTTTTCTCCAGCTTCCTCCTACATTCCAAAAACAAGCATGTTAGCTTCATATAAGACCCGAAATCGAGGGTGCCCGCATCTTGAAAGGCGTGTGAATTTAGTGCCATCTAGTGGTGAACTAATAGAATGCAATGACCTAAGCTTGAAGTGCGTGCATTTTGAAGTGCGTGCAGCAGAAAGATGGCGGCGAGACATGGCAGCCTCCTGTAGGGGAGGCGCGCCCTATGTAAAATAATTAGAGATTACTTCACCTATAATTATATTTTAAAAAATCTACAATGATGTGATAGAACATATGTTTTTGCATATTGCTGAAATTAATTAGTGGGTTTTCAAAAAAAAAAGAACTTTGAAAAATCAAAACATTCTACACACTGTCACTTTATGAGGAGTCACTAATTGCTCCATTCCCACCCGGACAGGGAACTTAAAATCACTGCTAAATCGTGCCACAGCCATAACGACCTAAATAGCAGGCGGGATATTTTATGCCAATACATGTCAACATTTATTACTTTTGAATATTCTCATACACTTCTATTCAGCACCAAATAGTTTTCAGGCTTAAAAATGGTCTACTGTGGTTGTTATTAATTACGCACAACATTTCACTGTGCAGTAGTATCAGACTTTAATTCAGATTAAAAGAAAAAAGAAAAAACGTCACAAGAGAAAATAGGCCCAAAGGAGTAATTACTAGTTTCCTTGCCTGAAGAAAATCCATTCGGAGAGGTTTTGAGTGGGTTATAAAATATATTGAGTTATAGGTTTAATATATAAATTCATCAGGATTTCGTAGATGATATTAATTACTCTACTATGAATCTCTACTACCGATAAGTTTGTCTGCCATGCACACTTTTAAAGTACCTGCCTTTGTTCAGTCTGTCAAATGCCATGAGAGTTTACCATCCAACATATTGTATAGTTATTCTAATGTGTATGCGGGTCACCAGTCATGCATTTCTCTCAAGTACCAATCCTCTCACTTATTCAGCATTCTGTCAGAGAGAGCTGCACGGCAGAATTCAATTTACTGCTCTGCATAGCTGGCTAAGGGCAAAGAATGTCGCCTTGGCTGTTGCTTATAAATATGGATTTGGCACACACTGACTCCTATCACAGGGTTTTGGAAAGCTCCGACTTACATTAAAAGGGATTGTCGTGTGTTTAACCCAGATAGCGGTGGCAAGAACATTTGAAACTGCTAGTCGGAGCTATTAAGAATCCTCAGATTACTATCACACTTTGGGTCAGACTTTGCTCTTTATGCGGCGGACATCACCCTACTCGTTGCACATGGACGTTAGAGAAGAGCCATGTCAGAAATACAGAATCATTGCTAGGCTTTATGCCCAGAACAACTTCTACGTGATAATTTTCCCCCTGTCGTCCTCAGGTTTTTGTCACTCTATCAGTCCCAGGCAGATAGAACCCTTCGAGTCCTTCGCGAATACAGTCGTACGTGGCGTCTTGATAATATCATGGATCAGACACAACAGGTCACAAGACACTGCAAAATGTTTGATTGAGTATATCCGAAGCATTTCATTTGAGCACAGAATATCAAAGGGACAAGGAAAAATATCTGAGGATAATCAAATAGGATGCCAAAGCAGCACACTCAGCATCCCTCGGAACATCAGCTCTGGATTCAAGCACGGGCCTCCCCCAACAAGGCCATTGCTTCTCAAGAGTTTAGCCAAGTCAGTAAAACGCTAAAAATATGTAACGGTCCATCAATATATATGTGTATATATATATATATAAATTCACATTTATACTCAACAAAGCTGTCTGGTTTGTCTCCAAGCAGCTGCTATTAAAGAGAAGTCAATTTTGTACATCACTAGACAGTCAGCAAGAGCAGGTTTATCAAGGACAATGCAGTCTACCTGCAAGGTGAGTAATGAAACCACTGCTTAGAGATTAGGGGGCAGATTTTTTTTTTTTTTTTTTGTCATTTAGTCAAGCCATAGGACCAAAGGAAGACAAAAGCAGCACACAAGATGCAATTTCATGTGAGTTACCTTTTGGTTATTGCAATAACCCTGGCCTTGATCTGAAATTATTAATTAGGCAACCCAATACTTAATGTTAATGAGTTATTTTTTTCTTCTCCATTGCTAGTTTTGTCAAATCATCTGACGTGTAAGAATTTTCACAGGCATCTGCGAAAGAATGTTTAAAATCTTTTGGTGGCTGTTGTTAGATAAAGAACTGATTTGATGTTTTTGGTTTGATAATGCAAAAGTTTGTTTTTAATGACGTGGTCGGGTAATTCCAAAAGAGGGTTTCAACGGCTGCTGTCGCCTTCCCAATTTTGATGCCCATGCCCTGCTCTGTTCTTCCGCTTTTGCTTACAAAACTTCTTCGTTTGCACTAAATCGTCACTCCTTTTTTCCTCCCTTTGGATCCAAAATCAATGCCCTCAAATTGGTGGTTGAGAGACCACTAAATTCCTGCTCTGTGTCCTGCCAATGTTTTTGTCATGATCCAGTCCAATTTACCTTGAAACAATTTTGGCAAAATGGGTTGTACGCAGTTTGCCGGGTGAAAAAGCACAAAAATGCATTTCCTGCCTCCTCAGTAAGTAAGCTTATCAGCATACATCATCTCTCTGGCACTGGTATTTTCTTTGAAATAATGTCGGCAAAAGTGCAGCGACTTCTATTTTCCTGCCTTCTGATTAATGATGTGCACAGAGATGCTATGCTTGTAGAGGGACTTGTTTGTTCTGTTTTGTTCAGCCAAGGGCTGAACAAAAAAAATGCATTCTAATCTGAATTCCCACCCCTCCTACATTTTTTTTAGACCATTGCAAATAAAACAGATCCAATATCTGCAGATTGGATTATTCATTCCTTTTTTTTATTAAGGGGACTTGGGCTCATTTTCTGAACGACAGGGATGATATGGGTCTGAAATGATGAGGGTTCACTGTGTTTGAGTTTAAGACAAATCTGGCTATAAAACATTAATAAATGGATGAGGAGCCTGGATTTATTGCCTTGATGTGACATTTAGTATGAATGAAAAGTTGATTAGCACTTTGTGTATAAGGCTGCTGCGTCTGTGTCTCAGGTTTTGGATGTGACTAATGAGAAAAAAAAAATGAACCCTTGGTGTGTCAGAGGCTTTGTAATCCCGGTGCCTTGTTGTTTTTCACTCTCCCATTTCTAAATTGCTACTCAAGTAACTTAACAAAGTTGAAAGAAAGACCACTACATATTTGCTCCGGCCACAATTAGTTCTAACAACCAGTACGTTTCAGCTCCAGATGAGTGATGTGATCCCAAACATTATCTTTTGCCTTGGGAAAAGGATTACCAGTGCGCACACATTGTGGTATAGGGGCATGTTATTTCAGATCTATCATGCTTTTTTAAATGTTTTTATTGACGCTTCCGGTGGATATTAAGACCAAAAGGTTGGAGGGACTTGTCCACTACCACTTTGTCCTCAACACTTTTCGTTACTGATTACTTCAATTCTTACTTCTTGTACTCAGCGAAAAAATGAAAAACAACAGAACGCTCATCAGAATAAAGTAACGATTTCATTTCTTCAAGAGTCACATTTGTTCAAAACCGAATCCGCAAAAAAAGTACAAGATATGCTCGTTGAAAAATTGTTTGCTTCCCTAGTCAGTGACACCTATCACCTCAGGAAACCCCAAATTTAACCCGCCTGGCCACCACCCCCAATTCGGCTCAGGTGATTAAAGAAACACTGCCCCTTAGTGGTTGAGGGAATAATAAACAAAAAATATGCAACGCAAAACATGGGGCTCCTGCAAAGGGAATCATGTAATGTTGCCTACAGACAGCTACACATAATTTTGGATTTGTTTGATAGCTTGCCAACAGCTAAAAATGTGTGCATATTCATTTACTCAAAAAGTTTGAAATGCAATTTCAAAACATTTCCAAAACCAGCTTGTGAATGTTGCAGGTTAACTGCTTTGTTGATAATGGAGTCAAGGTACTGCTTGTAACACACGTTATAAATTAGCCTTAAACTGCAAGTAGGAGTACATTTACACTCTGGTTTTACTGTAGCACTTCAAATAAGTCTTATAGTGCCACTTGAAGCTCTGAAGATTTGGGTGCCGACTGTGGTCATAATAAATGTGATTTGTTTTGCCTCCCTTCCATATGTACGGTGGACTCCTTTAAGCGGGAGAGGAAGAGCAATGACCTCTCATAAAATCCTAATTAAGGTAATGTGAGAATGAGCAGCGGAGCCTTGTGCATGCTGATGGTGATAAATGATCGTCCCCTCGAAGAGACACCAAAGGTGAAAGTTGCTTTGGAGTTCAGGTGGCCCTGTGTGCCTTATTATCCCAGAGACAATGGCGCAGACACCCAGCTGCAGCGTCTGCTGTGAAAAGCAATAATGAGGTAGCAAACGGTTTGCTTTTGTCGACAATCTTTTCTGGTGAAACGCAACAGTGGCATTTTCTTGTTTAGATCCACAGCAAGACACTTACTTCCCAGTAGTCGTTTTGACAATTTATTTCCTTCAAGCCGAAAAGGTAATTTTTTTTCCCCCCATTTGCGGTAAATAAGACAATCAACTTTGGCACGTGAGCTGCAATTTGCGTGGAACGGCTCGTCTATTCGTATCAAAGCCATCGAATTTGAATGAGTCCCAGGTAGCCATGCGCTTTTATTTAACAACGCAAAATCAAAGGCAATATCATCTGAGGTTCCCTCAACTTTATATCACCAAATGACACACGCTGTAAAGGTCTGATAGTGCGTGCTTGTCACAAGGCTTACAGCATTCAGGGTTAAGGTTCCCTGCTGGCCTATTGAGGACTGTCTAGGTTTTAGATCACTGCAGGACTTCAGAAGAAGTCCATCTATATCAAGTCCACACAGGACAGCTGATTTCAAAACTGACAGTGTGACTCATCAGGGATTTGAGCTTGCCCTTTGCCTGAATGAATAGTCGCCATGCTGAGCAGCCAGATCAACTTGAGAGTGTATTCAACATACAACCAAAGCTCTCATTAATTATCCGTACGGAAGCACCAATCGTTTCTTGAACTAGATTACAGGGCAAAACATGGTAGAATTCAAAGAAATTCGACGTGTAACAGATTGAGCTTTTAACTGTAGAAAAAAAACATTTAGCATGCTCATATAGATGGAAGAAAGAAGCGAAGCACATTTTGGTGAAGATCTGCATCCAATTCCTCACTTTACACAGCTGTTTGGTCTTTTAATTTACTCTTTTTGCTTTACTGCGCGTTTCATTTTTACTTCCAGATTCTGCTCTGTGAGACTTTATGTAGACATTTATCGCTCTCTGCTTTCCATCCCTGACACTGGAGTGATATCTGTTACTTTATAATCCATTTTTCAAGACAGAGATAAGATTCTAATCGGGTTTGGCTTGGAGCCCAATCTTTGAAATCGGTTCCTTTCTAATGATCGGTGATTGGAAAGCATAACATGTCAAAAGAGGACTTATGGTCAGCCCCCATTATCACATCATGGACTCTCAAGTCTCTGTTTTAAGGGTTAGTTTTAGAGAGGTTGCAATTGATTTATGTCCTCATTTTACCATCAAAAAGACAGCAGATGGTAAAAAAAAAAAAATCTGTCATTGAAAGGCCACATACTTTCAAAAGAAGTGTTAAGTAAGAGGCACGTGTAATAATGTAATATGACATTAAAAAGTCATCCATGTGTGAGTTTGGCTTTATTTGTGAAAGGGTGCAGCAAGCCCACCAGACATCAGTATCAATGATGAGCAGTCAAAGTGATTGCAATTGCTTGCTCTTATCTTACAGATAAGGCAGTGTCTGTGGTCAACTGTGATTAAGTATTGGATGGGCTCCACAGCGCAATAAATGTCCCTTCCCAAAAGTGTTTGGTCATTTCTATGCAGGACTAGCCCCCCCCCCAAAAAACCTACGCACTCACATAAATGCTGCCTTTATTTAATTACTAATAAACAAAGTGAAGTTGAGTTCACAATCAATATACACACAACATGTACTGTTCCATTCAATGCAGTGATTTATTCTCTTGAGCAGGGGTGGCCAATGCACCCTTATGCGAAACATCACATAACCCGAAATATTAGCGGACTTCCTGTTTTGACTATTGGCTGATGACATGATGGCTTGAACCTGAAGAATATTGTTTTATTTATGACTTGCATGTTCCGACAAAAATTGAATACATGTATGTCATTTGAGATGTGTAAATGAAATGATATACTGTACAGAAAGAGTGACCAACCGGTGAATCACAGTCTACTGGTCAAGATCCCAAGTAGACCACAAGGGGTGTCGGGGGGGACAAAAAGTTAAAAAGTTAAAAAAAAAAAAAAAAAAAAAATTGGGTGTGCATTTTAATATCATGTATTTTGTGTTAATGTACACTACAGCTTGAAAAAAGTACAGTATATATATATATATATATATATATATATATATATATATATATATAGCCATTGTTAAATGGGCTATATAAATAAAAAGTTGTATTGTATTGTATTTGGTCACCAATTGAACTTGCAAACCCAATGAAGACCACATGAAGCTGCTTATGAAATGATTACTCTCTTGGAATAATTCTCTCTCATTTGCAATGCCAAATGGATACCGGGTACTTGCCGTTTTCATTGCTGGAACTGTGCAATAAAGATTCTGTGAAATTCCTACTGACACATGATCACAGAGTGCTTTATATCGTTCCCCTGTCGATCACTTTGTGTCATCATGCTTTTCATCCCCATCACCAAAGAACCATCAGCCATGACAGATCATTGTTTCTTCGGAGGCAAGAAAATGTCTGTCAACTTCAGTGTTCTTTCTCCTGCCCCTCATCTTTGTTCACTTATAATTAACTGAGCTTTTGCTTGGCTGGGTTTCAAAAGGCTATTGGAGCAAACAGCCCCGCTCGCTTGCAAGTCAATCTTTCATGTGAATTATAGGATTTTAACAGTCACTGCATCATAAGATTGCCAGACGTCAAGGATGAAATACAACAATGGACCAATTATAAGAACATTGGGAGTTATGCAACTTGAACTTCAAAACTACGTCTATAGGTAATTGACAGGTTTCCTGTAGATCCTTAAAAAGTCTTCAAAGGCAGTGAATCCGTGAATCTACAAAAAGGCCTACGTAGACATTAACATGTCTTTAAATCAGTCTTTCAAAAACCTTTCTCAAAGTTGAGCTGTCTGCTCAAGATAACTGTGATTAAAAGATCATAGTGGTCAAAGGTCCTGATTATTTATCTGCTTTAAATTCAAATTATGTTACTTAAAGGGGATGTCAACCCAAACAATCTGATTAATATTGCGTTTGTGGAATAAGAGTTAATCCACCCGTTTTCTCTGGGGGCCATTTTGTCACTTATGTCGACTGAAGGGCTCAGGTAACGACCAATCACAGCTCACCTTTTTTTCTGAAGCTGTGCCAATGTGTCATTTTCAGTCAACAGAAGTGACCAAATGGCCGCCCCCTGCGAGGGCTAAAAACAGATGCCGTATTTCAACTAGTGTGCCTGCATAAAACACATTCTTGAAAAAAATATGATTGGGTTGACTTCCACTTTCAGAAACAAACATTTTCTTTATAACTGAAGTGAGGGCATCTTAATTAATTTCATGAGACAAGGCATCGTGCCAGATTGCATTTTATTACATAGTGGGCTTCTTTTTTGTCAGTACTCATTAAACAATTCCCCTGGGTAGCAATGAATAATTCATACCGGTAGTGCTCCCATTTACCATAAATAAGCAAATACTAAGCTTCATTTCATGGGACTCAAAAGGGCTGTGCCTACGTTTGTGGCGCAGACTAAACACGTGTCGCGTTTCCATTAAAAAAACAAAACAGTCATTGCTCAGCACTTGGTCATGAACCACACAGTGCAGCTTGAGCTCTTCCTCTCTCCCGCTTGGATTAAAACCAACCACCAACCACCACCACATTCATAACCGAAAGGGCTATTGTTTTTTTCAGCATTAACGCTTTGCATCACTGCATTGTTAAACTACTTAATTGACGTCACACAGTGATGGCCATTCTTGACCTTCTCCTATTCCCCTACCACTCCGACAACAACTTTTCTTACTGGCTCAAATCAGTGGCAAAACATCGACAAGTGACACAAGGGTAACATCTTGGGAAACCTAGCATGTGTACTTGATGTCCCATAGCTTATCATCATTTTACATCGACCATGGAGTATGATAAAAGACACTGTCTCCCTCAAACCACGGAAGGTCACACTGCTCAAGCCTTGACACACATTTGTCCCCGCTGTAAAAGCTGCTTGCGCTGTGCCATTTATCTTTTAACTCAGCAGAAAACGTTTGCACTTATTCCCAGTCTAGATGCCACTGTTAGACCCAAATATTAAGGGAGCACTTCAAAACACTGTCACCAAAGCCGAATGAGAATGATTCATTTCATGATAATTTTGTAATGTGGGAATTGTAAACTGTTAAAAAAAATAAAAAATAAAATAAAAAAATAAAAAAAATAAAACATTTATCTGAAAATATAATCTCTCTGGCTGTTAGGTGATCATAACTGTAAAAAAAAAAAAAAAAAAAAAAAAAAAGATTCATATTTGTCTGTTCAACTTAGTTGCTGCGTTTGTGAGCCTAAACCGGGCTCAGTTATCAAGGACCTCCTTTCTAAGGTTATGAAGCCTCATTTCCCGCATATTGTCTCAGTTTTATAACTGAGACAATAAAATTGCATTGTATTGTATTGCTTTGTTTCGGTTACATGGTTTAGAAACAGCCAAGTAACAAGAAGATGAGAAAACCTGGGACTCCAGTGGCCTGTTTGGAAATATACAGATATTCAAAGTGGGCATTCCGTCAGACCAACGGAACGACTGCAACACTTACAATGACTGCCAAAACCCAAGATACGACGTACAGTGCAAGCAGGTTGATCAAAAATATCATTCACAGCTGGTAGAATACAAGGGCAGGTAATAAGCACAAATAGTAGTAAGTGTGATAATCAAATGCAAAGTTCTTGATGTTCTAAGGACAGTGTGGATCTATAGTATACTTACAAATGTACTTACGTTGCCAGTTATTCTCCTTGCATTTTCTAATGTTAACCTCAGCTACAAATACAGAAGTGTTACGGGAGTTTTATATGACAGACTGTTGAGGTTTGTCCTCCAAAAATGACACTGACTGTCAGTGATGGAATTGCATAGGTGATAATTGAAGTTAGTGTGATGTCGCCAGGGATTTGATGTCAAGATTGGTGCCCTCTTCATTTTTGATATTAGGTCATATACAAGGTGGAAATGTGATGCCATAGAAATAGAGATTAGCCTTACTCAGCACATTCTTTAATGTAGTCTCTACCAAGCTATGAGATGAAATACATTTGACCTTTGTTTGCCTCACAGGTAAAGGTCTCTTGTCAGCACTTTACAGGTCACAGTTCTCAACGCATCATCTTCAGAATTTCAGAGATGGCTGTCAATTCATTTGGAATGATATCACGCCAAAAAAATGAGCGCAGTAACTGAAGTCAAGGTTCAACCAATCACCTTTAAACTTTCATAACGAGCAACAAACGAAGGTTTGGCAAAGTCCAAGGTCATTAACAGCACGTGATTTTTCGCTCAACATCATTTTCAATTGATCTCCATAAAAGCGTCGTTAAAGGTATCTGCAGAAGAAGTCTTCAGAATTTGTTTATTTTTTTTCTTTTTATTTCTGTTCTTGAATTTTAAATCTGCGGAATATACATGACTCTTATACCACTGTATGCTCTTCCTCATCTCTAATGGGGTCACTTTTCACTCAACAGGTGGTGAGCTTTTAGATCTTTGACACTTCAAAAGGCTGCATCCTACAGCCGAATGTGATGAGAAGTGAAGTGAGTATGGCGTCTTATCAAACTGGCTTTAAAGCTGAGTGCAGGTCTGCGGGGCAACATGCATCAAACATAAATGTTTTTTTTTAATTATTATCCTGCCAGATTAAAAGGGCAGTGTAGGAAAATCTGAATTTGGGGAAAATGTTCTGAATCTTATTTGAAATTTTGAAAAGAAAAAAAAAAAATTGTAGTGTTAGAATCTGACAAGAGAAGAAAATTAAAAACTCTGCATCAGATGTGGGTTCATGTGTCTCATGATCAAATATGTACCACTGCGCTGTGGGCTTTTTTTTCCCCCCCAAAATTGCCTGTAGTTCGTTCAAAAACATGGATGGATGAAAGCGTGATCACTAATCAAAGACAAGCCACCGTTGACACAAGTGCCAGCGAGCTGGTTGGCCACAGAATGATGATTAAATGAACTCAATGACAAGGTGGAACTGATCATCAGAAGAGGGTGAAAAGATAGGAAGCAACATTAAAAAAAAAAAATCACACAAGGCAGCATATGAAAGAACACATTCAAACCACAAGGCAAAGTAAAAGTGTAACTGAAATACCGTGTTGTATATGTCGAACGAATCGTGGAGTGCATCTGAAGTTTACACTGTGTTGTTTGCATTGGTGTAAGTGATTGCGCCTGCTGCAATCAATGGGAAAACCTGTCTCAGTTTGCCTTTCCAGTTTCCTCAAATGCGGCAACAAACTGTTCGCCTCTGTTAGGTCTAACTTGGAAACACCTAAGCACAGACCTTTGATTTATTTATACACACAGAAATTAGAAACATGTATCGACATTTATGCGTACAACAATTTCAACATTTGTTTGTTCAAAGTGGAATATACATCCATCCATCCATTTTCTATGCCGCTTATACATCGTTTTGATTCACTTAAGGCTGTAGAAATAATTTAAAACCGTGATTGATATCTTATTGAGTCAGTCTGCCTTTCAGATTTGTCAGACTCACATCTGATGTTTCCCCTTGCATTTATTTTTGACTCATAGCCGACCTCCAGTCTCTTCAAATCTGGCTGCTCGTCATTTCCTATTTTCAAAGGTTCTGGGCAGGAAACAAAGACAAGCCAAATTTTCAGTCTCCAATTATACGAGCTTGTTGCAGTATGCTTTTGCGAGGCTCCTTGTTTTTGGTACACATAACATACCCACAGATGCAGTGCATTTAGCAATGTAGAATAAATTGGAAATTGCAATGAACATTTAATTTAGCATGTTAAATTACATCTATGACACCATACTAAACATTCTGCCTGTAACTTTGCTCCCTTTTTGAAATTGTCAATAATATGCACATGGTACAAAGCACATAACTATCATGACATATTCCACATTTGCTCCAAGATCCAAACAATACACACATATACACACACACACACACACACACACACACACATAAATATTTTTAGTATATAGTCCAGTGAGTGCTGTGTAATACCTCATTCAGCGGATTAGTGACTATAGATTAAAGTTTTATCACTGGTTAGTCCAGTGGGGCATCAAAATAAGAGGCCCGAAAACAGACATCTAACAACCACAAAGGTGTCAAGGCCCATCGTCTTGTACGTTTTCCTATGAGCGAGGCCCTGCTATCATTGCATGGCCTATCTTTTGAGTTCACATAGCGAGCTAGCCTGGAGAAGGCCGATAAAGAAAAATGAGTTCAATTTCTTCCATCTGAGAAAGTGTGCTTGTTAGAGCGGAGAATCCATTCCCCTTTCTCTGGGACCTTTGATCTGGGATTACACAGGACGCTCCACGATGAAGGCTCTACGTTTGGCCCGGGAGTGCTCATGGCCGAGCTGCCCGAGGTAGTCATATGCTCTGATGTGAAAGCAGCTGAGAAGTAAGCGTACAGGCTCAAAAGTGGATTATTACAAGACGGCCAATTTTTCAATCAGTAGAGTTGAAGCCTCGTCCAAACTTGCCTTGAAGCTCAAAGAATGAAGAAGTGCTGTTATGAAACCTACCTAAAGTCTGTTGGGTGTTACATTTATATTTTAATTGCCTTTTTTGCTTTGGCTCAGGCTCTTGTTGATCATTTGCTGTGTAACTTACTCCAAACAAAAAATGTGGCACTGACAGCGACCATGAATCGTGCTGTTGTTGTAAAGGCATTCTGAAGTATAACACCGTACCATGTATGTCTTCATATACTGCTACGCTATCGGTACGCATGCCAAACGGAGGGGTTTGCCCTCGATGAGTTTAGAGGGGCGAGAAAAGTGATGACAAACGGCCCAAGACTGACACAGGCCCTCAAAAATACTATTTTCAATTTGCTGCAGTGATGTGGTGAGGCCCAGTAATATTTTTTCAAGTGAAAGGATGGCTGACTTATTTTACTACAGAAATGAAAATGTCATTTGTTATTGCGTTGGCTTGATCTGAAGAGCTTGAGAGAGGCTGTTTGAAAAGTTTCACTGGTGTGATGCCATTTCAAAGCGTATGTTGCGGGTTAGAATGCAATAAATTTACGCTTCCTTCCCTTAGCCATGATTGTGTTCCATCTGGAAACCAGTTACATTTGCCTCACTCTACCAAATGTCCCGTACTGAAAAATCTGAATACAAACAGCTACCACTACCATTTTATTTGTTTACATCACTTCCAACTGTCTTATGACTATGCATTTACTGTATTCATATTTCTTTCACAGATACTGGGTATTGCTGTACTATTTTGCACAGTAATGGCGTAACACCACCATGAATTTGGAGCTTCGCTGAGAAGAAATAACTTTTATAACCCTTTTCCTCATTGCTTAGCAACTGCATAGCAGACATAGGCCTAAAACCCCTTCAAACTGTATACATCATTTATTTAACGTGTTCTCTCCTGCCCCTGTCTTGTTTCCTCTTCACTTCCTCTCTTTGGATTAATGTTGTGATCTTAGCATTATAAATGGCTTTTCTGGCAGAGCTTGTATTAGATTTGTTTCTATGAGATTCATTCCAGCCCCTAACTCTGGTCCCTGCTTATGGGGCTTGTTTTCTTGATGAATGCAGCCTGCTCTGTCAACAGCCATTTGCAAAACCTCTTCTCATAAATACATCGACAGATGAAGACCCCCCCCCAAAAAAATCCTCCCGTATTGAATTTTAGCATATGACCTTTTACGATGACACGTTTGCACAACATACACATGTTTGAATTCAAAATAATTACAACTATAAATGAATACATTAGGTTGAAAAATGCTTGAATTTGTCTAGACAGCCGAGAGAGGTTACCTTGCACTTTGCGTGCGTGACGTGGGCTACGGTGATTAGATTTTGATTGATATGTTTGTTGTTTTCCTAAAGGAACTGAAAAAGGACTGTTTAATGTCTTGCGCTTCATACAGAATGAAATATTGACCGCCCCAGACTGCAACTAGCCTTTGTCACATGTCCTGAGGGCTGACAGCTCCCAACAAGTGAATAAGATTTCATTATTTCATTATTTGTCTGATTTGGTCTGGTTAATTTAATGTGATTAGATTTAAAAGGCAAATAGACATTCTTTTGTTTACTTTGTTGCTTGGCCATAACAAGGAATTAATGGTACTAATAAGTGTCTACTTTATAAAGGCAGCAGGCTATAAAAATAAGCTTAAGTATTCACAAGATAATAACCAGTGCTGAATACGGTAATTACAACAACTACATTCAGCATAATGTTTAGTTGTATAATGAATCATTTGTTTTCATGCCTGTCCGTCAAAAATAGGCCTTCACGTGAAACTGGTCCGTGGTTTCCAAAGATGATTGGCCGTTGGTATGGAAAATGGGTGAGTGTAGTTAGGATCAGTCTTCTTTGCCCTTTGTTTATTTTGGCACTGCCATTTTCATGTCTGTAGGCCTATGTCCTCTCTGTGTGAACAAACAAGGCATGGCAAAGCTCGCACTCTGGCTCCAACTGCACAGCACCACACCACACCTGTGCTTCATCAGACAGATTGCAATGTGCCACCTGTAGCACATTTTGAGTCATTCTGATTGCTACTGGCCAGTCTGTCTGCAAAAGCCTCTTCTACACCGCACCATTTTCGAAGCATTATAAAACTGGGGACACTACTCAACTTTAATAGTGAGTGTAGATGAAACAACTTGGAGAAGGCTACACCGTACCCTAGTTGTTTCGGCACTTGTTTTGACAATAGGACTATGAGAGCAGTAATTTTGATTTCAAACTTTGATGTGTTATTACTCTGCGTATATAGACATACGATGCCCCTGGCCTCTTGACTTTGTAATACTTCATTCCAATGGTGCAATTTTGTGGTATTAAACAATATAAAAATAGTTACAAGTCTTACTCCTTTAACTACGGCGTGCCAGTCCATTTGACGGCTCTACTTAAAAAACATTACGAGTCAGATTGTTTGAGGTAATTGAATATGAAAATGTGTACCAAACTGAAGCAAATATTTCTGTAAATGATGTGTCCCATTGTATTAGATTGGGCCGACTGATATTAGCACCTAAAAAAGCCTTTAGTGGTCAAAGCATCTGTTGCACATTTGTCATATTTTGGGATGGATTGTGATGTATACAAATATCATATTTTCCGGACTATAAGACACACTTTCATATAAGCCGCACCAACTCTATTAAAAAAAAATGATAATGAAAAAACATATAAGCCGCACCTTTATATAAGACAGACCTACCTATGTTGAAAAATTTGATACTTACTGCATTTACAGAACGATTTTAAACTGTAAATGTACATGTATGCACCTGAACAGATTCTTTCCTAACAGTGCCTTTTAACACGACAGCAATTTTGCTGATTAAAACGGAAAGGAACCAAGAGAAAATAAAGTACTTAACTTCATTTCACTGCCCACTGCCGCTCCAGTATATCAGTTAACGTGCTTTTATTGCTCTACTTCCGCATACCACCTAATTCATAACCTAGTGCATAGCGCCCTCGCCTGTTGAACTCCCCCACCTGTAGTCACATCCTCCATCCATCCATCATCGATACCGCTTATCCAGCACAAGGGTCGCGGGGCGTGCTGGAGCCGATCCCAGCTGTCTCCGGGCAGTTTAGTCACATCCTGTTAATGGCAATTCGGGTGTATTGTATTGTAATTCCAGTTAGACCGCCCTTAGCGGTGGAAGAAAAATCCCCAGAATAACCACACCTTTATATAAGCCACATGGTTCAAAAAAGTAGTGGCTTATATTGCGGAAAATACGGTAATTACTTTTATTTAATTTTAGATTGTGCCATGAAAGGAAATTGTCTTTGTAGACATGAAGCACAACAAAGACAAAAAGCAAGTACAGATTTTGAAAATAAAAATAATCTGACGGTTTTAACTTTAGTGCCGTTTGAAAAGATAAAGAACAAAATATCACTGTCACAGTAAACCGCGGTGTGACAGATTGACAGCTTGAGCTCAATGGAAACCAACAATACTTAACATACTTAACAAAATACTGCTACATCTACTGTACTTGACACAAACAACAGCATAATTACTGGAGCACGTCTCTTGACAGGCTTCGTCAAGCTCTCAACATGGATGACACATTGATAAGTGATGAAAGAAGAGAGAAAACGATGTTGAAAGGTTCAACAAAGCACTTTCTTCCAACATCTCTCCTCCTTTCAAAGCAAAATGCACTCGTAAACCACAAATTGAAATACTTATTCCTGTTTTTAACGCCACTGAGTAAATACGTTTGTCAGATACTGAACTAACTGAATTTTGTTCTATTCCTGAAATTATTTTGATCTTTTCTCTCTCTCATTTAGGCTGATGATCACACAGGAACCATTTCTAATAATGTTGTCAATTTACATTTTGAAAAATGTGTATGCCATTCAATTGAAAATGTTGTCGCAAAAGTGAAGTAAATAAATGTAGAGGTACATTTCTTTTCGGCATTTTTCCCAGCTAAACTAAAGAATTACTAGCAATCAAGCCATACATGTTAATTTGGCTAGTGACTCTTTAAAGTCATGGATCCTAGTAATACTGTCTGTTGGTATTAATAGCAGCTCAACTGTGGAAGTAAAAGAGCCCTGGATGTGTGTGAGTTCCTAAAAAATATGAAAAAAAAGTTTCAAGAAAAACGGTATGGTTAGGATAAGGGTAAGAGAAGTAGGTAATCAAAACTGCATTGCAGCTTCCAACAGACAACGCTATTATCTTGCTCAAACACAAACCAATGCAAACAACAGAGAAGTCTTTCTATTCTATGGTCTGCCTGTTTTAATGTTGGCAGATAACTTTAAGTTGGGAATTTATAGCTTTGCAGACACACAGGGGGCAAAACAAGCATGCATATGTGGTCATGGAGTTGTGATTCAATCAAACTCACACAGCGTTAAACATCCAAATGATGACAATGCATTTTAATTTGTAACCAAAAAACCTGCTCTGTGTTTTGTAGCCCGGGGGTTGAGCCGTGCAGTGAAAACATAAAAGCAAACTAAAATTGCCACGCAAACAACAACTGCACAGTTCTGGTCCCACATCCAATGTGGAATCAGTCAGTCAAGACCTATAGGGAACAAATGTGCGGGGCAAACTTCAATTCGAACTTTCTGCTGACCTTGCTTAGTACTATGGGGAAACACAATGATGGGATGACAGAGGAACATGCATGTAGTACAACTTTCTAAATTTCAATATCGGACGTAGTGCTGCCAAGGCAATTGCCAAACAGTAAAAGTGACAAATGCTTTCATTCATTATAAACACACGCACACACATGGTGTGTGCGTATGTGTGTGTGTGTGTGTGTGTGTGTGTATATATATATATATATATATATATATATATATATATATATATATATATATATATACACACACACACACACACACACACACACACATTCCAAAACATTCCAAAAATATGCTTGGTAGGTCGATTGGACACTCTAAATTGCACCTAGGTGTGATTGTGAGTGCGAGAGGTTGTTTGTCTTTGTGTGCCCTACGATTGGCACTGGTACTTAGACTGAAATGATTAAGAATATTTAGTAGCAAAAGGAATTGTCTTTTTTTCGGTTGGACTAATGTCAAAAGAGTGTTTACCTTTGAAGACTGGCGTATTCACTTTAATAGTAATTGTATCATACTCGCTTTAAGGACAGCTTACCAAACATCTGGCTCAATTCAAATAGACTTCATGTGTAATCTGCCCTCAGACATAGTTGGCCTAGTTTGGTTAAAAAATAGTCAGTGTTTTTTTTTTTTTTTTTTTTTTTATCCCACACTAACTTAAAATATGTTGAACTCAGCTCATGGCAAACACAATGTCTTATAAAAAGCAGTAAACAGGAATAGTGGAGTGAAAATACGAAAGTATAGTGTAGGTTCTGTAACTCATATATGGACTCTCAGGCAGTAGCCATTTTGGAGTCTTTAGTGCATTTGTCTGTCTGACATTTTCCGAATGTGTTCTCCACTCCCCCCATTCTTTCTTTCATGTGAGGGGCAGCTGAGCCTTTTGCTCCAAGTTGCCAAGAAAACTGAATAGTGAATGAGACCGGTCCATGACAATTTTTTCAATTGCAGTTGTCGTTGTTAAACAGAAAGTAAAAAAATTACAATCAGGGAGCTGTAGGGGAAGTCTGGACTCACTTTTTAGCGTCATAGAAAACTGATGGATGTAAATTACACTGCTCCGATCAGTACATATTGCACTGGCACCGCAGAGTAATTTTCTCATTTCCAGTCAGTTGGTTATCCCTACAGACACGGTTGGTATCTTGACCCATTGTTGGACGAACCACAGGACAGGATTGCACTGCTGTCTCTTAGTGTATTTGATTAGTTTTCCCAGTGAGGAGGAAGGAAAGGGAGGTCAGTCATCAACATAAGGAAAGCTGGTCAAAGCAAGCCAGAAAACTGCGGTGAACCCCTCAGAGAGTGAATGGAGTCAAGGTCTGTTCTGGGTCGTGTGTCCCTTGGCCAAAGTCATCTGGCAACCAGGGAGTGGATAGGTTTGCTAAGGCAATCATACGTCTCTCTTCACCTGTATCAAACCAATTGGCTGGCCTTCTATGGACAGCTGCTCCCTTGCAAAGTGGTTGACACATTGATGGATAATAATGGCTAGACACAACCGCCATATGGCAAATAGCAAACTGAGAGCAAATATGGGATGAATTACAAGATCCATCTCCCTTGAAAAATTCCAAAACAATATGATTAGACACAGAGATGGGCACTTTGCTCTATTTTGCCGGTCCGTCCTCCATCCGCGACCTGGGCACACGTCCGTCGCTGTCCCTCCGTACTTATTCATAAAAATAATCATCCCGCGTCCGTCTTCATCCTTTTGAAGCACTTCCGTCCTTACGTTTCACAAGTCCACCCTTAAAAAAAAATTTTTTTAAAAAGCATCCGTGCATGACGCCGTGGGAGGGAGTCTAAGTCACAGGTTTCATAATTCATAAACATTATTTAAAGCTCAACGGCTGAGAGTGTCGTGAGTGGATTGAATTGTTTACAACTTTTAAGTGTCAACCAAGATAGCATTTAGCGATATTTAACGAGATTAAGATTACAACGCAATACGATTGTGTTTTATTGCAGCACGTTTGCATTATAACGTAATAAGTTTTCAGTTTTTATTGCGTCATTTCGCAATAAGATAATTATTGCAAAATAACGCAATGCTATTTTAGGAGGAGATCGAAATACTTCCACTTCTGGGTCGTAGCTTTAAGTGCATGGCGGTGCTGGCATGAGTGTGAATGACGGTTTGGAGGGATTTTAACGCTCTAAAGATGTCCCAAACAAGGACATACTTCGCATGTAAAGGTATAAGGTATGTACTAAATGTTAACAGTTAGTTAACAAAATAAAAAAGACTATCCATCTTTGGCCTACGCCCCATACATATTTTATCCCGGATTACACACGCAAAACAGGCTGGGCATGTTTCTGTCAATGAAATGGGCGTCCTGTGGCGTAATCCACGGTATTACATGTGTTGAACCAGTAGAGGGCAGACTATGCTTATCAGTACAATGTTACTGCAGGGGACGCACATAAAAAAGAAAAAATGATCACAGAAGAGAACAGTGGTCTTTCTTTTTAACACAACACAAAAACATTAGCCGGTACTTGACCCGGTTAGAGATGATTACAGGGACGGACGAAAACCCCCCTGCGTCCTTGCTTAGTCCTCCCTTTTTAAAAAACTTCCCATCCTCCGTCCCCAAAATGGGCATCCGTCCGTCCGTATTGGACGGACGGACCGTTCCGTCCCTGGGGCGGAATGCTCATCTCTGATTATACAGTGTATCATGACATAGCCTCTGCCAGATGACTCTGGTGAGAGGCAGGGTCCACCCTGGACTGTCCCCAGTCAATTGCAGACTTAAGTAGTAAACATTATGATATTCCGTCAGTCACTGTGATATTTGTCAATGATAACTATCCGGTACTGATGCTTTTGGTACAATAGCACTTTTTCAAAGACAAAGTTGCTTTTATATGATTAAAACATTCCCTTCATATGGTGATGGAATATTGAAACTATTAGGCAAACTGGAAAAGTAATATGTTGTGGTCGTTTGGAAGAAAAACGATACAGAATACATTTCGTATGTTATTACCTGACATCCTGTAAGACATCTGAGGGTAAAAACAAAGTGTTCCATTTCAGTTTATCTACTGTGTGGTCTCTGTGGACCTCCGCACTTTTTTTAAAGCATTGTGTATCAAAAATGCAAAATCAAATCACTCCTGGGATTTGATGAATGATGTTCTCTTGATTTAATTTCTATGGTAAGCAAAACCCTTCCCCAAACTAAAGTGTCATATCAATTATGCCCTAACATGTGGACACGGTGATAAATAACCACATCGGTTGGCCTTTCACTTGAGGGTTTTCGAGTTTGCCGTCAATGATGAAATATGAAAATGAGTGATTGCCAAATGCTAACAGGTACGTGTGTGTGCGTGCGCGCATGATGAGTGTCGTGTCACTAAGGTGGCCTGTTTCTATTAACCCTTACCTGTGCCACAAACTCTCTGGGGAGGTGATTATTCTCTAGCCTGGCTAATGGTCCTTACTGACAGCACTTAATGAAAATTAATGGCCTGCTCAAAAGACACTGCACACACAAATACAGAGGCTTCTGCCTTCATCGATGCACATTATTGCCATTGTTAAAATAGCAGTCGCTGTGGAAAAAAAAACCATAATCTTCCCAATGTAGAATACATCATGAGAATTCAATTGTAATTCCGAGGAGCTTTCCGTGTGCGTTTTTACCTCCAACAAGAGCGAATTATTTTCTTTCGGCGTGACTTTATCAGTACGTATGAACGAATTGGGCAATGGCCCAATCAAAAATGTTTCCTCCACGTTGGCACTTCCATGCTCCCGAATGTTTGTGCTGCCGTAATGGGTCATATTTGGGGGTGCATATGGGAGGACGCAAAAAGTAGTCTGAGTGTAAAAAAAGGGGGTGGGGGGCGTTGCTTAAGAGCTGCTTTGATGTGATAAGATGTCATCTTTCCCATGCATACTTCTGAATGTGGAAGCTGGCGTCACACTGGTACAGCCGGTATGTTTTCTTCTACTTGCTTGACTTGGTAGTTGGCAAGTAATCTGAAAGTCGCACTACTGCCTCCTACAGGATTGGGGTGAAAAGATGGCTTATTGCATTGTGCAGCTGTTTATTTCATTTGACTTAACGTATGTTTAAATCCGAGCCGAGAGTTCCGCTATTATGGAATAGGAACATTCAATGCACTTCATTGCGCTCACCTTTTTTTTTTTAAGATTCTTTCTCTAGGGCTTTGTCTAATATTAGTTATCAGATTAGCCTATTTGCGTCATGCATATCAGCAGCGAGTCGACATGATTAAGGGTTTTAATTCGGTTGATTGCAAAACAGCACACGCATCGGATTCTTGGCAAAGGAGCAAAGGTGACAGGGGAGTCGTTGTGAAAAGCAATGCGGGGGTAGTAATCGCGTTTCCATTTGGCTGTCTGTGCACTGTACAGAGTGTCGTCCTTGTGCATAAAAGGAAGTATGTTGTGAAAAGTGAGCGTCTCGGTGTGGTTAAAGTGTGACCAGCAAGAATGCATCAGATTTTATTATGCATTTTCACAATGACTGCTTCGATTTTTACCATACAATCAAGCGAAGGGCGCAGAGGTTGTCAGATTATGATTGCGTGACATTCACAATGCAATCAAAAGACATTAATAATGCAGTTAGATTGGATTGCCGCGTACACCTGCTGCGCTAAAGCGCCCGGAGGCCGAGATAAGAGCAAACATGACTCCCCACGCACCCCTTGTTGACTCTTGCCGTTTCAGCTGCTTGATAGTAGCCCTCCTCGCCTCCCCCCACCTCATGTGTTCCAGCACTTTTAATCCGCCTCACACACTCTGCCCTTCTGTCTGACCTCCAACCCGCATCCCTGTTTCAGTCCTCTGACACCCCCAACTCGTTCCGTGCACTCGTTTGGAGGCGACACGTGTGGCAAGAGTGCCATCTTGGGTTACGACGTGATTTTCTACTTGCCATCATTTGCTCCATGTGTCTGAAGATGGAGTTTGCAGCCCCTGGAGAGTCTGCAAAAAATAAATAAATAAATAACAATAATAAGCAACCAGTTGTGCAATGAACCTACACTGCCACCTACTGTCCACTGGGATTTGGCCACTTTCTCACTGGCAGCCGTCTTTCGAAAAAAGACAGAACAACAGTGCCACCTGTAGTTCAAATGAAAAAGCTTCATTCTTACGGAATGGTTTTGGTGTTAGGTGGTTGTTTTAGCCTGTGGTCAGTTTCCATTTATTTCCAACCTTGAGATAAATGTGTCTAACATTTCCGTTCTATTTGTGGAGGGGACCAAGCTGAATGGTAATGATTACTAAATATGCCTTCATTTGCAATCATCCTACATCCGACCTCTGTTCAGCATTTTTGTCTCCGTCAGACATTGCTGACTGTTTTGATGTCGACATGCATTTGTGGCAGACAGAGGAGATGAGATTAATAATTGGATAGATAATGGAGACGGTATTGGCATTCAACCACGAGGCAGCTTTTTTCCCCTCCACTTGTTTATTACAGATAAATGAGGTTCTGGTTGAATAATCAATTTGCTTTGCTTTATGTTATTAGTTCAAAGTGTATGCCAATCAATATGGTAAAATCCTCCCAAAGTGCCATTATGAAATGTCAGAAACACTCATCGTTTCTTTGTCTCACGAAATGTCAACTGGAATGTTGGTTTTATTTTCCACACACGAAAAAAAAGAAGACAGGAGACCTATATGGATCTTTTTGACGCATTGCCATGACACAAACATCGCTCTCTGTTATTCATCTTACGCCACAACTGCAGGTTGATCTCCAGAGTTAAAACCAGAAGGCAAAACTCTGAGGTCAGTCAGCAGAATGCACCATCTCAACAAACCCACTCTGTCTCACTGCAATGAAATGAAAATGTTTTCTAGCCGTCAGTACACAGACACGCACACGCACACGCACACGCACGCACGCACGCACACCCACGCACACACACACTTCTAACTTGAAGCAAACTTTTAAATATTCTGCAAAAGCACTCTCATTGACCGTCACACTTTACAGAAAATAATCCATAGTCTTAGAATGGACATTTTGATGTGATTTTACTCTGGATCGCATCTCACCTTTTGGATCACAGCATGTCTGCCGTGTTTATGAAGATTGTTGTGTGTTTAAAATGTAACGGCTTTGCTCACTTAATGAATGGTGTCCGAATAAAAGTCGATGCTCAAGAAATGTTATCGCAAAGCACCTTTGAAACAAGGCACCATTTTTGTATGATACATTCCATGTAGGGGGAAACAGATTTGAATCAGAATATCTGATTTGATTTTTTTTTCATGAAATGAATCGAAATGTTTCACTTTGTTCCGTTCTTGAATTGTATCGCACCCCATGTATCCAATTGTCTTTTATTCGACAGATGCACACGCGTAATACCTCTGTAACCAGATTAATCCATAAATCACCAACGTTGGAAAATGTCTCCCACCCAAAGGTCCCCCAACAGATTGTCAATGAAACATTTGACATATAAAGGATTTATGAGCATGATTTGGTTACATTGTTGATATAGTTTAACATACAACTGGATTTGTTTTCTAATGTTTTAGGCAATTTTGGGTCAACTTGACAGTGAAGCACTTTACAACCCAGAAGAAAAAAAAAATGATGCAGGTCTGAGCAGCTCAGTCAGCCGCAGGCAGAGGTGATGAAGAGCTCAGCATTCGCTGAAAGGCTGAAGTTGGTCAGCAGGTTGTGTGGGGGGGAAGTCAGCAGTCAAGTGAATTTTAGTCAGGTAAAATAAGGCAGATACCTGACATTCGTATACAATAACATACAGTATATATATATATATATATATATATATATATATATATATATATATATAGAGAGAGAGAGAGAGAGAGAGAGAGAGAGAGAGAGAGATAGATAGATAGATAGATAGGTGTGTGTATGTATGTATGTGACTTTTTAAATATTTTTGTTGTTATTGGGTGATAGAAAAATGGTCTTTGAAGATCAACACTGTTCAAATCGTTGCCATGAAAATAAATGTCCACAAGAGGGTGCTAGTCTACTAGCAGTGAGCAGGCTCCCTGGCCTTCGCAGTTCCAACGCAGACATGCTTTCCTGCCTTCTGAGAGTTCCCATTCAGATGGATACGTCATATCTTCCCCAACTTCACGAAATAAAGAGGACAATAATTGATTCTAAGGCTGAAGAATTTTACCCAGCTTCAGAACAAACCCGCATTTAAGAGGATTGATATTATTGCGTAATTGGTGTTCATTTCTACCCAGCCATCCATTTCCTGTGCCTTGTCCTTTTCAGGGTCACAGGCGAGCTGATGGCTGGACCAGTTGATGCTGGTTCACGCTGGATTGGTCACCGCATAAGTGGACGAACAACTATTCAGTACTTGAGAGTCTAACTCAGGGATGAGCAACTTAAATGCTTTTTTGTTTTTTGTTTTTTTAGGAGGCTACATTTTTTTCCTCAGTTATGTCTCTTTCTAACATCTATTATCACCTTATTTTTGTGTTTTAGAAATGTGGGTATAGGTTTGAATCAGACTTTGCAAAACTTTTCTTCAAACACTGTAAATTGTACATGCCTTAAAACAAAACTGCAAAGGGTGTTGGAAACAAGCACATACAGTAAGATTCAATTGGTAAACCACATTCCCAACCTGTATTTAGACAAACCTGCATCCAATTCGCTCTGTGTGTGTGTGTTTTTCCAAAATTATTGGCTGCTTTTCTGTCTCCTGAATTGGTTATGGCCTGATGATGGGCACTGCTGGCCTTTTTTTTTTTTTTTTCGTTTTTTTTTTTGGCTTTTGCACACCACAGACATAGATAACAAGAGGAAAACAGAAAGTTGGTATCAGAGAGAGGGAAGAGTGGGAGACAGGCGAGAAAGAAAGGAGGAGTGATAAATAGGGGCCTCATTAATGTTTTATTTATTTATGTAAGAGGCAGAGGGGTAGGGGTAAGCTGATAGGCAGCTGAACAAAGAACAGACGGCTTTCAGAGACAAAGCAACAGTTACATAAATTCCAGGGACACATGTGAAAAGTGTCAGTTGGAGCATGCTGTAAAAATGATGATTTGATTGTTTTGGAATAATTCCTCATCTTTTCCATTTCCAGCACGGCAGAGTGAGATCTTACTTCTCTGATTCTCACAGTCTGCTCAGACAGTTTCCCCATCGCCTCCATTTCGCTCCCCCGCCCCACTTTTTGGAGCCTGGCTGCGAGTCTGTGGCGCCACACTTAGAAGTGACAACTTAATACTACTGCAAAAATTGCTACTTCTGTGGACTGGGCAAAGTGGGGATGGAATTTTTAATGGCTCCTTTTTCAGGGGTTGGCTTTTCTGCAAGCTGTCTTTCTCAATGTGTCATATTTGCCTCAGTAATGATGCTAAAAACAAAGTTGGTTTTGGTCTCATTTTCTTGGCGAAAGCAGAACACTTCTTGGCATATTTGTTTTGTTTCGGGTTGTCTTTCTGGAGCAACGAGATACACCTCAAAAACACAGAAATAGAGCAGACCCTTAGAAGTCCAACACAAGCCATTCCAGGCTGCTGTTCAACCTTCCATTAGTTCACTTTGAGAAGTGATTTCAAATTTGAACTATTAACTTTCCCAAACCTACAAACCAATAAAATGTGAACGTGTTGTGATACAAAACTTGTTTTAAACTGTCCTGTACTGTGTCACTTTGAGGGACAAAGACATGATACTTTTTACGCAATTTGTAATGTTGGAAACAATTGACCCGAGGTATGTGCTCACCTGAGCATTCCCACATGCCAAATTACACTGCAGTTTATTGCTTTTTTTGCATCTGCTAATCAACATTTCACTGCAAGGACAATAGAATTTTCTCTGATCTAATGTGCATATTAAAAAAAAAATCATTGCATATTTAAATGTACATGCATGTATGTATTAGATTTTTCATATTTTTCTCTAAATCATCATGTTCATACAATAGCTGCAATCAACAAATATCTAGAATTCATTTTTATTATTCATTTTTATTCACCCTTTTACAGGATTTGTTGTAAAATTATGTATGTGCTATCATAACATTTTTGATCATTTGTTAAGCCTGTAAATTGGGTGACCGCTTGTTAAGTGTATTTAAATTGCCGGCGGGGCTGCCATCTAAAATCTCGCTGACGGCATCTAATTGGGTCGTGGTATTAGAAAGTATGAATTACCTGTTACTATACTGTTTTTTTTTAAGGTGTTACACATTTTTCTTTCCATTGTATGTACCCTACAAATCACTCGTGTGTGTGTGTGTGTGTGCGATATCCGAGGAAGAGAAGCACATGTGAATTCGCGCCCTTCAACACTCTCACACTTGGCTCTTTCATTGTGTGCCGCTTGCGTCAGAGAGCTTTTACAAACCCTTCACTTTTCTTTCCACATTAGAGCCCGCAGCTAGAGGCGACGCTACAGTGGAAGCCTTTTAATTAAGGCGAGTCACTGTGTGACATCCTGAATCATGCTATGGCTGCATACATCATCTTACTTCAAATTGATTCAAAACCAGTCCCGTCTCCTGGAGCTCTCTCTCCTGTTAGGTGGAAATGATCCACGTACCCATGAGGAAGTTAAACTAACACTTAACAGGTCAATAAATATATCTGTTCACGTGCAACATTTTGTTACTAAATTGGGGCCTTTATAAAACCATATATCCACACAGTGTTTTTGATGAAACTCTACATGCAAGGGTGAAGGCCAACAAAACAAATATTACATCACTTTAGCATCACCTTGTCTCCTACCAGTGGCAGACTGCTAAATAGTGCTTACTCCAAGGTCTGATTTGGTATTGAAGCTGGACAACTCAAATGCATAAATAAAAGAAATGGTGTCATTAAAGCTAGAGTATGTAACTTCTTTTGCCCCCTAAGTTGGAATTTTGCAACACAGCAAAGAACCGTCGCATGATGACGCAGGTTGGCAGGTCGACCCGCTGATCTCCATCCCTCTGCCACTCTGTTAGTCGACGACATTGTTTGTATATACAGTATACATATATTCTCTTCCTCTATTGAACAACTAATGCATTTTGATGAATAATATCTCACATTTATCATTAATTCCACCCCACCCATTTTGCAAATAGGATTAGTCATACAGCAGAATTACTGCATGTGATCAACTCTATTGTCAATCCTGATTTAAAATAAAATTAGAAATGAGTACACCAGTAAATAAGGACAACTAAAATAAAATCAGCATGCGTACTTACAAATGAATGTGTATGCAGTGGAAATATTTACAAAGACTGGGCTAAAATTAACATGTTATATCGAAAGTATTTACTAAGAGTGGGCTAAAATTAGCACCAAAACTAAGTTACACCTTTTATCTTTTAAGTCGAAACTGAATGTACTGATTTGTTTTTGGTTTTTTTTAAACTTGCCCTGCATTTAATGCCATTCCTTAATACCTTCTAAATAAGCCTGTTTTCATCTAAGACTAGATGAAACCTCCCTCAGTTAGTCTAATGGACACATTATTAAAGCCATGCTCATTTTCCCAGAGTCATTTTTGAATGTACTTCAACGGAGAAATTCATAGGTCAGCCTCTACTCTCTGCAATAGGTTGGAGAAAGATTATTAGAGATCTGTAACCATGGTAACTGGATGATGCTTCCATGGTACCAACCTGCATCAGCAGTACATATTAAGACCTGCAATATAGCGACATCACTTTTGCTTCCAGCTATCGTTAACGATCACCCAATTCGTATTTTTTTTAATTTTGCAAGTAATGTATGCTAATAATCTATGGCTTCAAATATTACAGCAAAAGACCAGAAGGGAGTATGGAAGGAAGCAGCACGCAGCCGTCCGGGGGGGTTGGGGTCTTATCTCAGCAGTCCATATCCGTAAAGTTGGGCTTAGGGGCCTGCTACTCTTGCGGCAGGCTGCAGGCTGTGGGGTGAACCTGAGGTGGCAGCTCGCCAGAAACTCTGGTGAAGTCAGGTTCAAGTTTAGGCCCCGTGACCTGAAATGATAAGGTGAGGAGGTTACAGAAGGGCCAGGAAGCCATTGTTTTTATAAATTCCAATTATTTGGTTATTTAACTGGAGTGGGAACCTCCCCTCCTCTTTAGTGCGCTCGGGGGTCTGCACACCATCATCCCATTAACCAAATGTGGAGCGAGCTAGACAACAGGCCGGCACATGTGGTTAATGCGGAAGAGGGGGTGGACGCATGGAATGATACTTGGAGAGTATGAGGGATAACAGAGCAACTCACAATTTTAACTCAACTTAACTTTATTTATTGAGCACCGTAAAAAGCCCTGTACATAAAGTAAAAAACAGACATATAAAACAGCAGACAGTTACAACTATTTAATAACATAAAAACGGTAAACACAATAAAATGCAAAAAAGCCAAAGAATAAAAATGTGTTTTAAGACGAGTGAGCAGTGAAGGGAGGCCAGAATTGGAGTTATGTGCTCCTTCCTCCAGGTAGGAGGCGAGCAGCAGTATTTTGGAGCAACTGCAGACACTTGAGAGAGGACTGGCTGTCTCCAAAATAAAATGCATTACAGTGATACAATGAGATGTAGAAAATGAGCGTTTCAAGTGCTGTTGTGAAAGGAGAGGCTTTACTTGAGCCAAAACCATCCAAGATAATGAATGCATACATACATACAGTACATAAAAAAAAGCTGGATTTAACATCAGCACCATTTTGTCGGTGCAATTTAAAATAACAGTCCAATTTAAAACCCAAATTCAAGACTGTTGGCTTCAGATAAGACGGCAGGGGGCCGAAGTCAACAGGGTGAGCCATTGGGACCAAACACCCTCATTCAAGTTCAAAAAGAAGAAGTTCACAAGGTCAAGAAAGGGCATGGATGCCTGTGTCTCTCCTTTCCCTACCAACCAATATCTAAATGATCGAAACCTGTATGATGATGATGTAACTTCATCTAAGACTTTTACAGACAACAGGCCACACTGTTGGCCAAATTGAGAGCCATGATCATATTTTCAGTCCAGGTTAAAAAGGACACAGTACAGGTTCCTCATAAAGCACGCTCCTGGAATCCATTAGCTCGCCAAATGAGCAGTTGAAATGCTAGCTGCGGTCTGACCTCCCGTTCTGACTGTGAACACAAAACAAAAGCCTCGATAAGAATGTACAGAAAAAGGCTCGCAACTAGACAGACAGGACTTGGAATAAATTGAATTTGTGAGCAAATGCATCCGTTTGACTTGTGTTTGACTTATCTACTCACATTCCGACTTAGTCATTACATTTCTGTAATTGGCAGCAGCTTGGTGAAGTAGCATTGTTTTATGTGAAGCAATGCTGAAAATAGGGGAAGACTAGCATGAGAGTACTGTATACAGTCAAAGGATTTCACTACAGCTACCGTATGCGCACGTTGCTATGGTGCCTCACCCTGTTTGTTGTCAGTGAGACAAGCACTCATTAGCGCCTAAAAATGGCCCGTATAAAGAGAAACATGAGAAGTGAAGAAAGGAAAGCAATAAAGCAGAAAGAAATACAAACTACTGTATTGTATATGTGAAGATGATTGTGGCGTGCACATACCGCATATGATAGAACAAACAGTTACTGATCTACAAACGTTGGTGTCTTTCAAAGAGACTGAAAGTTATTCCCAGGTGGTTCGGCACCGGGTGCCAGTGGCTGCAATACCAACTATTGGCCTGACTTCTTGCCTCCCACCGTACAGCTGTGCTAGCTTTAGTGTATAAAACCCGACGCTTCAACTACCAGGAAACCTCTTTTTTTAAACAAGAATCAACAGTGCCAAACATCAATGTGTCACACTGAGACCTGTTTCCAATTTATAGATAACACAGAGTAGCGCTTCCACTACAAAATGATTCTGTGTCATCGTAGTTTTTTTGTTCTTGTTTAGCCGTCGTGCGTTATTTGGCTTCAAAATGGTACCTCAACAAATGATGTGAAAACAAAAACTTGAGATTTCCATTTCCATTATTTCCGATTGAAAAAATGTGTTCCAAATTCAGGGGCAGGGCACAATTGCTTCAAAGTTCCACTGCTCTCTCTCTCTCTTACTTCTTATGAATTATCTACATTTACCTTTTATAATTGAATTCTCTATCTGTATATAAATGATTGTGGTTCTGAGTCTGGTTCCTCATTTCGATTCCAGTTCCAAATAATTCTCGACTCGAGTTTGCGTGGTTTAAATCAAGGGTATCCGGGATATGAGCATGCGTGTTTTTAGGCGCCCAAAGTATACACTAAAACGCAGAGGTGGACATTCCGTCAGAGTGATGGACCGGTCCGTCAGTCCGTCACTGACAGACGCCCGTTTTGCTGGCGATTGATGAATGAAGGGACCCTAAAAAAGACGGACTGATGAATGATGGAAGAGGTTTTTCGGCCGTCGGTCAAATCGTCATACGTCGCTGGTGGACGGCCGTTTTCTGGCAATTTTTCGGGGGGAGACCGACTGACCGGAACTGACGGACTCATTTATGGACTTAACTGACGGACTGACTGGTGGACGGAAGGGACTCACGCTTACAATTCATTTGGTCACGAAAAAAGACGACGTGACGAATGACGGACGGGTTGCCTGGCCGCTGACGGGTGACGGCCCAGCAACATTTTGTATAATGTCCACCTCTGCTAAAATGAACATTTGACACAGCCATATTTTATTTGCATGCACTGGACTGCAGTAGTTACTTTCTACACCAGTTCCAATCAATTCCCAAGACTCGATGCCCAACCTTCGTGTTCATGCTGGTGGAACAAACGCAAGTTATCCCTTTTAGAACTCAGAGTATCACCAGGAATCTTATTTTAAGGTAAAATGACAGATTATTACTTTACGATTCAATTTTGCCACATCAAGAGTACTTATTTACATGTTTTCCTGCCTACTATGGTAGGATAAATGAAGGATGCTTTTACATCTGGAAAACAAGTTTATCTCTTGCCTTTTAGAGCAGCCGCAAACCAAGCCATTCTACTTTCAATGTAATTTCCAAGGCCACATTATAAAGTGGCTCTCTTGTTGGAAACACACA